>NC_057805.1:104965648-105279652 GCF_018294505.1 Triticum aestivum | reverse complement strand
ACAGAGTTGGTGATGATGGTGTTCCTGCCATCCTGCAATATAGGCCATCCGATTTATATCCGATGGATAGGAAGGAAACTGTGGCAATTTTGCAAAAAGATACCCGCACCCCTCTCCGCATTTGCAAATAAGGCATTCCCTCATTCATCCTTTTCTCCCACAAGATAAACTACTCATACAAATGCATCTTGATGTTCTGTGCAACGCATGGGCATCTTGCTAGTAGGGAGAAGGAGTTTGTGTGACACATATCTAGCTATATTAAGGGATAGGTAGATAGCATTTGTGTGAGGCATACTTAAAGCATCACGAAGATAAACAAAATGGTGTGCATGCAAGTGCCAGAAAAAATGAAGCGAGAAACAATGTGTGCGCGCGTGTGTGTGTGTGTGAGAGAGAGAGAGAGAGAGCGAAATCTCAAAACAAAAGGTGCTCTGCTGGAATCCCATTGTATGTATTCATATGGTTCCAGAACTCGAGATAACCTTAGGCATATATGTGAGAGACATTATTATACTTTGAGACATTAGTGGCTGTGGGTGGGCGGAATTAAAGGGGTGGGTGTGTTCGACAGAGAGAGCGTGTGTGTTTCTGTGTGATAGACTTGTAGGACGGGGTAGAAAGACGAATTCTAACCTTGACGGAGGGAGAGAAATACACGAAGTGCGCGTGTGTGATTCTGATGCCCACGGGGAAATGAGATATGTATGCGTGTGAGAGAGATTGCACAATTCATTCACGTATCACTATCTAGCGATCGTGGACGTGCATCGCTTGAACATAAATCAATATCTACTTCGCATCGTGGCCAAAGGTACAATATCTATTCAACGCTATTAAGATTGGACACTCACATATCACATTTTTTTCTATTTAAATAAACCTTTTCAGTTGTGCATGCCAAAGTTACAGTGATGTTTCTTCAAACAACCAATGTAGCTATCATGTACATGCACCATTGTTACTCTTGTATTCAATATCATTAGTCTTGGATGATTTAAGGTTCTATTATGAAGTAATATATGTAATATTCATATATGAATTCAATGGGTACGCAATTTGTGAAATGGAGGCTATGTAATCATATGAGGTAACACTTTTAAGTAGCGGACTACAATATCCATTTCTTTTTGTGCGCCTCTACACTAACAGGTCAATGCATTATGTTTAAAGTAAATAACCAATTGCACTAAATTATCTCTTTACACGAGAAATACATAGGCTGAACGTTTGATCCCTTTTTTGTGAACGCGCCACAACACCCGTACGATTGGCCCGCCCGTGTGAACGTCCAAGTTATCGGCACATCATCCCGAGTTATTGTCTTTTTTCTGGGGTGGACTTCACACCAGTTATTAACTACTAACGCATGCCCCATGTACACAGTCTCGCATGACCTTCCCGCTAGGACGGTCAAAAATTAGTTGAAACTGGATACGAACGATCCTACGGGCGGCAAAATCTCCCGCCTCCTTCTAAGATTTCCGCCACCTTAGTCTTTAGCATGAGAAATTCTCCTTTTGTCCTTGGTGCACGGAGACCAACAGTTAAAATACCGCCCTCATCTACATAATAGGTCGGGGCTACTTTGGTAAATTCCGGTTCCCCCCACTACACGGCACCCCCATTTCCTCTCCCCCTCCCGCAAAAACGACTAACTCCACAACACAAGAGCATCTCACATCACGCCGCCCGTACTTCATCGGCCTTTTCCCCCTCCCCTCTCGAAACCCTAGACTGCTCATCCACCGGCGTACCAGAGCCCATTCATTGCCAGCGGCGTCCACCTCGCCGGATCTGCTTCTGCGGCCACATCTACCCCTCCTACCTCCCCTAGAAACAAGTAGACTGCTCATCCACCACTTTACCACAGCCCATTCTGTGCTGGCCATGTCCACGGTGCCGGATCTGCTTCGCCGATACTCTCGTCAACCGCAGCGCATCTACAGCGGCTCATTCGTACTCCCTACCGGAGATGCTTCGTCCACACCCCCTGGAGCCGCCCCACCGACGCCCCCGTCGACGGCCTCTGATCCTCTTCGCCGACACCTTCCTCAACTCTACCGGAGCCGCTTCGCCGACACCATCGTCAACCCCACCGGAGTAGCTTCGCCTATACCATTCTCAACCCTACCGGGGCCGCTTTGCCAACTCACAAGTCCACGGCCTCAGATCCGCTTCCTCGCACCCTCATCCAACCTACCAGAGCAGCTTCTGACGCCTCGTCCACGGCCGCAGATCCGCATCGTCGACACCATCCTTAATCCAACCACCGGAGCAGCTTCACCTACGCCCTCGTCCATGGCTACAAATCCGCTTCGCCCACACCGTAGTCCACCCTACCGGAGCCGCTCTACAAACACCCTACTCGACGGTTCTAGATCTCCATACCGGACCCTGACAGCCAGCAGCGTCATCATCCTTGACGTTCCTAACCTGATTCCCACCGTCTGGCAAGATGCCAAGCACCCGCCACGGCCTAGGTACTTGTCACCTTTAAACCCGTCCAGCATCACCTGCCCGATGTACTTCACATATACTAACAGGTCGCTGTTACATGTTATGCAGCTGGCAAAAATTACAAGGATGATGTTTCTTCTGGATCTAACAGCTTGGCCAACCAAGATCCTGGACCGAGGCATTGCTATGATCTTGTAAGTGCGTCTCTCTCTCTTGTATTGTTCTGTGCCTGCCAGCGTGCTTTGCTAGGATTTTTGACCAGTAATCCCTTTGTGCAGACAATGATTTCTACTACTGGCTGCTAAATTAGATATGTAGATGTCGTACATGATACTACCTCGTACCTCCGTTCCTAAATATAAGTCTTTCTAGAGATTCCACTATAGGCTACATACGGAGAAAAATGAGTGAATCTACACTCGAAAATGCATCTATATACATCTGTATGTGGTCCATACTGGAATCTCTACAAAGACATATATATTTAGGAACAGAGGCAGTACATTACACAAAGTCGTAGGTGGCATGTAGGAATTCCAGTGCACTACATTAGGCTCCCTTAGAGTGCCTGCTAGTCCAGCACACAGAGTCATGGCTAGTTTATGCTACACAGACAATCATTAATTGGTGGTTTAAATATGCGCAAGGGATATGCAATGTATTATCATGTATAGATGTCTGAAATTAGGCGTGTCAACTTGCAGATAGGGTTACACAATGAGAAAGTACAAGATGTATGTGGCAATTTCACGGAACATCGCAAAAAAAGGAGAGGCAGCGGTGAGCCTATAAAGTGTGCTATTGTACGTCACTCCTCCATTGCAATCATCGTGACATGTTATTTGTATGTCAATTCTATTGTCCAAGTTTCTTAGGGACAGTTATTACGAGTTATCCTAAGAAAATAAGCACCTGTGAATATAAGCTCCATGTAATAAGCCAACCAGTTCTTTTCATTGCGTTTTCAGCTTAGCTTTGGTATGATCAGTGAAAAGTCTAGATTGCATTATATTTTTTCATTTTCCTGCCCATATGAAAATTAATTTGGCTTGCAAACATCACAAATTGAAACCAATGCAGTAATTAATATGATAGGAAAACAGACCATCACTATTTGCTCAAAATGCAAATACAAAGATACCATCTACTTGGCACAATCTACTTTGGTCAATGTTTTCCATAGAGATTCCATTGCCTAATTTAAACGAAGAACACATGACCCACATTTAAATGAAGAACTATTATTTATTGAAATTCGATGGTCCAAGTGGCTGGTTATTGTCATATAGCAGCACCACCTGAAAGCATCATATAGCAGCAACAGCAGCTCATAGCAACTCATCATACAGCAGCAGCAGTGTGCAATTCATCATATACCAGCAGCAGCTCATAGCAATTCATCATATAGCAGTAGCAGGAGCAGCTCATAGCAATTCATCATATAGCAGCAGCAGGAGTAGCTCATAGCAATTCATCATATAGCAGCAACTGGAGCAGCTCATAGCAATTCATCATATAGCAACAGCAGGAGCAGCTCATAGCAATTCATCATATAGCATCAGCAGGAGCAGCTCATAGCAATTCGTCATACAGCAGCAGCAGGAGCAGCTTATAGCAACTCATCATATAGCAGCAGCAACAGCTCATAGCAATTCATCATATAGCAGCAGAAGTAGCCCATAGCAATTCATCATATAGCTGCAGCAACTCATAGCAATTCATCATATAGTAGCAGCAGGAGCAGCTCATAGCAATGCATCATATAGCAGCAGCAGAAGCAGCTCAAAGCAATTCATCGTTTAGTGGATCAGAATGAAAATTTGGCAAAAAATCAGAGGAGATCCTCACCTTGTTGGATGAGCTCATCCTTCAACAGCACCTCAAGGCAACAACCTGGGAGGAGGGGAGGGGGAATAAGGTGCCTTCTGCCGTAGTGTGGCATCAGCCGTAGTTGTGCAACGCCTGCCAGAGTAGTGCATTGGACGAACGACAGTGGAGCAGCTGCTGGAGACCATGAGAATGAGGGGCGGCGCCAGAGGGAGGAGCAGCCAGGGAGATTTGCCCCTACCCGCTGGCCATGTAGCCTAGCTGGACAGAGCATCGTCGAGGACCGGGCCAGATGGGACCAGTGGTGATGGCTCGCTGGAGGAACCCTCGTGCTGCAGGCAGGGGATCGAGGTAGAGGGAAAGGGGAGAGGAGATGCAAGCGGGCAAGGCAATGAACGCTTGCGTGTTTGCTTTACTTGAGGGTGAGGTGTGACGCGGGCGTCAGCAGTTGCATTTTGAGTGTAATATAGGCAGACAGCAGAGTCATTTCACTATTCCCCTTCCCTTCAATTTTTAGTGAGGTTCTACCCGAAACACCCCCCTCCAAAGCGAAATTAGTTAATCCCAAGCCCATAACTCAAAAATGACTTCTTTACATCTTTTATGGCTTATTTTGACAATAAGCCCTAAAAAGGTGGAATCAAACTGGCCCTTAACCTGCAATTCAATTGTGCATGCAACGATGAATCACTCCTACCTGCTATAGTGTACATTTAGGCATCATCATACATGACATAACCTAATACATGTGCATTCCATTGTAGAATCTGGAATATGCAATGTTTATGTTAGTTCATACGTTGCACATGATGTTTAAATGCCCCTTAAATCTGGTCAGTCAAGTGATGGTCTTTAAGCCTCCTTCTTTGCTTCTTTTCTTGATATGTAAGATTTGCTCACACATCTGTTCAATTGCTTGTTTGCATCAGCCATCCATACCAGGACTGTTTGCTTTGATTACTTGTTGTTCTTGACCTAACACTCTAACAGAGCTTGTCAACGATTTAAACACTAAGGGCTGCTGTAGTGGGGCCTTTTCTAACTCATAGGTGACATAAAGGTTTGGATGTACACTAAAGTAGGCTCTCCAAGAGTACCTGGAGATCCAGTTCGAAGGTATGCCTAGTTTTTACATAGTGCAAACATAGTAAATGCTCATTTCATTGTGTGCAAGTGCAAGAGATGCGGCATGTTTCATTATGTGGTGTTGTTTTGTTATAATCTCATCCTTTTGTGTTCACACACTGGAAAGTATGCATATTTATCTTCCAAGGAGAGGAGTAACTAGTTTGTGTCACCTTGCAGAGGGGGTGCAATGAAGATAAGATTGAGGATTTCCAGGTACAAGATGTTAGGAAGGAGCCTTGCAAGAGAAGTAGGAGCTACGCTGAGCCTCTTCAACCTGTTAAGGTAAGTCACTT
This sequence comes from Triticum aestivum, assembly GCF_018294505.1. Taxonomy (NCBI): domain Eukaryota; kingdom Viridiplantae; phylum Streptophyta; class Magnoliopsida; order Poales; family Poaceae; genus Triticum; species Triticum aestivum. The sequence goes on along the minus strand of NC_057805.1, from coordinate 105,273,944 downwards.
TATCCAACTCAACAGTTCAATTCCTTGTTTGTTTCAGGCATAGTTAATTTGCTCTTTTCAATTGCTTTATTTGTCCTCAGTTAATGAGATGCCCAAACAATGATGCCTGATGTTGGGTACTTGTATAACTATTAGTTGACATAATTAAAGGCCTTACCATTTAATTACTCTGCCGAAGTGTGCCTGAAGCTTTGAAGTCTATTAACCAACTATTATTGCATGAGGCTCACAATCTAGTTTATACTAGGCTAATGATTGCATAGTTTTGCTTGCTGTAGTATGTTTGTGTGAAACCCTCTGCTGTTCATTATGCTCCCTAAGACTTTAATTGAGCTACTGAATGGCCAACTGCTTGCTTACTTCTACGCAACGTGCTATCTAAATTTGTAACTTGTCTGTGTTTTAGATTGGGCCCCAACATCATGCTCCTCTGGTGAGCTAAGAGAGATTTCTATATGCACGCTGCACAGACTACTTTTTTATAATTTTTAAAATATCACCTGCTTATGCTTCATGACGTGTAACAGTATTGTTAGTCCTGTTTTGCCATGTAAAAAATAGTTTGTCTTGCTCGCTTCACTGTTGTAACTATATTTTTGCCCTAGTCATGTGTACTTATAGAAACATTTCAGGATGAAGTGACATCAACACAAAGATCTGCGAGCAGTGCGGCATGGCCATTACCGAATGATTATGGATTGGAATTGGAATGTACTGATGTTCTCGAGCATCAACTAGAGGTGGCAAGACAACGTGTACATGATTCTCAACGTACAATCAACAAGTTGAGACTGGACATGCAGGTATTAGATGCAAGAGTCAAAAAAATGAAACAGGACACTGAGGTAACAACGAAGGAATTGGAGATTTTGCAGACTGAAATTTGTGCTATCTAAATCCAGCCAATCCTATTTTCTGAAGAGATTATAGTTCAAATGGTAAGTTATGTTGATGCGCGTCCATGATGTATGAGCTGTATTTGCCCAGTGTATGTAATTTGCTATTTGTGTATGCTTTATATCACTGGTGCCAAACCATAATGCCCAGTGGGTATAATCGGTTGTAATTTCTTTATTGTATAGTGTAGGATTATTCTACGTTTCTATGCCTTAGTCTATTTATTGTATAGTGTATGTTTTTAGAGGTGATAGTATAGAGTAGGATAATTCTTTGAATATGCTATATCGTTCAAACGGGGGCCAACTCGCCCAAACGTTGTAGTGACCATGGCCCTCCACAGGCCGTACGATCCATGGGCCATTTACGGGACGGACGATCCATGGCCTTCTATGGCCGTCGAATCTGTGGGCCTTCTATGGGTTGTCGGATCCACGAGCCTTCTATCGGCTATCGGATCCATGGGCCTTCTATGGACCGTCGGATCCATGGGCCTTCTATGGGTCGTCGGATCCATGGGCCGTCTATGGGCCGTCGGATCAATGGGCCTTCTATGGGCCATCAGATCAATGGGCCTTCTACGTCCCGTAGGATCCATGGGCCTTCTACGGGTCGTCTCGTCTATGGGGCTTGTACGGGCCATATAAGGGGCCGTAAACGGGCTAGAGTGGAAATCGTACGTTTTATGGGCTGACCATAACGGGCCGTTAATAGGCCGTATTTGATGATGCTATGAAAATGGCCCAACAGATTAACGGGCCACAAATGGGCCGACTGTATCCACGGGCTGAATTTGGCCCACAAGCAGAAAAGGCCAGTAACGGGCCATAAGTAACCGAATGCTGGAAATGAGCCCAAGAATAAATGGGCCCTGAGAAGGCCGAAGGTTAACATGGGCTGAAAACGACCCAATGGAATAATGGGCCGCTAATGGCTATAAAGCGATACACTGTTTATTACGGGCCAGTTTCACCACGGGCCGTTAATGGGCCAAAAGTTACAAGGGGACTCATATGGGCCAAAATACGTCATGGGCCATACATGGGCCGGAAGTTACAACGGGCTGGAATCATATTGGACGGCCCAGATGACGCTACTGGGCCTAATTCCGGTAGGCCTTAACGGGCCGTGAGTTAGCGGGCTGTAAATGGGCTATATGCGAACATGCCGTTAACAGGCTTTCCGTGGGCCGGCCCGCCACCTTTTGACCAAGTCAAACGGACCGGCCTTTTCACAGGAATGGGCTTCTGTTGGGCCGTGCCATGCGTCGACGTATCATAGGCGCTTTGGGTCCAATGAGTGGATGACATCTGTCCCAACGGTGAGCCGACACGTGTTTCCTCCAGCCAATGATGATTTTACACATGGAAAATCCCCATTGGTCGGGGCTGTCAACGGGTTATCGGATCCAAAACTGGACCCGATAGCTTAACGGCGTTCCGTTACGGTGGATGCCACGTGTCGGTCACCCTTGACGAAAGCACTTCTGTGACGCGCAATTTATCGTCATGGAAGTGGACACTTCCGTGATGATAATTTTGGTAATGTCATGGAACACTTCTACGACAGCACAGGTATGACTATCTTGATTCTGTCATAAAATCGTCATGGATGTACATGCATGACAAAAAACGCGACCTACTGTGACAAACACGTATCATCATGGAAGTGTATTTTTTTGTAGTGTCTACTATGGGCTGGATTTCCACAATCTAGCCCCCAACTCTCTCCTCCACATTTCGACTTTCATTGTCGTTTGCGAGGCGCTCCTCCGGGTCTAGCCACACTTCGGCTTATGGCTGAAGGTGTTCAACATGAAGCCCAAGGTGGTCGGCGGGAGAATGCGGACTGCGGTCGGGCCATGATCAGCAAGCTTAAACGGGTCCAGTGGCCGGACGGCCACTTCGTTAACACTGTACAGATGTGGCAGAAGGAGTGGTTGTACATCACCGAGCCGAGGGAGGCCGCATGGGGAGCGGCCCCCGCATTCCGGTCCGGACCCCCCCCCCACCAGATTGGCCTCCTCGACAACCAAGAGTCTGGACTAGGGAAACGTTGCGGACACCAAAGCGCTGTAGAAGCGCGTCGACAACATAATGGAGACCGGCGCGAAGATGGTCGACGTGTTTAAGATCATGCTCAACCGTGGGCTCCTCCCTTCCAGGAGACGGCGAAGCCCATGTGGGAACATGAGCCCGAGGATCCGGCCACTGTGCGACACCTCTTCGGCACAACCCCTAACAAGATATGGGGCCAACTATTCCAGCCCTAGAAGGAGTGGCCGGCCGAGGGGAAGGATATTGGTATTGATGTCGCGAATCCCCCAAGGGAGGTGAGTGGCATGTCTCTGCGAAGAGTATTCGCATATTCACATGACGTGAGATTCGATCTAACTTTGTTATGTGGATTCTACAGGGCTGGCTTGCCAAGGCCAAAAAGATCAGTAGCCCGGCGTCGCTGCTGGAGGGGCCCTTATCAGAGCAGCTGGAGAAGATGCTGGTCGTGGTTCCCTACAAGGCTCCCGCTAAGAAGGGCAAGAAGCACCGAAGGCCAGGGAGGGCCTCCGCCGCAGGATTCGTCCGGGCAACCGGTCCGGAGACACTGCAGCCTCATCCGCATAGGATGGGGGCGAGGAGGAGGAGGATGAAGAGGAGAGTTCCTCTTCGCACTCCAAAAAGAGGCCAGCGTCCGAGGAGGCCGAGGAGGTCCAACCTTCCCTGGCCCCAAAGAGATGACACCGACCCAAGTTGGTGATACCAGACAGCTCGGGCAACGAGAAGTCCGAGGCATCTGAGGAGCCCCTATAGGATCGAAAGTATGTCTAGGGGGGTGATTGGACTACTTGCCCAAATAAAAATATAGCCTTTTCCCAATTTTATGTCTTGGCAGATTTTAGCAATTTTACAAAAGTCAAGCAACTAACCTACACATGCAATTCTAAGAGTATAGCAGCGGAATGTAAAACAATTGCACATGAAGGTAAAGGGAGGAGTTTGAGGGAGAAAACGCAATGTAGACACGGAGATTTTTTATCCGTGGTTCCGATAGGTGGTGCTACGTACATCCACGTTGATGGAGACTTCAACCCACGAAGGGTAACGGTTGCGCGAGTCCACGGAGGGCTCCACCCATGAAGGGTCCATGAAGAAGCAACTTTGTCTATCCCACCATGGCCATCGCCCACAAAGGACTTGCCTCACTAGGGTAGATCTTCACGAAGTAGGCGATCTCCTTGCCCGTACAAACTCCTTGGTTCAACTCCACAATCTGGACGGAGGCTCCCAAGTGACACCTAACCAATCTTTGAGACACCACTCTCCAAAAGGTAATAGATGGTGTGTTGATGATGAACTCCTTGCTCTTGTGCTTCAAATGATAGTCTCCCCAACACTCAACTCTCTATCATAGGATTGGATTTGGTGGAAAGATGATTTGAGTGGAAAGCAACTTGGGGAAGGCTAGAGATCATGATTTATGTGGTTGGATTGGAATATCTTGACCTCAACACAAGTGTAGGTGGTTCTCTCTCAGAAAATGTATGTTGGAAGTGTAGGCATGTTCTGATGGCTCTCTCCATGAATGAAGAGTGGGTGGAGGGGTATATATAGCCTCCACACAAAATCTAACCATTACACACAAATCACCAAACTCGGTGGGACCGAATAATGAAACTCGGTCAGACCGATTTAGTTCAAAATGTGACCGTTAGGCATTTTGGTGGGACCGACATGTCAACTAGGTGGGACCGATTTCATTAGGGTTAGGGCATAACATAATCTCGGTGAGACTGAGTACACAAACTCGGTGGGACCGATTTAGGTAATACGCTAACCAAAGAGTTGGTGAGGCAAACTCGGTGGGACTGATTCGCTCATCTCGGTGAGACCGAAACGTTATGAAGGGGAAACAAAGAGTTTGCATTGCGAACTCGGTGGGACCGATCGCTCATCTCGGTTGGACCGAAACGTTATGAAGGGAAACAGAGAGTTTGCAATCCTGTCTCGGTGAGACCGAGATCCCTATCGGTGAAACCGAAGTGACTAGGGTTTGTGGCAGTGGCTATGTCAACTTAACTCGGTGGCGCCGGATAGAAAGTTTTGGTGCGGCCAAGTTTGACTTTTTGTTGGTGTACAAAAAGAGGGGCACGCTTTTTGTACCCCTTTACCTGTGCACGGGCAGTCAGAGCCGCGCCCACGACCAAACCAAGCAGAATAGGGGAGGTGAGCCAAGGTAAGACCGAAGCCCAAGACAATCAAGGCAATGCCAAGGCCAAGACCACAAAGAGTAGAGGGGCGAAGCAGGTTCCCCCGGCAAGACCCTTGCCGGGCGGCCTCAGCGGCCCACACCAACAGAGCGAGCCACCCTTGAGCCCATGACCCCCAACGTCATCATCAAGGTGGGGCCAGGGCTCGGGAAGGCACCTCTATGGTGGCATGCAGACCTTTGTGAAGAAATATTCAAGATCAGATGAGGATCAGAAGACGACGATTCTCGGCAAGATCTCTGCCGAGGAAGGCCACCAGACCCCCGGCAAGGTCCTTGCCGGGGGTCGGCAGCACGAGACCTTGCCGGGCCACCCGACAAGACCCTCGCCAAGGACGCCAGCGGGGCCACCGCCAAACCCGCACCAAACAAGCTTCCACCACCGTTCACATGCAGCTGCCAGCCGAACCAGCTGGGCAGGCACCTGCGTGGCAACATGCAGCTCCCAGGCCAACTCATCGAGCGCCTACGTGGCGGCATGCAGATCTTCGTGAAGGCTCCGCCACCGCTCCACCTCAGCTGCCTGGCTGCCTACATGGCACCACGCACCTCACTGGCCAGGGCACTTGTCAAGGCGAGGAGGAGCGGCGACGGACGGGACGGGCCTCGCCCCCATCCCCAATAAAGCAAGAGGACACCTAAGCTACGCGTTAAATGCATCTTGTCCTGTAATACGAGCGATAAGCTCAGGGCACTATACGCCTTTCCACCTCTTGTGTGTCACTGTGGCTGCCCCTTTCAACTATAAAAGGAGGCCCATGGCATACTGGAGGACGATTCGGCTCTTTCGAACCACGCACTGACCACAGCTAGTTCGAGAGCTCAAGAACTCTCAGAAATACACCCACCAAAGCAGGACTAGGGTTTTACGCATCCTCGCGGCCCGAACCTGGGTAAACGATCCCTGTGCTGTCTACTGGCCCTGCTCTCCTCGCAACCCTGTGCCCCGGCAACCGTAGTAGGGATTCTTGTGATCCCATAGGTGTCGTTCCACACCAACATCTTTGGCGCGCCAGGTAGGGGGCGCAATTGTGAGAATCTGGCCTAGTAGTTAGCCTAGCGGTTCTTCATCGCTTTCGGTTTCTGAGAAGAAGGTGGCTGGAGGAACGACGCCGGCTCGGCAACAGAAAAGCTAAGTCATTCAGAGCCTTGGGTTATTTCCTTTTACACTTAAGGTTATCGTCCTCGAGGATCTTGCCTATGTATGGGAAACCTGCACGCAAAGGGCCCCCCCCCCCGCAATTGGCAACGCCCATGTTCTGTTTCGAGTCCGCTCAACAGCTCAAAGCGGCCGCGCCGAGAGTGGCGGGGTAGCCTTCCACACCTGGCAACGCTCCTGACTCTGACTCGAGTCAAACTCAAAAGTTCGAGCGGCTGCGCTAAGGGCGGTAAGGTGGTTTGCCCGGCAGCAAGCACACCCGGCAGGCCAATGGGGATCCGTCCCCAAGACGCCTCCCTGGGTTTACGCGCCAGCAAAGCCTACCGAGTTATGTAGGGCAGACATACAAGGAAAAATCGAACAGGAAAATAACATGCATGATACCAAAAGTGCAGCAGAGTTATATTACATCAAATTGTTGCTGCGGTTCTAACTAGAGATAGCAATTGTCTTGGTTTTGAACCTGCAACGGCGATAAAGAATGGGATGCCTAATCCCGACGCTGGCCCTCCACCCTCTGAATTCCACCGACTCGGCTGATGATGGGCTTGATGCGCTCCATGAGCGGCGCGAGGTCAGTACCCTCCGGCAAGCTCTCCAGCGTGGCGTCGAAGTCGAGGTCGGGGTACCAGTGCGCCACCTTGGTGAGAACCTTGGTCATGGCTCCCTGGCAAAACCTCCGGGACTCGTCGGCCAGTGAGGCCACCCGGTTGGTGTGGAGCCGCTCCAGACCGCCGACGACCTTTTCGAAGAACATGGTCAGGCTGCAATTGGTGCTCATGCTCCGCTCCGGGACGTACCTCACATCCGGCATCCCCATGATGGCCAGCTGCGCGGCGGCCTGGTTGGCGACGGTGGCGAGGCGATCGAGCCAACGGTTCTCGCCCGCCACGTGATCCGCGAAGTTGAGACCCTCGTTCTCCCGCAACTGCTTCTCGGCCTCCAGCTCCTTGGCCAGGGTCCCCTCTTGGGTCTTGGCCTCCTCCAGCACCTTCTCGAGACCCTCCAGCTTCAGCTTGAGGTCCTTGATGGAGTTGTTGGCCTCGGAGAGCTCCCCAGCCTTGCTGACGACCGCGCCCTGCGCCTCTGTCAGGGCACTGTTGAGCGTGTCCTTCTCCTGGGACAGCTTCATGGCCTGCTCCTTCAGCCCGTCGCGCTCTGCCTCCAGCTCCTCCACCTTGCCGGCGTAGACCTGGGCTTGGGCGTTGAGTGCCTCTTTGTGCCTCTGCTCCAGCTCACTGGTCCGCTGCAAGACAAGCTTCTCCACCTCTGCTTCCTTGTCGCGAAGCATGGCGGCAAGCTTTCCCTTGCGTGCAGCGAGGTCCTCCTCCTAGGAGTTCAGCGTGGCCTCGTGCTGGGTCCGGGCAGCTTCAGCGGCCGCGGCCAAGTTCCTCGCCATCTCTTGAGCTTTCTCGACGTCGGCGAGCTTCATGGTGAGCTCCACGTCGCGCTTGGCCAACTCGCCCTGAGCGGCCTTGAGCTCCTTGTGGGCCTCGCGGAACCAGTCTTGCATCTCGGCAACGCGCTGCTGGAGGTCCGCCTCCGCCTTCTCCACCACCGCCGTCCTGTACTTGGCTTTGTCCAGGCGGGCGCGATGGAGCGCTTGGAGCTTCCAGAAGCTGGCGCCCATGGCGTGGAGGAGCCGCTCTTCCTGCGAACCGTTGCCACCAACGATCGGCTCGTCGACGACTTCGATCCCGGTAGCGGTGAGCACTTCATCGTCAAACACCTCCCCCTCAACGGGTGTCCTGGTGCTCGACGCGCTTGGAAGGTGGACGAACAAGTTGTCGCTCACCCTCATGTACTTGCCGGAGCCGGAAGCAGCAGAAGAGGAAGGCTGGTCGCCAGCCACCTCCTCCTCCTCATCCTCGGCGGCGGCCCCGCGGGCCCCTTCGGCAGGCCCCTTGCCGGCGTCCCCGGCAGGCCCCTTGACGGCCTCCTCGGCAGCGCCCCTGGCGGCCTCCTCGGCGGCGATCTTCTCGGCGTCTGCCTCGGCAGCCTTGGCGACGCCCTCGATGACGGCGTCCACATCCTCTAGGTTCACCGAGGAGGAGTCTGGACGCCGAAAAAGGAGGTGAGGCAAGGCCGGGACCAAGGGCCAGAAGGAAAAAGAAGCATGGATGAACGGCGAAACGATTTACCTGTGCCAGTACCCGGCTGGGAAACGAAAGTCCCCTCCCCTCCAATATTCGGCGTCGATGCAAAGCCACCGGCGCCCAAGTCCTCCTCCTCCTCCTCCATGTGCGTGGGCCCGGTGCCTGGCGCCCTCGCCGGGGACGCCCCTCGGGGCGGCGTGGTCGATGGGGGAGGCGTGTTGGGAATAGCCCTCCGTGGCTCCTCCTGCTGCTGCTCTTCTCCTGCATACCTGGCAAGGTCAGCGCCGAAAGTGTCGTGCCCCGAACACATGTCGACAGGGGAAAGAGTGATGAACTTACGTTGGGGGCTCTGCCGGGGGCTGCTGTCCGGGCTGCTCAACACCACCAATGGCGCCCCCGAAGTACCAACTGGGGGCTGGCCACCCGCCGAGACCTTGGCCCTCTTCACCCTCTGGGCCAACGTCTCCACATCCCTGCAAACATGAAGACAAGTTAAGATGAGCAGCGCAGATTGAGGAGGCAGAGATAACGGAAAAGAACCAGATACTTACTCGTCGTCCGCCTCCTCCTCTGTTGTTTTCGTTTTCCTCCTCGGGCTGAGGGATCCACAATCAAAAGTGACCCCCGTGTCGACGTCCGCCGGAGGAGGAGATGGAGGTGGAGTCCGGACACGCGTGGACGGAGAAGGGACGGTCGTCTTCTTCTTCACCGCGACCTTCGCCGGCTTCTTCGCCGCCGCGGCCCTCGTGTGGCGCCCGGACCCCTCCAAGGTCAGCTGTGACCGCGCAGCCCTGCCAGGCCGGACCGGCTCGCCGGAACTGGCCCGCCGCAGGACTCGCCCTCTCCCCACAGCCGGCGTCGGGCCTGTGGTCTCGACCTCCTCCTACGACGACTCGCCGGTCACATCTTCAACCAGAGGAGCCTCGGTGCCGGCGCTGCTGGCTCCCCCGGCGGCCGCCGCCCACCGGGCGAGCTCCTCCTCCTCCGCGGCCGTCGCGGCGTTGTCCTCCAACAGCCGGCGCTTCCGGCCTCCCTGGCAAGTTGTGCCTCCTTCGCCCTGGTGGCGATGTAGTCCAGCTCCGCCTGGGTGGTGTCCTGGACAAGCAGCCACTCGGCGTCGGCGTTGACATACCCCTCATGTAGGGTGTCAAAGAACTGCTGCACTTCGGCATCCTCCGGCTCCTTCCAGCTCGGGTCAGGGCCATGAGCTATATGTTGTTAGTAATTACCAAAACCACCCAGGGATAGTTGCACTTTCAATCTCCCCCTTTTTGGTAATTGATGACAACATATAGATCAAAGCTTCGACAAATGATAATAAGATTTAAGTACCTCGTCGCTTTGAGAAGTATGTGATAAGCAAGAGCTCCCCCTAAATTTGTGCATTATTTAAGATTTGCTTTTGAATGCAAATGCACAATCGATTAGGATCATGGGTTACTCTTCCATGTCACATACATCTTGGTGGAGCGCTCAAAATGATATAAATTAAAAGCATGCACTCATCACCAAGCAAAGTGAATGATCATATAAGAGATATAAGAGATAATATCATCCAAGCAAGCATTAAAGTGGCATATGATCAATCACATGATCATACAAGTATCTCACACAAGGACATAAAGTATAAACCAAGCACACAATAAAGTTCAACCAAAAGCAAGAGAGACAAAGAAGCAAAACACTCTCTCTTGAAGCCTATGATCTATACATATTTCTCCCCCTTTGGCAAAAAGTTACCAAAAAGCTCAAATATGCATAGTGCTATGCGTCTCCCAGGCTTGGTCTTCGGGAGGTGGTGTACAGAGAACTCCAAGGACGAAGGCATCAGTTGATGTAGTTGGAGCTGGTGGAGTGGCTGCTGGAGGTGGCACTGAAGCTGTGGCTGCTGGTGCTGATGTGGTGGCTCTAGTGTCAGCCATGGGTAATGCAGCAGACCTCTGATCTCTAGGCACTCACTGAAAAGCATCGGTAGTTGCCTTCCATTTCCTCTCTTCTGCTTGCTCCTGGAGCTGCTCAACTGCTGTTTGTATCTCAGTAACCTTCAGATTAAGATCATAAAATTTGGTTTGTATGATCCTCTCCAAGCTCTCCTGGTTTTGAGTCAGGGTGGCCAAGCCCTTCTCAATCCTCAAAGTAGATTGGATTAGATATGCCAGCTGATCTTGCTTGCTCTTCAGGAAAACTTGAGATGCTTCCTCAACACTAGGCATCTTGGCAGCTTTCTCTGCTTTAGCTTTTGCTCTCTTCTCTTTTGCTTGAGCTGATGATGGTTCATCCTCATTCATTACAACTTTGTTGTCCTCAAATTCAGGATATAGGGGTAGATGCTCCCTGTCCAACAAATATGTACCTATGCCCATCTTAGCATTGATGAGCTCCTGAATATGTGGAGCATACCCACAACTTCTCTTTTGGTCAGCAGCTGTCCTCTTGATTGTCTCTACAATCAGGCTCATGACTTTGAACTTTTGAGGGACATCAAAAAGCTGTAGCAGGTTGATAGAATGTCCTCTGATCGTCTTGTGATCTCCTGACTTGGGTAGCAAAGTGTGCCTTAGGATGGTGTTGATGCTAGGCAGACCACACAACAGATAATGTACAGATCCAAGCTTGTGTGTCTCCAAAGCTTTATCTGGGATCTCTTTGTACATGTTTGCCATGGAGTTGTGGTCCTTCTTCTTCTTTGCATACACATCTAAGTCATCTTCATGTTCCTCTGGGGCATTGATCAGCTTGGGCCATTCTTCAACAGTGGATTGGTACCTAGTACCTTTAGACATCCAAATGATCTTCCCATCTGGGTAAAAGTGAGCAGTGGAGTAAAACTGCATGATCAGCTCATCATTCCATTTTGTGAGCTTCTGCCCAACAAATTTGTCAACCCCACATGCTTTGAAGCTATCATATACTCCTGGGAAGTGATCTTCCTTCTCCTTGATGTACTTCGAGTCAACCCATCTCATGTCACATACAATTGGCTTCTTGTCAAGCATAATTGTCTCATAGAAGTCTTGCTGTTCTTTTGTATGAAACCTATAGTCAACTGCAGTCCTCCTCCTTACAGCATAAGGATCACACTGTCTTCACAATCTCTGTCCAGCATCCTTTCTAATATGCATGTCCTCAGCCACTGGATGAGCATCATTGTGGTCTGGAATCTTGGGTTTCAACTTTCTAAAAACAAGAGACTCATCATCCTCTTCTTCAGCTTGAGGCACTGGGGCCTTGTTCTTCTCTTCTGCAGGAATGCTCCTGGTGTTCCTCTTGGGATTTGGGGGCCTCTGAGATTGAGCTTTGGGAGCAGTCTTGGGATTTGATGGAGCAGCCCCTGAATTGATAGCATCTCCCATAGGCTTTTGAGCTTTGGGTGCTGGTGCAGCATCCTCTTCCTCTTCCTCTTCTGACTCTCTTACCATAGTTGATTTTCCAAGAACTTTTGCAGTTGTGGTTCTTGCCCTCTTCTTTTTCTTGTCATCTCCTGCTGCTTCACCATCATCACATTCTATGGTGAATTTCATTGTCTCTCCTATTGCACCTTTCCTTGGCTTTGACATTGGCATTCTTCTGGCAGGTGCCTTCTTGTTCAAGCCTGGCTTTGTTGCAGCAGCTGTGCCATACTCCTTCTTCAAGAAATTCTTCCTTGAGGTGGCTTCGTCCTCAACAGCCACATAGTCCTCATCCTCAGAGTCTGAGGTTCGCTTCTTCCTTGTCCTGGTGGCTGCCTTGAGCAAGTTACTAGGTGTGCTCCTGCTGCCCTCATCATAGCTGCTTGAGGGATCTGAACCCTCACTCAATTGCACTTGTTCCTCAGATCTGTTCTGACTGTCACTTTGGTCAGACATCTTGGCAAACTCACTGACAGGAGACCCTGTGAATAGATGTAGATGAGGTATAGTGGATGAGCATCACAAAGTGCAGAGGTTTTGTAAAACAGATGACTTAAAAACTTAGTTTTAGTTCTCCACAGAAAGCATTTTGGAGCTACCGATTTGATAAACTCGGTGATACTGAAGCAATTTTTGGAGCCTAAACATGTGAACTCGGCCAGACCGAGTCACAGTTCAGTGGCACCGAGGCTGCTAGGGTTTCACAGAGAATCGAACTCAGTCACACCGATCTGCAGTTTTCGGTCAGACCGAAAACACATGTGCAATGGCCTAAGCCAAATCGGTGAGACCGAATTCTACAACTCGGTCGGTCCGAGATGAGTTCGGCGGAGACCTAACCCTAAATTTTCAAATCAAATCTAATCTAAGGATGTTTTCAGTGGATAGATCATTTGCATACATGGTAAAGATCATGGCAAAGCAATGTGCTATGAATCGGAGTTTGGGAAATAGCACAAAGAATCGAACCCATACCCTAGTTCGGTGGAGGTTCGCTACGGCGACAACGACAGAGCAGATTTCCGTTGACGGTGATGGAAACCAGCGGCGGGAGGTCGCTGGCGGCAAGGAGACGATCCAGAGACCCAAGGAGGCAGAGCAGGACACACGCGCGGGCTGAGGAGTTTGAAGAAATTTCCAAAAACTCACCTGTGGGTATATATATCCCGACCCTATCGGTGTGACCGAGTGGAACAACTCGGTGGCACCGAGATGCAGAATCGCAAGCGGTTACTGCAACTCGGTGTGACCGAAAAGTTCAAATCGGTTGCACCGAGATGAAAAACCTAGATCAACTTATTAGTGAACTCGGTGTGACCGAAGTGGATGACACGGTCATACTGAAATGCACAAAGAGGTTTTGGAGGTTTTAAGTCTATGATGAATCGGGACTCCGAGTGCTCCTCACATAGAGTGGTTCGAATCTGACTTGATCAAACTTTGTGATGTAGCATGAATAGAGTTTGAGACGAGAAAAGCATAGATAGCTAGAGAGAGTACTTATGCATTCTTGTCCATCCATATGGCAAAAGAAGAAGAGCCAAACAATCAAAGCAACAAATGGATGTCCTCGAATGATTGAAATATGCATCCAACATGCTCACACAATGAAATGGCAAATGAAATATGTGACAAAGCATGCACAATCACTCTAGCACCTATCAAGAAATTGGCGATGACTAGGTCATCTATATATGAGTATATTGACTTAGGAGTCAAATGAGAACATTTGATCATAGGTCATACTCATCGTTTAAGCACAAGTGGGGTTGCCACTTTTACATAAAGCATTGTTGTGTTCACATCATTAGAGTTGCTTTAGCTCAATTGATTAGAGTAAAGCTCCCCCTAGATGTGATATCCCCGTAAGAGGGATGAACTAACCTTGGGGTTTGTCGATGATGACTTCATGTAGGTGTTGAAGATGTGGGCGCTCAATGTTGATGTAGATCGTTTGGAGCAATCCATTTGAATGAGTTGCACTTTCAATACCTACACGGGTTAGTCCCACAAGGAACAAACAAGGATATGCATAGACATAGAGTGATGTACACATAGATGATGTCCTTGAAAGCATTAGGTTACCTTGTCCCTAGTCTTACCAACAAGAGGGTTTGTGACTCCTTGAACTAGTGCATGATGTGGAAGTTGTTTGCACTTGTCCTTGCCAAAATGATGTGAGTGAAATATGTTGGCAGAGTCACCCTCAAGAACTCTCTAGTCCTTCTTCTTCGGGATCCACACCATCTTGATGGGAATCCTTGGAGTTGTTGTCATACTTGAAGTAGAACTTGATGTAGTCTTGGGAACCCACTTGACCAAGGCCTTGGGAGCTTCTTCAAATGCATCAATCTCCTCTTGAAGCTTATCCTTGCCTTTTTGCTTGTGGTCTTGTGGTGGAAGATCATCTTGAGCTTGTGTTCCTTGGAAAGAAGTAGGATCATACTTCTCTTGTTGAGGAACAAACTTCGCCTTGGGGTATTGATCTTCTTCCCACTCAACTCCATTGGCATTGAACTTTCGTTCAAAACCATCACCTTGATTCTTCCGGTGTCTTCCTTGCTTGCGTACAATTTCCTCAAATTGCTTACTTCCGGCAAGGCTCTTGTAAACACCTTTCTCTATAATTCCCTTCAATAAGCAATTTTCTTACTCAAGTGTAACTTGGCTAAGAGGATCGTTAGTGGAATCAAGAGTACTACTAGAAGCAACAATATTTGATTTAGCATGATTATTGTTACTACTAGATGAAGAATCTTTCTTACTCTTGTTGCTAGATTTTACTTGTGGCATGTAAGTAGACAAGAGTAAATACCTGGCAATGTAAGAAGAACTTTTCTTGCGAAGATAATCATTGATTGCCTTTAAGAACTCATGCTCTTGCTCAAGGTTGAGATTTTCAAAGCATAGCTTCTCATGAGTCTTTAAGAGTTCTCGATGATCTTCCAAGGTAGTTTCATGAGCTAACTTAAAGAGTGTTTAGTTCTTTAGTTAGACGCTCAATCTCCTTCTTATCATCGTCATTTGTTTTATCTTGATTAGTATGATTAATAGCAAGTTCATCATAGTTTTCATCAAAAGAGTTGTCAACAAGTAAATCATCATCCCCTAGCAAATCATCTTCATCACTATTGAAATCAACATAGTCGGGGTGTGATACCTTTGGGCCTTTAGCCATGAAGCATCTTCCAATTTCTTCATTTGGTGATTCAAATATTTCATAGGAGTTGGTTGACACAAGTGCTACACCAGCAACACCTTCATCTTGAGTATATTTGGAGTCGGAGTAATAACTTCTTTCGGAGTGATGGTCGGAGTCAGAGCCGGATACCCATTCACCAACATGAGCTTGATGTCTTCGTTTTGTGTAGCTCTTTGATGATTTGTCCTTCCTTTCCGAATCCTTACTTCTCCGAGAGGTTCTTCGTTCATAACGATCATCTCTACTCCTTCTCTCACTATTAGGAAAAGGGCTATAGCTAATATGGACATTAATGGCGCACCATGTATGTGGTGCGCCACTGCTATATAGCAGTGGCGCACCAGATACAGGTGCGCCATTACTGTCCTCATTACTAATGGCGCACCAGACACAGGGTGCGCCATTACTAACAATTTTTTTCCAAAACTATTAATGGTGCACCATGCACTACTAGGAAAAGGCTTATTAGTGGCGCACCTGTTTTGGCCATTAATGGCGCACTACAGGTGCGCCACTATCATCACGCCACTAGTAACATATACTAATGGCGCACCCCTGGTGCGCCATTAGTATACCAGACTATAGTGGCGCACCAGGCAGTGTGCCATTAGTAAGTCACACGGTGCGCCATTAGTATGCCTCCAGGGGGCCATATTTACCTTGTGCTCTGGGTTACTAATGGCGCAGTAACAGATAATGCACCACTAGTATTTTTTATAGCAGTGCGCCACTAATGTGCTGTATGCTGCACCACTAGTATCAATATTAGGAATTATTTTTTTTCTTTTCTGATATTTGCACAGGTTACAAAATATATTACTGCACAGAATATAGACAGCACAACATATAAACAGCAGATTCATCAAATACAATAGAAGATTAGTCTCCGAATACAATTCATCATATTAGTCTCCGAATTCAAAAGACCGAACAAAGTTAGAACATTAGAAGTCTCGAGACCGCGAGTAGAGAGTTTGTCAAAAGTAATACTGCATTCGGAGATAATTGAGAGATGTGTCCTCTCTTATCTCCGTGCTACTGCTACTCCTATGCCTAAACATGACTTAGATTGAACTGAGGCAACATGTGGTGCATGTCAAAAGTAATACTAATCCTAACTTGATCAAGTTTGGATTGTACTACTTTCGACATGCACCACATGCATGTTGCCTTCACTCTAATCCAATCCATGTTCATTTCACCCACAGATATATAATAACTCTTCATGCTCGCATCATGCATCATCATAATAACAAGTCCTACTAATCATCATCATACAACTTCTACTCGTTATTAATAACAAGTCATACGATCATCATCCTGATAGTCATCGAACCAACCCTACTTAATTGTTCTTAGCACATGATCATCAGTATTAGGCAGGACCTAAATACCCTATTTAAGGTAAAATAGCATAAAACAATATAGACCCTGACTCTCCATTATGGACAATGGAGATCATGCTGTCTCCAATTCTTGCGCGGCGCTTCCTTTTGCTTCCAAGAACCTCCTTACGACTGCCCATACATTTTTTCCATTCTCTGATTAGCATGTCTCCACTTCTTTTAGAAATCCGGAATGGATAGTTGAGATTCGTAGGATGACCTGGATATATGTTCAAAACTCGAAGGCTGCCATTCTGATACATCAAATGAGGCACACAATCCTCTGGAATTCTCTGTTGAAAAACATAGTAATAACTTCATAGTTAGCAATGATGTACTAGTTTTAGAAGTATGCAACAGATGCACGGATGTCGTAATAGTAAAAAATCTTACCAGGGTATCTCCATGGTAGTTACCGTAGTTCAACACGTGCATTAGTGGCACGTATTGACCATAATGTTGAGGAGTTTGATTGTAGATATTGTAATTCTCAAGATCGGTACAAAATCCGACCAGATGATTTTTCTCCTGATAAGTTAACTCGGAGCCATCGGTGTAGTGGGTTTTGTCTACCATGTTCCGCACATTGTTTGAACAATCAAAATAAGCTGTCAATGGAAATAAGCTGTCAACTATTTTGAAATGAACAATATAAATTATTTAATAATTAACTATGTTTGAGTATCTCACATAGCGTTAGAACTGGAGGCGTATCAACAAGGACCCAAATGTCCATATTGTCTTGGTCGATGTCAGGATCACCAAGATCCATGGTGACAAGCATACCCTCATCAAAACCATACATCTTGCAAAATGCTTCCCAATTTTTGCAACCAAAATGGGTTACGCTCCCAGAATTATATAGATTTACTTAAAAATCCACATCATGACGAGTCCTTGGGTGAATTTTCTTTGTTTCATAATTTTCATGGTCTTCAAAATCCATCCTCTCGAAGACATAGCGTCTTGCATGGCATGGGATAAGCTATACTCGAATTGTAAAAGATGAAAATTACACGTTGAAATAGTTGAAGTCATGCTTAATTATGAAAAAACACTTGTCGTCGTTGCGTACATTTCAACTTCGAAGGTCTCCTCGAGCTTAATGCTGAAGCGCCGATCATCGTCCAGGTGAGGCCTGTCGAACAAACCTCGATCGTCGTGGCACCAGCCGCACTCCCCCAGGAGACTTTCGTCGTCCGATGATGACATTTCCTACGTTCATAATTCAAAACTACATCATCTCTTGCGTCTGTTCATAATTCATAACAGCTAGAACCGTAGCGCCCGACGGGTATCTACTTAGAAATGGAGGGTGGAGAAATGGAGAAATGGAACTGGTGAAGAGTTGAAAGAAAGGTATCTAATTAGAAAATTAGGTGGAGGGTCTTGTAGAGGATAGATAGGTAGCAGAATACATTCAGATGGAAATCTTTAATGAGGATGAATCATGATTTGGATAATTCAAGCCTTTAGGTGAATAGGAAGTTACTTCTGCAAATACCTGTTGGGTCCAATAAGATAATCCACAGTGTGGTGAAAACACGCCCTTCGAACTGGTTTGAGCTATTGGTGAATGGAGATGGTCTAAGATTTTCATTAGTAAGTGAAGTGGTAGTTTTGAGAGCAAATGGTTAGGATGAGTGGTTCCTCTTTCCTGTTTAGCTTTATAATAGAATATTGTTAGTCATGCACACTTGTGCATTTTCAGCCAGGCCCAGTGGAGTTGGCCTAAAAACATTTCTTTCTTTAAGCCTGCTACATCCATCTCAAGTATTTATGGTCAAGGGTTAGCAGGGCCATCCAAATAGAATATGTGGTATGGGCTTTTTTAGTAGGTCATCCTACCAGATTAGGGTTTATCGATGACGAGCAACTGACATTAGTAATAACTATGAGTTGATATCACACTTCTATATGTATAACACGAGAGGCAGTTGATCCTACTTAATTAAGTACTAAGATACCCCGGCCCATGCATTAGTCGCAAGTACCCCATATGTCCTATTTTTAGCAAAGTCGTGCTAAAATTCACGGAAAATTTCAGCATGACCTTTGCTGAAAATAGGACATATGGAGTACCCGAATTTGCCGGAACGGGAGTTAATCGACATTCCGGCTAACTCAAGGGCCTCTCGGGGTACCTGCAAAATCATTATCCCCGCGTAATGAAGTCGCCAATGGGTCATTTCAGAAGATCACAAGTAGCATCATCACAAGTACAACATCATCACAAGTACAGCAGTAGCAGCAGTGAATACAGGCATAACAGCAACAACAGCAGGTTTATTCTTCTTCTTCATAAACACTAATTGTTCCCAACATCATCACAAGTAGCATCATCACAAGTACAACATCATCACAAGTTTAATTTTATATATACTAGGTATATACTATACATACCAGCCCATCCAAAAACTTTGCTAGCCGTGTGTGTGACAATAAAAATAAAAAAAATAATAATAATGATAATAAAGAGATAAAAGAAAAAACCAAAGTCAGTCAGCCGTGTGTACATCTTTCCCATCCTTTTCTTCCCTCAAAAAACTTTCCCGGCCCAATCAACCTGCTGCGTGGGCGCCGACCTCCCACAACATACAGCCATTCAGGATTCTCTCAAAAAAATGACAATCCAGCGATGCTATGTATGATTTGATTTACTGAAGCAGAACCCACCCAGGTGCTGAACATATGTGAGATGCTTGTCTCAACAAATAAATCCGAAGGATCATCTTTTATTTCGTTCTTGGTAAGCACACCAAAGATCTAACAAAATGTTCTGACAATAGATCACACATCTTGCAGCTTCGCATAATACTCTAAAGCTAGAGTTAAAAAAAATCTGAAGATAAACAGCAACCAGTGTAACATTTCAGAGTACTCTGAATCTGAAGACACACTGATCCTTCCACTATCCGCCCAAATATGAGCTGAAAAGAGTTTTTTGATTCAGAACTTCGATGCGTTTTGTTTCAGTTTTGGCTAGGAGAGACTATAACAGAGTAGCAGATGCCTTAGAAAATTAAGTGTGTTCACTCCGTGTAAATGATGGTGTTAATGCAGACAGCGTAGCAATCCCTTAGTAATTGGAACTAGTGGCGAGCAGAGTGAGCTTGGACCAGTATGTAACTTATGCAACTCTGCACTTTTCTCTCAAAAGAACACATTCCAGCCATTCAGATGTTCACCGTGGAGGAGTGGAGGACTGGATGATCTGTAGCTTCGGGACGGAGGCGCCGTGGGCAGCCGGTGCAGAGGGGCTCGATCTGCTGCTTCGGGGGCTTCTGGAGGAGGCGGACCCGTGCTCGGTGAAGCCTGCCCGGGGAGGAAACGCACGATTCGGGGCGACGACGGTAGTGGCTTGCGGTCCAGTGGAGGGTGGTGGATGGTTGGGAGCAGGGGGAGGGCGGCGGCGGCGGTGGATGGTTGGTTGGGGGTGGCGGCGGTGGTGGTGGATGCTTGGGAGCGGCGGCGGCGGCGGTGGATGCTCGGGGGTGGCGGTGGCTTGCGGTGGTGAGGGGTGGAAGAGCTGCGGTGGTGATGGGTGGAGGAGCGCTGTAGGTGGGGGCGGGGCGCGCTGGAAAGGGGTGGTCGGCGACGAGGGGGAAAGGGATCTGGCACGCGGGGGGCGAGGGGGCTAGGGATTTGATCTGGCGCGGGGGCGAGGCGGAAAGGGATGGAGGCGGGAAAGGGATAGCAATGGCGCACCTCCCAGGGGTGCGCCATAAGTACATCCATAGCAATGGCGCACCACCGAGGGGTGCGCCATTAGTAACTTTTTTTTATTTTTGAAAATATCATCAAATTTGTTATTTGAAAATATCATCAAATATCATCAATTTTTTTGGATTTTTAATTGCATTCATTTGTGAATTGGTAAAACATTTATGAATATGAAAAAATATCATCAACTTTGAAAAAAAAATCATGAATTCAAAAAGTGCCCATGAAATTTAAAAATATTCATGAGTTCAAAAAATATTAACAAGTTCAATACTTTTTGTGAGTTAGAAATTCAATACCCGAATAAACACATAAATAAATATTCATGAGGACTAGAACAGAAGAAATATCATTACTAGTTTTGCAAAACAAAAAAAATATAATTTTTAGTAGTGGCGCACCTTGGTTGTGGTGCGCCATTACTAGTTTGAACTAGTAATGGCGTAGTGTACCCTGGTGCGCCATTACTAGTTTTGGAAAAATAAAAAAATTGTTAGTAATGGCGCACCGTGTGTGTGGTGCGCCATTACTAGTTAAAACTATTAATGGCGCACTGTGCCCTGGTGCGCCATTAGTAGTTTTGGAAAAATAAAAAAAATAAAATTTGCTACTAATGGCGCACCGTGTGTCTGGTGCGCCATTACTAGTGAGGACACTAATGGGGCACCTGTATCTGGTGCGCCACTGCTATATAGCAGTGGCGCACCACATACATGGTGCGCCATTAATGTCCATATCAGCTATAGCCCTTTTCCTAGTAATGATGGCACAGTGCGCCATTACTAGTTTTAACTAGTAATGGCGCACCACACACTCTGTGCGCCACTACTAACAATTTTTTTTACTTTTTTTTCAAAACTAGTAATGGCGCACCTGGATACAGTGCGCCATTACTAGTTCAAACTAGTAATGGCGCACCACATCCACGGTGCGCCACTACTAACAATTGTTTTTGCAAAACTAGTAATGGCGCACCACGTAACAGGTGCGCCATTAGTAACCAGGGTTACTAATGTCGCATTTTTAGGTGGTGCGCCATTAGTAACCTGAGACCAGCTAGATATTTTGGACAACCACCTACCACACTCACTTTCCCCACTTCATTCTCTCCACCTCCTCCTCCAAGCTTGTCTCGGCTACCTCCTCCTCCTCACCTCATTTGCACCATAGATTCACCCAAATTAAGTGGTTAAATTACCTTTTTTGATAGGTAAGTAAGGGGAAAGCTTTCTTTATGTTGTAGATCTACTTTTTTCTCCCTCCAACAACGTGCACATGCACTTTTTATGCCCTAGCTAGATCTACGTATGTTTGTGGTGTTGCACATGTTTGTGGTGTTGCATATATGTTTGTGTTTGCAGGTACCGGTATTTGAAATGCGATAGTTGCCAATATTTTGCCGGAATGTTGATTCATTTCCGTTTCGGCGAGAATTTGGCACTATGCATTCTTTTTGGTCCTATTTTTAGGCAAAGTCATGCCAAATTTTTTCTTGGTTCTAAAATATCGTTTTTCTCTACCCCGCAGGCGACCATGGTCCGCATGATGACCGAACGCATCGTGAATAGGTTTTTGAGCTCCGCGAAGGCCGAGATGCTTCAAAAGAACGAGACGGAGATAAGATGTCCGTGTCGAGGATGCAAGCTAAAGAGCCTTATTACGGACCTAGATTCCGGACAGGTGCGGGACCATCCGCTGTTGCGTGGTTTCATGGATGGCTATCGGTGGCAAGGTGATGAAGATGACTATGAAATCGTCCGTGGGGGCCGGGCAAGAAATGAGGAAGGGCAGCAAGACAACCGCGGTGAGGGCGGGCGAGAAGACGAAGAATCTCCAGGACATGATCACGACGATGATGCAGTACACAGTCCTCATGTAGAAGATGCCGGACATGATGATGAGGAAGATCAAGACGAAGGGCATGATCATGAAGATGAATATGCCGGAGCAGACGACGATGGACCATCGATGGGCTGGGTGCAGGACCCTCATATTCAAGAGTGGCTTCTCAAGCAGACGGATCACGCCAGAGCTGCCTCCCGAGAGAAAGCCAAGCTGGATCAACTGGAGATAGACGCGGTTACTCCATTGTATGAAGGATGCAGGCCCGAGGATACCCGCCTGAAAGTAACGCTCATGGCTCTGGAGATGAAGGTAAAACACAAAATGACCGACACATGCTTCGACGAGAACATGTCATTCTGGCACGAACGTCTTCCCAAGGGGAACAAGTGCCCGACCAGTTTTGAGGAGGCGAAGAAAATCATGTGTCCTCTAGATTTACCGCACGTGAAATACCATGTGTGCATGAACAATTGCATCATTTATCGGGACGAGCACGCGGAGTCTACCATATGTCTGGTGTGCGGCGTCACTCGATACAAGAAGAGGAAGAAAGCTCCTTGAAAAGTGGTGTGGTACTTTCGGATCACTCCTCGTCTGCAGCGGTATTTTGCGGACCCTAAGCTAGCAAAGCTCCTGCGTTGCCACGCGGATAGGGAGGAGAAAAAGCGAGAAGATGACGGAAATGATCCGGAGATAAATACAAAAGACAAGATGCTGAGTCACCCTAAGGATGCGAGCTAGTGGCAAGCGTTGAACTTCGAACACCCAGAATTTGGGGACGATCCAAGGAACATCATGCTGGGCGCGAGCACCGATGGAGTCAATCCGTTTGGCAGCCAGAGAAGCACACATAGCACCTAGCCTGTGTTTGTGTGGATGTACAACCTTCCCCCTGGTTGTGCATGAAGAGGAAGTAACATTCACATGAGTATGCTAATTGAAGGGCCAAAACAACCAGGGAACAACATCAATCTGTATCTGGGGCTACTGAAAGAGGAGATAGACACGCTGTGGAAAACGCCAACCAATACGTGGGACGCCGCAGAGAAAGAATATTTCCCTATGAGAGCTGCACTGCTCATGACGGTGCACGACTATCTCGGTTACGGATATCTCGCGGGGCAGGTGGTCCACGGATTTTCTGGATGCCTCAGGTGCATGGATGACACAACGTATCGCCAGCTAGATAGAGATCCCGGGTCTTCGAAAACCGTGTTCATGGGACATCGAAGGTGGCTTCGTGACGATGACCCATGGAGAAAACGCAAGGATCTGTTCGATGGTGAAACCGAACCCCAAAGACGCCCGCGTACGAGGAGCGGCGAGGAAATATATGAGCTGTTGAAAAATTGGAAAGATTGCCCACTTCCGAGAAAGAAGCAAAAGGCGCCAGAGCCGGGAAAGAAGCGAAAGGCGCCAGAGCCGCTGCTGAAGGTATGTAAAACGTGGTCTGTTTTCTGGGACTTGCCGTACTGGAAGATTCACCGTGTGCCGCACAGCCTTGATGTCATGCATATCACGAAGAACGTGTGCGAGAGTCTGCTTGGTACCCTGCTCAACATGCCAGAGAGGACCAAAGATGGGCCGCAAGCAAGGGCAGACTTGAAATCAATGGGCATCAGGGAGGAGCTTCACGCTAATGATGATGATGATGAGGCGCAGCAGGAGGCGAAAAGTCGTCGCAAAGGCAAAAAGGGCAAGAAGATCGGAAATGACTACCCTCCCGCGTGATTCACTCTAAGTCAGGAGGAGATCGAGCAGTTTTTCACCTGCCTCGTACGAGTAAAACTTCCTTACGGTTACGCGGGGAAGATAAGCAGATACCTAAACTCAGCGAAGCAGAAGTTTAGCGGGATGAATTCTCACGACTGTCACGTGCTGATGATGCAGATACTTCCAGTTGCAATCCGTGGGATCATGGACGCGCACGTCCGTGAAACGCTATTTGGCCTATGCAACCTTTTCGACGTCATCTCTCGGAAGTCGGTTGGCGTGAGGCAACTCAGAAGGCTACAGGAAGAGATCATGGTGATACTATGCGAGCTTGAGATGTACTTCCCGCCCGCATTCTTCGATGTTATGGTCCATCTGCCGGTCCATATCGTGGAGGATATCCTCCAACTCGGGCCGATGTTCCTGCACAGCATGATGCGTCATCAAAGGATACGTTCGCAACATGTCACGTCCAGAGGGAAGCATAGCCAGGGGCTTTCTGACCGAAGAGTGCATCTCCTACTGCATGAATTATCTAGGCATCCAGAACCCCGTTGGTCTGCCCGTCAATAGGCACCTCGGCAGGCTCGCTGGATGGGGTCACCGCGATGGTCGCCGCGAAATGCATGTCGACTTCGAGGGTCGGCTCTCCGACTTTGAAAGAGCAAACCTAGTCGCGCTACAACACATAGACGTGGTCGATCCTTGGGTGGTAGAGCACAAAACCTTTATTGAGAAGACGTACAATGACCGAGGCCAACAGAGAACAACTCATGTTTCACGCGTTGGTTCAAGGAGAAGCTTCAGCCGTACCCTTTACGTGACGATTCTTCCGCGGAAGAAAAACTCATATTCGCCTTGTCACAGGGCGCCGAGCACAACCAGATGACCTATGAGGCGTACGATATCAACGGCTACACATTCTACACCGAGGGGAAGGACATGAAGAGCGATGGTTATCAGAACTCCGGGGTAACGATGGAATCCTACACCGGTAACGACAAGGACAGAAACTACGGAAGGATCGAGGAGATCTGGGAGCTGAGCTACGCTGGAGAGAAGGTCCCGATGTTCCGTGTCAGATGGGCCAAGAGCGTCATAAAAGAAGACCGGTATTTCACCACCATGGTCATACCCGAAGCCAAATCCAAGACCGCGGGCGCAAACGTCACCTCGAAAAATGAGCCATGGGTACTGGCTTCCCAAGTGGACCAAAGCTTCTTCATTACCGACCCGTCAAAGCCCAGTCGTGTTGTCGTGAGGAGAGGCAAAAGGAAGATCATCGGAATGGATGGAGTCGCCAATGAGCAAGACTTCGACAAGTACGGCGACCCGAAGATGGAACATGACGATGACGATGAAGTGCCATACACCACAAGAAGAAGCAGGACCACCCTACCTAAAGGACGTCCGTTCAACAGAAGAACTCCATTTGCGAAAAAGAAGGGCAAGAAGATTGTGAAAAGACAGCTAGCTAAGATTGATTGTATTTAAATCGTAGTCTTCATTTCTCGATTGTATTTCGACATATGGAAATGGGCGGCACTTTTTGAATTCATGAATATTTTGAAATCTGATGATATTTTTTCATATTCATAAATGTTTTCTAAGAAATTATTAGATGCAACTAAAAACAAAAAAACAAATAACAAAGTTGATGATATTTTTTCATATTCATAAATGTTCTCATATTCATATTTTTTCATAAATGTTTTGAAATCTGATGATATTTTTCCACATTCATAAATGTTTTCAAATTTGATCGTCATTTTCTAAAAAATTATTAGATGCAACTAAAAATAAAAAAAAACAGTTAGTAATGGCGCACCAGGGGAGGGTGCGCCATTGCTATGAAGGTATTTATGGCGCACCCGAATGAGGTGTGCCATTGATATAAAATTTGTTATTTATATTTATTCTTGTATTTTATTTTTCAGTGTTCCTTTTCCTGCTTAAATTTCATGGGCACTTTTTGAATTCATGAATATTTTTCAAATTTGATGATATTTTTTCATATTCATAAATGTTTTACCAATTCACAAATGAATGCAACTAAAAATCCAATTTTTTTTACTAATGGCGCACCGCTAGGTGGTGCGCCATTGCTATCCGAAAAAAAGCTACTAATGGCGCACCGCTGGGTGGTGCGCCATTGCTATCCCTCCCCCCACTAAAATCCCCAATCCCCAATCTCACATCTCTCTCAGCCCCCAACTGCGCGGCACTGCCCCGACCAACTGCGTCGCCGCCCCTACGTGCGTCGCCGCCCCCGCGCCCCCGCCGCCTCCCTCTCCCCATCCTCCCCCTCCGACCCCACCCCGACGCGTCTCCGTCTCCACGCCGTCGAGCACCGAAGCAGGCCGGAGAAGTCCAGCATGAGCGTCTACGTCGTCTCCGTCAGATACGTTGGTGAACCGGACCGGAGCCGAGCCGAGGAGCACCGCGAACCAGCCACCGAGCCCTTCTTCCACCTCGGATTCCGCCGCCTCTCCTTCAAGTCTGGCCGGCCTGCTGCTCCTAATCCACTTCCGGGCCTTCGTGTGCCTCCGCGGTGAGCTCCCCTCGCTTCCCCTCTTCTGTTTCCCCTCGTCCCGACCGCTGTAGACCCCTCGTGCACTCACTCGCCTGCGCGTGCCGCCCGTGCTGGCCGCGTCCACCCTGCCGCTCCCGAACTATTTGGAGGATGACAAGTTTGCCATGTTATAGAAACTTTCAGAAATTGCCATGGCAATTGCTCCAGAAATTCGCCGTGACAAGTACTCATAGCAATTCTATCCATCACAAACTACTCATAGCAAATACTGCCATGGCAACTACTACAGAATTTTGCCATGGCAATTACTCCAGAATTTGGCCATGTCGAAAACTCGCAGAGATTCTATCCATGGCAACTACTCATAGCAAAGTCTGCCATGGCAACTTTCATAAAAACATTCAGTTTGCCATGGTACTTGAAATAAGTTTGACATGTTGTAGAAATTTCAGAATTTCCCATGTTTGACATTTGCCGTGTTTTTAGCTACGAGCAATCCTACATTTGCCATGTGACCATGGTCCCAAGATTTGCCATGGCAAAAGATTGTAGCTGTGTAAACAAAAATAGTGTGATAGCTCAAAAAATGAGATCTGAACCTACTACACAAAAATTCAGTTATGTATCAGGGTGGCAAAATGTTTGTTTGTTCTGTAAAATAGCATGGCAAATTTTTATCTAAGAGTTTGTTCTATTTGTATTTATCTAAAGATTAGCATGGCAATTTTCTACATGGCACAATCTTTCAGCATGGCAAAATATAGGATGATAGCGTCCTAATTTTTTCATATGGCAAAAATGAAGAAAAGCATCAACTTATACCTGAGGAAAAAATCTGAAGCTAGTGACAGCGCAGTGGCCACGCTTCTACTCTCCCTATATAAGCGTTGACACATTGGCACTCTTTTGATCAGACAATAGCATTAATAGGTGGAGACTGTTTAATACCGGGGTCCTGTTGTCTTAGTTCATGACAGCTCTTGCGTTTGGTATTGTTGACTTACGTCTCTGCCCACGACTCTGTTTTGCATACGGGCTGTTTTGTTGTTTGTTCGATCGAAAGAAAAAAATGTTCCTTGATGCGTTCGAGACACTAGAATAGGATCCACCATAGAACAGACCAGACTCCATCTTGCATTGGCCGGTGAACTCCTCGATCTGTTGTTAGTCCTTATCTGCATTTTCCCACATTGTTCATGTATTTGATCCACCATTGTTCATGTATAGCACAGAGAGCACCACAATCTGTTAGTATTTGTCTACATTTTGTCACATTCTTCTTGTATCTGATCCAGTATTGCTTGTAGTGGTTTGTCCAAAATGTTGAATGATACTGCCTGGAGATGCATATATTGTTTCACCTCTTCACAGGCCAATGTATTTTCCATGTTGTGATGGAGGCCTTTTTTTAACACTGGGCTTTGCCACCTGTTGTTTGTCTTGTAAATAGCATTGGACAGAGATTTAAGCAAGTAGCACATTGCCTTGTCCACCTAGGATAATGATTTTGCAGGTACCCCGAGAGGCCCTTGAGTTTGTCAGAATGTCGATTAACTTCCGTTCCGGCAAATTCGGGTACTCCATATCTGCTATTTTCAGCAAAGGTCATGCTGAAATTTTCCGTGAATTTTAGCATGACTTTGCTAAAAATAGGACATATGGGGTACTTGCGACTAATGCATGGGCCGGGGTATCTTAGTACTTAATTAAGTAGGATCAACTACCTCTTGTGTTATACATATAGAAGTGCGGTATCAACTCATAGTTATTACTAATGTCAGTTGCTCGTCATCGATAAACCCTAATCTGGTAGGATGACCTACTAAAAAAGCCCATACCACATATTCTATTTGGATGGCCCTGCTAACCCTTGACCATAAATACTTGAGATGGATGGATGTAGCAGGCTTAAAGAAAGAAATGTTTTTAGGCCAACTCCACTTGGCCTGGCTGAAAATGCACAAGTGCGCATGACTAACAATATTCTAATGTAAAGCTAAACAGGAAAGAGGAACCACTCATCCTAACCATTTGCTCTCAAAATTACCACTTCACTTCTTACTACTGAAAATCAATATTACCTAATTAAGTAGGACGAACTTAGTTGTTATAATATTTTCAAGATGATATGATGATGATGGCTTTTAGGGTGCCTCGTCATCGATAAACCCTAAATGATGAAAACTTAGGATTTTGGGGTGCCTCGGCGTCGACAAACCCTAAATGATATAACCTTGGCTTTTAGGGTGCCTCGGCGTCGACAAACCCTAAATGATAAAACCTTAGCTTTTAGGGTGCCTCGGCATCGATAAACCCTAAATGATGAAAACTTAACTTAGCATTTAGGGTGCCTCAGCGTCGACAAACCCTAAATGATAAAAGCTTAGCTTTTAGGATGCCTCGGTGTCGACAAACCCTAAATGATGAGACCATGATAATTCCTCACAAACCAGCCCTTAAATAACAGTGAGCCATTATGCTGTCACGCTTGAAGCCTTGCCGGCATTTGCAGCCCTTAGCTTGTTCATTCTGTAGATTTCCAAAATTCAGTTTTGTACCGCACACCGAAGCCAACCTTTTGGCGGCATTCCTCGAGAATTAGGTTATTTGGTAAACTTAGAGATCTTATTCCTTGACAATAACCATGTTTTTGACCAAACTTTTTTCCTATTTAGAGCAAAACATGGCCCACAACGATGAGGCTGGCGGTTCGGGCAAGGCATTCTGGGAGCTGTCCCAGGAGATGGAGGAAGAACCTCACCGCTATGAGGACGCCGCGGAAGACACCGATCCTGACTACACACCCCTAGTGGCGTCGGGGATGACACCACTGATGGTGCTGCCGAGGATGCCACCACTGATGATGGCAGCGCACGCATAGATGGCAGCCAAATGAAGAGGCAATGGAAGGACCGACGCCCGAACGTGCTCGACACCGTCAAGGAGGAATTTACTGAAGTGTCCTCCGAGGGGCATCCAACGGTGCCCAAAGAAATAGTCAAGGGGTACGCGGGACAGCTCGGGTGCATTCTCCGGAACACCGTCTCGATCAACACCGAGAACCTAAGGCATCATGACCGAGGGAATTTCCGCAACCTCCTCTTCACGAAGCTCCACGAATGATACAAGTTCCCCGGTGACTTCGCAAACACACGCCTCTCAGGGAATAAAGTGAACAATGCCGCCCTCCCGAAGATGAGCACGACCCTGGCTACTTGGAGAGCTGCGGTGAAGAGAATGATTGAAAAAGGTGATAGTTATGAGAAGATGAAGGAGAAAAATCCTTCGATCAGCGAAGATGACTACCGGGAGTTCAAGATCAAGTGCGAGAGCAACGCAACCGTGGAATCAAGTCAGTGGGGGAAATATATGCGGGACTTGAACTTAGGGGTCCACAAACTCGGCCCCGGCGGTTACAGAGTGGCGGAACCTATATGGGACAAGGAGGACGCGGAGCATGCCGAGCAAGGCCTACCACCCCTCTTCGAGAAATATCATGACAAGCAGACCAGGAACTATGTCAGGGCCCGGTACAAGATTGACCCGGTAACCAAGGAGCTTACCATGGATCCGAAGACCAAGGCGCTTGAGCTTGTTCTGGTAAGGAATACACCCCCGCGTAATTAGCTCCATATGGTTGCATTCTAATTAATGAAGCCAAATTTCTAAATGGTTCACGTTCCTGCCGCAGGACACTGAAAGCAGTAGCGCGGGGTCGTCTCAGAGCTCCCCTTTCGACACCCCTTTAAATAGGGCGTTGAACGTAATGAAAAACAAGGATAAGCTCAGTAAGCCGTCGTTAGATGGTCGTGTGGCTGGCAAAGGCTTGTCCACGAAATGGTCGGAATACTATACCGCTGGGCGAAAGGAGAGAAAGACCAGCTCGGAAAGCCAGGAGCGCGAGGTTCAACAACTCAAGGCACAAGTGGCGTGGATTCGGGAGATGGTCGAAGAGCAAGTGCGAGACCAACTGGGAGCGACAACCATCCCCATTATACCTACCTTGGTTTCTGGGCTGCAGGCGTGGATGGCGGGCGGCCAACAGGGGCCGCCCCCTTTTCCCAGCTTCACGGGCAGCAACTCGCTGTCACATCCTAGCTAGTTCATGCATTAGAGTGTGCATCATGTCTACATTTCACAGAAACCTGAAATGGGGATGCCAGAAACCCCCAGCACCCCCCCGGAACAAACAGGGTTTACTAAAATTCCTTTCAATGAACCTGAAATGCCCTCCATAAATGTTCACCACCTTTGGTCCTGGCTAAAACCTCTGCCAAAAATGGTTTTATATTTTTGGAGGCCGTTTTGGATTTTTGCACAAGCCATAAGTATTTGCATTTGGGCATTTTAAATCCTATAAATATTTTCAAATGCCCAAATAATCTTGAAGGTATTTTTAGGCTGTTGAGAATAATTTCAAAGGTGCCTCAGAATATTTTCAGGATTTTTCCAAATGAAATAGTATTTTTACTATTTCAAAACACAAAACAGAAATAAATAAAAAGAGAAGAAAAACAGAAAGCAGAGGACTTACCTGGCAGCCCACCTGGCGGCCCAGCACTGTGCTGGCCCGCGCCAGTCAGCTGCCTGCTCTCGCCAGAGCAGGCAGAGAGGTGACGCCGGCGAGCGCGAGCTCGCCACGGCGCCAGCTGCTTGCCGCCCTCGCCCGCGGATGCGCTGGCCGACCTCCCCGACGCGCCCCCGAGCCTCTGGACACCGCCATTCTCCCCCGTCGCCTCTCCCTCGCCTTCTCCCAACCATGGCCGATGCCGCCGCAGCCACCTCACCGGAGTAACCGCGTCCACCGTCGACCTCGCGCCATTCCAGCGTGTCCAACAGCTCCGCCGTCGCCAACTCCTTCGAGCAAGCCGAGCCCCGAGCGCTCGTTTGCCCCGAAGCTCCGCCACCGACCCCGCCTTCGCCGCTCACCGTCGGAGATCCCCTCCGCCGTCGCCACTGCAACAGCCCGCCTCCGACCTCGCCGTCCGCTCCGTCGCAACCGCCGTGAGCATGGCCACCTTCCCATCCTCTCCTCTATCTCTCTCTCTCGAGCTCTGTAGCCACCGCACGAAGCTCACCCGTACGCGCCGCCGCACGAGCTCATCGCCGACGAGGCTCCGGCCATCCAACGGCCACACCACCGTAGCCATTAGCTCCACCGCAACGCCAGGAACCTGTAGCACCATCGCATGTCCCTCGCCATGCTCTCTAGCTACGTTTTCAACCACGCCCGTACCCCGGCAGCCGCATGGCTCGTCGCCGGCGTCGATTCCGGCGACCCTGAGCTCCACTACCACCACCAGTCCACGCGGTTCGCCCCCAGCTACACGTAGGTACTCTCCGCCGTCCTTTTGGTCGCCGGAGGAGCAATCCCGCACCCCACCGCCGCGTCTGGACGTCGCCGGCGGCTAAACGCCGGCGAGTCAGCGTGGTTTGACCACGGGTTGACCCCCCTAGGGTCACTGACAAGTGGGGCCTGCCTGCTAACTAATCTGAGTTAGAGATTAAAACTAATCCTAATTAGCTAATTATCTAACAGTGACACTGACACAGGGGACCCACACGTCAGGTTTGACCTGGACGACCCCGTTGACCTGCTGACGTCACACTGACGTCAGGCTGACGCAGTAAAGCATTACTGGAATTATTCTTATATTGGAAATTCCAGAAATTATCACAAACTTCAAAAAATCATAGAAAATAATCTATAGCTCAGAATGAAAAGATTTATATATGAAAAATGATCAGAAAAATCCATTCTATCCATCTGTACTGGTTTCATGCATGATTAAGCAAGTTAACCTACTGTTTTATACAGAACAAGATAAAGCACTAATATGGGCCATTTATGAACTTGGAATTTGAATCTTTGATTCAAAATAGTCCAAACCCATCTGGTCCTTAGTTGCATTAGCCCAATACATCCATTTTGCCATGTCTCATGCATGCATCATATTGTTGCACTTGCTTGGTGTTGATTGTGCTTCGATGTGTTCATTGTGGTAGGTCCTGCCTCCGAGGATATTCACGAGTATCCAACTGAAGGGCAGTATCCCACCACCACTCCGTCAGGCAAGCAACCCATTGATCATTTCGATACAAACCCATCTTCTCGCTTCTGCTCTCGTTTACTGCATTAAGACAACGCGATTCAAACTGCTGTGTGTTGCGGTAGTTGAACCCACTTTCCTTTGCATGACCTGTCATTGCCACAGTAACTAGATGAAACCCACTAGCATGTGTAGGAGTTGATTGAGCCATGTTGTGTTCCTACAATGCTATGCTTGCTACGCTTAGAGTTGTGTCAGGTCTGGCTCATCAGGGTGATGAACTAGAGTGAAAGTGTGTGTGTCGGTAAAGAGAGTGAAGTGTTGAATACGATTTGGTAAAGGTATCGATGGGAGGCCATGTAGGAGTACATGGTGGGTTGTTTCATTGAGACCGTCCCTAAGAACTGAGATCTGTATGCGTGATTTAAGATTCAGCTACTACCACACATTGGGCCCGAAACCAATGGACCCCCTCGGCTTCTTATTCACCCTTGTCCTCTGTCCAGGAGTTGCACGTAGTTTCTGGTGTTTGTAGTAAGCTGGAGGCCGTGGACAACGCTGACCAAGGGGTGGGCTGTGATGCGGTAGGCTCGTGGCCTGGTGTACCGAGTCGCCCGTTTGGTGACCGGGAACCCTGCACACATCGTTCGGGGCCGTATGTGGAAACCTCGGCCGGACTCCCTGCGGATGGAACCTGAATAGGCGATAAACCTGGACTAGAGACTCGAGTGTTTAGGTAGGCTGTGGCCGACACCCACGTTGGGCTTCCGCTTGAAGGTTGCCGAGTACACGTCGTGTAGCGACGATAAGTGGTGAGAGCGTGTGTGACGAAGTACACCCCTGCAGGGTATGAAACTATTCGAATAGCCGCGTCCGCGGTAAAGGACTACTTGGTCGCTTATGCAGTTCATAGACAAGTAAATGGATACTACTAAAAGCCTCAAGATAAGTGTGAGTACCGCGGATGGCCCTCTCGTGGGATGACGAGGGAGGATCCACGGTGGAGTATTGAGATGGTGATTAGTGGACTCGTGTGCGAAAACTATTTCACAAGTGGTGTATCGTAGGATAGCTTAGCCAAGAGTCAAAGCTGGCTTGCTGCAATAACCCCACTACCTTCTTGAGAATGAACATGTATAGTAGGATCTGTTGTAAGACTTGCTGAGTACCTTTGTACTCATGTTGCTTTAATTACTGTTTTCAGACGACAACACCGCCCCTTCTGACGGGTTCTACGTAGAACTCGACGACGACGAGTGACTCGCCACCCAGGTGGTGATCTAGGCTTGTGAAGGGCCTATGTAGATAGACAGGCTTCGTCAAGCCTTCTTTCTTTCTAGTGTCTGTACCCAGACAGTTTGCTTCCGCATGTGCTTGTATGATTGTATGACTTGAGTGTCGGGTCATGTGACCCCTATCTGTATGAACAAGTTATGTAAGGCTCTCCGGAGCCCTTTAAATAAAGTACTTGAGTTGTAGAGTTTTGTTGTGATGCCATGTTGTATTTGCACATATCGAGCATATTGTGTGTATGTTTGAAATGCTTGGTATGTGTGGGATCCGACAATCTAGTTGTTTATCCTTGGCAGCCTCTCTTATGGGGAAATGTAGTCTAGTGCCTCCTTGAGCCATAGTAGTCCGCTACAGCCCGGTTCACCGGAGTCCTGCTAGCCCAGCACTACTGCTCTGGACACCTGACTGGCCGGCATGTGAATCATATCGTTCCTGTGTCTGTCCCTTCGGGGAAATGTCACGCGGTGACATCCGGAGTCCTGCCTAGCCTGCTACAGCCCGGGTTCCCGGAGTCCTGTTAGCCCAGTGCTACAGCCCGGATTCACACGCTGCTGACCGACACGTTCGATGTTGATTCATGTATGCCTGTCCCCATACGTTAGTGCCGCTTGGGTTCACGACTAGCCATGTCGGCCCGGGTTCTCTGTCATATGGATGCTAGCGACATTGTCATATACGTGAGCCAAAAGGCGCAAACGGTCCCGGGCCATGGTAAGGCGACACCCGTGGGAGTACCGTGCGTGAGGCCGCAATGTGATATGAGGTGTTACAGGCTAGATCGGTGTGACTTGGAATCGGGGTCCTGACAGCGTTGGCATCAGAGCCGGACTGCCTGTAGGTGCGATAAGCCAAACTGGTCGATGTCGAGTCTAGAAATGCTTTAGTTATATGTAGGGGAATTGATTGTGGGAGGGAACGTAAGGTGCTTTTACTCCTTTACCTCATGCCCTCTGATCTGAGTCATACTCTTCTCATTCTACGCGGGTTAAGGACTAGGCTCTCTCCTCTCTATCAGGTTCACGTGTTACTAATCCGTAGTAACTTATAGGATTGTTGGTTCCATGCTTCGGTTCAGTTTCTACTACCCTAGTATGTTGTCGGTTGAACCAGAACCTTGACATGATGTTGTTGAGTGGTATTGCAAACTGTTGCGAATGTCTCAAATCCTTTTTCGAGCATTTACAGCCGTTATGCTGTCCAAATTCTCCTAGAAATACTAATGCCTTGCATTATTTCGTGCTTTCAGATGGCCACCCGTTCCCAGAACCAAGTGGTTCGTCTGACCCGGTGCATCGGCGTACCTGGTCACACGGCCATGTTGGTCCGAGTGATGGTTGAGACAGGCTATCGTTGGTATCCCGAGTATACCGTCGAGGAGCAGTTCCGAGACTTTAATCAAAGTCAATATCTTTGCACCGTCAGGATTTACCCATCCTATCCTGGAGCCACTGAACCCCTCCATTGCTCTTATGGACTTGGGGTTACTATCGAGATGTCCGTGCAGGACGCAGCTTACTCAATGATGACTATCATGCGAGCCAGAACTGCCTTGCTTCAGAACACCGACTTCTGCTATATGCCAGCAGCACTCCCTGGGGCACAGGGGTACTATCAGGCCACTTACTGTGATTCTACCCATGAGGGCTCACTACTCCGTACCACCACCGAGATGCTTGAGGACAAGGACCGTGAGAATCGTGCCTTGCGAATGGAGCTCTTTAATGCTCGTGCTGATCACTGGGCCACTCTGACACGGTTTGCACCTGCCGTGCAAGCTGGGTTTATGGACATGAGGGACTTATACCCCGTGCGATCTGGTCTGCCAGAATGTATGGAATGGTGTGATGTAGGAGGCATCACCCCTCCTCGTGGACCCCGTCTGCCACCGTTTGTTGGACCAAGGCCACACCCGAGTCCCTATGGACCGCAAGCTCCACAGGACCGACTGTTTCCGGATGATCATGTTCAGCTCCCAGGACATGGTGGTGACTTCTATGAAGATTACTACGGAGACGCCTGAGTTGGTAGTAGTTCCACTAGTATTGTAACAGTTGTAATCTCCACAGTCCTGCGTGTCTTGTGGGATACGACTTGGTGTGTATCACGTTCCGGAGGTGTAGAAAAATAATGTATAGGAGCTTGGAATGCCTCTGATGAGATGTATCGTCCTTCATCGTAGTTGTACCTTAGCCTGGGCTTGTACTAAACTATGTATGGCGTGTATGACCGTTGGTATATGTATGTTGCTATGTTACCATGTCATACTGATGGTCATCTCTGCATTCCGTGTTATCCATTACATTCCGCATTTCCCTATCAAGATTTAGCCATCCTCGTCTAAACCGTTGCTTTGTTTCTCCTAGGATGGTTAACACCCGCAACAACCCTGCTGTCCAGGCGCAGGGTGAAGCCAATGCAGCCAGGGCGGAGGAATCTGCCCCAACCGCCTTCACTGGCCGAAGTTATGCTGGAGGCAGAAAGAAACAAGCGTGAGACTAACCGCTTGCTAGAGCGAATTGAGCAGAATACTGCACGTCACCAGAGGAACGACCTGGTGTCCATCAATGACTTTATCAAGTTGTACCCACCGAAGTTCAACCATTCCGTCGAGCCCCTTGATGCGGATGATTGGCTTCGCAGCATCACCCATAAGCTACGTTCTGCCAACGTAGCCGAAGCTGATAAGGTTACCTACGCTGCCTATCACCTCGAAGGCCCTGCTAGCCTTTGGTGGGAAAACTTTGAGGCTATGCGCCTAGCTGGCCAAATCACTACTTGGGCTGAATTCAGTGAGGCTTTCCGCGAGCATCACATCCCGGAGGGTCTCATGGATCGTAAGCGGGAAGAATTCTGCAACTTCACCCAAGGCAGACTGATCGTGGATGCATACAGCCGTGAGTTTGGAAATCTAGCACGCTATGCTCCTGAAGAGGTATCCACCGACGCCAAGAAGCAGGCAAGGTTCCGCAAGGGACTTAGCCCCGAGCTTCGTCGTGATCTTCGTCTGCACGAGTGCACCTCCTTCCAGAAGTTGGTCAATAAGGCCATCAGTGCCGAGACAGGACAGACTGACTATGACGCTACACGCACGCACTCTCGTGATTTTGGTTCCTCATCTGGCTCCGGATCCCAGAAGCGCCGGGTTTGGATTCCAAATACTGCTCTGCCACCCAGGTTCATTCCGAGGCCATCCTTCGAGGCGCCTTGCCCCAACCAGCAGCATGCACCGCCCAAGGTCTATGGTGGCCCCGCTGCTAATGCAGCTCCACGCCCCAATATTGTGACATGCTTCAAGTGTGGAGAAACGGGTCACTATTTGCGCGAGTGCCCCCGAAACAACCTTAACCAACCTGGACAGTCCGTTGGCCGTGGTAAGCCAGCAGGAAAGACTTACTACGCCAAGCCAGCCACCACTGCACGTGGCCATGTCAACTATGTTTCAGCTGAAGAAACACATGAGGATCCCAACGTCGTCCTTGGTACACTCCTTGTTAATTGCCATCCGGCAACTGTTCTTTTCGATACTGGAGCATCTCACTCATTTATCTCTGAGAGCTATGCTCGATTACACAACACCACATTTAGTGACATGCCTATCTCCATGGACATTCAAACTCCTGGTTCTAGATGGCAAACCTCTAGGATAAGCCATGGAAATGAAATTCTTGTCGACAGATTGGTCTTCCTTGCGTCACTAATAGCTCTCAAGTCCTCGGACATAAACATCATCTTGGGTATGGACTGGATGTCAGCCCATTATGCTAAGATTGATTGCTCTACTAGAACTGTTCAACTCACCCATCCGTCGGGCAAGACAGTCAATGTTTTGACCCGAGTGTCTAAGCGTCAGCTCTACTCATTAAATGCCAACCCTCTTCCAGACCTCGAAGATGTGCCGGTAGTCCGTGACTTCCCGGATGTCTTCCCTGAAGGACTGCCAGGTATTCCACCTGACAGGGATGTTGAGTTCGTGATAGACCTTGTTCCAGGAACCGTCCCAATCTCTAGAAGACCCTATAAGATGGCACCCCTAGAGCTAGCCGAGCTTAAGAAACAACTCGATGAGTCCTTAAAAAGGGTTTCATCCGTCCTAGTTCTTCTCCGTGGGCTTGCCCCGTCCTCTTCGTCAAGAAGAAGGATGGTACGGATCGGATGGTTGTAGATTACCGACCCGTCAACCTAGTCACAATCAAGAACAAGTATCCGCTTCCCAGGATCAACGACCTGTATGATCAGCTCGCTGGATCCTCAGTCTTCTCTAAAATGGATTTGAGGTTGGGCTACCATCAAATCAAAATCAAGAACGGGGACATACCTAAAACGGCCTTGTTACTCGTTATGGCCAATACGAGTATACAGTCATGTCCTTCGGGTTAACCAATGCTCCAGCCACCTTATCGCGGTTAATGAACTCAATCTTCATGGAGTATTTGGATAAATTCGTCATAGTATACCTCGATGATATACTCATCTACTCCAAGAACGAGGCAGAACATGCCGAGCATTTAAGGCTAGTACTGACCAAACTTCGAGAGCATCGCCTTTATGCTAAATTCTCTAAGTGTGAATTTTGGTTGCCAGAAGTGACCTATTTAGGCCATGTAATCTCTGGTAAAGGCATTGCTGCCAATCCCGAGCGAGTTCAAGCCATCCTTGACTGGACTCCCCCTGAATCGGTTAAGCAAGTTCGGAGCTTCCTTGGCTTAGCGAGCTACTGTCGCCGCTCCGTCGAGAATTTCTCCAAGGTTGCTAAACCTCTAACCGAACTCCTCAAGAAAGATAAAAAGTTCGAGTGGACCCCACAGTGCGAGTTCAGCTTTCAGGAACTGAAAAGACGCCTGACATCTGCCCCCATACTCGTACCACGAGACTTTTCTAAGGACTTTGTTATCTATTGCGATGCCTCGCGACGAGGACTAGGTTGCATACTCATGCAAGATCGTCATGTGATTGCTTACGCCTCTCGCAGTTGCGTCCGCATGAGGATAATTATCCCACACATGATCTAGAGCTTGCAGCCGTAGTCCATGCACTCAAAACATGGCAACATTACCTTCTCGGTAATCGTTACGAGATTTTCACCGACCACCAGAGTCTGAAATACATCTTCACCCAGCCAGATTTGAATCTCAGGCAAAGACGTTGGGTCGAGTTGATCTCAGACTAGGACTTAGGAATAACTTACACCCCGGGCAAAGCCAACGTCATGGCTGATGCGCTAAGCCGTTAATCCTATTGTAACAACTTGATGTTACAACAAAGTCAACCACTTCTCCACGAGGAATTCTGTAAGCTTAACCTTCACATTGTTCCTCGAGGTTTTCTATCCACCCTGGTGGCGAAACCTACCCTTACGGATCAGATCATCAAAGCTCAGAAGGTAGATCCGGGAATCTCCCGTATTAAGAGAAACATCAAGAAAGGAGTTGCGGATTGTTTCTCCGTTGATGACCAAGGTGTTGTGTTCTTTGGAGACCGCCTAGTGGTTCCCAAGGTACGCAACCTGAGGCGATTGATCCTTAAGGAAGCTCATGAATCTCCTCTCACCATTCATCCCGGTAGTACTAAAATGTATCAAGACCTACGCCAGAGGTTTTGGTGGACTAGGATGAAGAGAGAAATTGCTCAATACATTGCTAATTGCGACGTCTGCCGTCGTGTCAAAGCAGAGCATCAGCGACCTGCTGGCACCCTTCAGCCTCTGGCTATTCCTGAATGGAAATGGGATAAAATCGGTATGGATTTCATTACCGGGTTTCCCAGGACCAAGTGGGGGAATAATGCTATCTTCGTTGTTGTCGATCGTCTTTCCAAAGTAGCCCACTTCCTACCTGTTCGTGAGAGTATAACCGCTAGCCAGCTAGCAGACTTGTACATCTCCCGAATAGTGTCTCTTCATGGTGTTCCATTGGAAATTAACTCAGACCGTGGAAGTCTCTTCACCTCTCGATTTTGGGAAAGTTTCCAAAATGCTATGGGAACTCGTCTCTCTTTTAGCACCGCCTTTCACCCTCAATCAAGTGGTCAGGTAGAACGAGTTAATCAAATTCTGGAGGATATGCTCCGAGCTTCTGTCATCTCTTTCGGCATGGTTTGGGAGAAATGCCTCCCATTCGCCGAGTTCGCTTATAACAATAGTTACCAAGCTAGCTTGTGCAAAGCCCCTTTCGAGGTTCTCTATGGACGGCAATGTCGAACGCCTCTTAACTGGTCAGAAACCGGGGAAAGACAACTCTTTGGCCCGGATATGATTCAGGAAGCAGAACAGCAGGTTCGCATTATTCGTGAGAAATTGAAAACAGCCCAATCTCGCCAAAAGAGCCATTATGATCGCAAACATAAGGCTATGACTTTTGAGGTTGACGAGAAGGCTTACCTTCGGGTGACTCCTTTAAAGGGAACCCATCGATTCGGTATCAAAGGCAAATTGGCCCCTCGCTACATTGGACCCTTTCGCATTCTTGCCAAGCGAGGAGAAGTTGCCTACCAATTGGAACTACCTCCGCATCTTTCCAAGGTTCATGACGTCTTCCACGTTTCCCAACTCAGGCGTTGCTTCTCGGATCCTATCCGTGGAGTGGACCACGAAACGCTTGATCTCCAAGATAATCTCACATACCGGGAGTATCCCGTTCGAATCCTTGATCAAGCCGAGCGTACCACTCGACGCCAAAACATCAAGTTTCTCAAAGTTCAATGGTCACACCATTCCGAGAAAGAAGCTACTTGGGAAAGGGAGGATCGTCTTCGACTTGAGTACCCCACCTTCTTCCCAACGGATCCTAAATCTCGGGACGAGATTCTTTGAGTGGGGGTGAGTTGTCACATCCTAGCCAGTTCATGCATTAGAGTGTGCATCATGTCTACATTTCACAGAAACCTGAAATGGGGATGCCAGAAACCCCCAGCACCCCCCTGGAACTACTAGGGTTTACTAAAATTCCTTTCAATGAACCTGAAATGCCCTCCATAAATGTTCACCATCTTTGGTCCTGGCTAAAACCTCTGCCAAAAATGGTTTTATATTTTTGGAGGCCATTTTGGATTTTTGCACAAGCCATAAGTATTTGCATTTGGGCATTTTAAATCCTATAAATATTTTCAAATGCCCAATTAATCTTGAAGGTATTTTTAGGCTGTTGGGAATAATTTCAAAGGTGCCTCAGAATATTTCAGGATTTTTCTAAATGAAATAATATTTTTACTATTTCAAAACACAGAACAGAAATAAATAAAAAGAGAAAGAAAAATAGAAAGCAGAGGACTTACCTGGCAGCCCACCTGGCGGCCCAGCACTGTGCTGGCCCGCGCCAGTCAGCTGCCTGCTCTCGCCAGAGCAGGCAGAGAGGTGACGCCGGCGAGCGCGAGCTCGCCACGGCGCCAGCTGCTTGCCGCCCTCGCCGCGGATGCGCTGGCCGACCTCCCTCGACGCGCCCCCGAGCCTCTGGACACCGCCGTAGCCATTAGCTCCACCGCAACGCCAGGAACCTGTAGCACCATCGCATGTCCCTCGCCGTGCTCTCTAGCTACGTTTTCAACCACGCCCGTACCCCGGCAGCCGCACGGCTCATCGCCGGCGTCGATTCCGGCGACCCCGAGCTCCACTACCACCACCAGTCGACGCGGTTCGCCCCCAGCTACACGTAGGTACTCTCCGCCGTCCTTTTGGTCGCCGGAGGAGCAATCCCGCACCCCACCGCCACGTCTGGACGTCGCCGGCGGCTAAACGCCGGCGAGTCAGCGTGGTTTGACCACGGGTTGACCCCCCCAAGGTCACTGACAAGTGGGGCCCGCCTGCTAACTAATCTGAGTTAGAGATTTAAACTAATCCTAATTAGCTAATTATCTAACAGTGACACCGACACAGGGGACCCACACATCAGGTTTGACCTGGACGACCCCGTTGACTTGCTGACGTCACACTGACGTCAGGCTGACGCAGTAAAGCATTTACTGGAATTATTCTTATATTGGAAATTCCAGAAATTATCACAAACTTCAAAAAATCATAGAAAATAATCTATAGCTCAGAATGAAAAGATTTATATATGAAAAATGATCAGAAAAATCCATTCTATCCATCTGTACAGGTTTCATGCATGATTAAGCTAGTTAACCTACTGTTTTATACAGAACAAGGTAAAGCACTAATGTGGGCCATTTATGAACTTGGAATTTGAATCTTTGATTCAAAATAGTCCAAACCCTTCTGGCCTTAGTTGCATTAGCCCAATACATCCATTTTTCCATGTCTCATGCATGCATCATATTGTTGCACTTGCTTGGTGTTGATTGTGCTTCGATGTGTTCATTGTGGTAGGTCCTGCCTCCGAGGATATTCACGAGTATCCAACTGAAGGGCAGTATCCCACCACCACTCTGTCAGGCAAGCAACCCATTGATCATTTCGATACAAACCCATCTTCTCGCTTCTGCTCTCGTTTACTACATTAAGGCAACGCGATTCAATCTGCAGTGTGTTGCGGTAGTTGAACCCACTTTCCTTTGCATGACCTGTCATTGCCACAGTAACTAGATGAAACCCACTAGCATGTGTAGGAGTTGATTGAGCCATGTTGTGTTCCTACAATGCTATGCTTAGAGTTGTGTCAGGTCTGGCTCATCAGGGTGACGAACTAGAGTGAAAGTGTGTGTGTCGGTAAAGAGAGTGAAGTGTTGAATACGTTTTGGTAAAGGTATCGATGGGAGGCCATGTAGGAGTACATGGTGGGTTGTTTCATTGAGACCGTCCCTAAGAACTGAGATCTGTATGCGTGATTTAAGATTCAGCTACTACCACACATTGGGCCCGAAACCAATGGACGCCCTCGGCTTCTTATTCACCCTTGTCCTCTGTCCAGGAGTTGCACGTAGTTTCTGGTGTTTGTAGTAAGCTGGAGGCCGTGGACAGCGCTGACCAAGGGGTGGGCTGTGATGCGGTAGGCTCGTGGCCCGGTGTACCGAGTCACCCATTTGGTGACCGGGAACCCTGCACACATCGTTCGGGGCCGTATGTGGAAACCTCGGCCGGACTCCCTGCGGATGGAACCTGAATAGGCGATAAACCTGGACTAGAGACTCGAGTGTTTAGGTAGGCTGTGGCCGACACCCACGTTGGGCTTCCGCTTGAATGTTGCCGAGTACACGTCGTGTAGCGACGATAAGTGGTGAGAGCGTGTGTGACGAAGTACACCCCTGCAGGGTATGAAACTATTCGAATAGCCGCGTCCGCGGTAAAGGACTACTTGGTCGCTTATGCAGTTCAGAGACAAGTAAATGGATACTACTAAAAGCCTCAAGATAAGTGTGAGTACCGCGGATGGCCCTCTCGTGGGATGACGAGGGAGGATCCACGGTGGAGTATTGAGATGGTGATTAGTGGACTCGTGTGCGAAAACTATTTCACAAGTGGTGTATCGTAGGATAGCTTAGCCAAGAGTCAAAGCTGGCTTGCTGCAATAACCCCACTACCTTCTTGAGAATGAACATGTATAGTAGGATCTGTTGTAAGACTTGCTGAGTACCTTTGTACTCATGTTGCTTTAATTACTGTTTTCAGACGACCACACCGCCCCTTCTGACGGGTTCTACGTAGAACTCGACGACGACGAGTGACGCACCACCCAGGTGGTGATCTAGGCTTGTGAAGGGCCTATTTAGATAGACAGGCTTCGTCAAGCCTTCTTTCTTTCTAGTGTCTGTACCCAGACAGTTTGCTTCCGCATGTGCTTGTATGATTGTATGACTTGAGGGTCGGGTCATGTGACCCCTATCTGTATGAACAAGTTATGTAAGGCTCTCCGGAGCCCTTTAAATAAAGTACTTGAGTTGTAGAGTTTTGTTGTGATGCCATGTTGTATTTGCACATATCGAGCATATTGTGTGTATGTTTGAAATGCTTGGTATGTGTGGGATCCGACAATCTAGTTGTTTATCCTTGGCAGCCTCTCTTATGGGGAAATGTAGTCTAGTGCCTCCTTGAGCCATAGTAGTCCGCTACAGCCCGGTTCACCGGAGTCCTGCTAGCCCAGCACTACTGCTCTGGACACCTGACTGGCCGGCATGTGAATCATATCGTTCCTGTGTCTGTCCCTTCGGGGAAATGTCATGCGGTGACATCCGGAGTCCTT
Source organism: Triticum aestivum (assembly GCF_018294505.1). NCBI lineage: Eukaryota > Viridiplantae > Streptophyta > Magnoliopsida > Poales > Poaceae > Triticum > Triticum aestivum. The sequence goes on along the minus strand of NC_057805.1, from coordinate 105,230,266 downwards.
CCTAGCCTGCTACAGCCCGGGTTCCCGAAGTCCTGTTAGCCCAGTGCTACAGCCCGGATTCACACGCTGCTGACCGACACGTTCGATGTTGATTCATGTATGCCTATCCCCATACGTTAGTGCCGCTTGGGGTTCACGACTAGCCATGTCGGCCCGGGTTCTCTGTGATATGGATGCTAGCGACATTGTCATATACGTGAGCCAAAAGGCGCAAACGGTCCCGGGCCATGGTAAGGCGACACCCGTGGGAGTACCGTGCGTGAGGCCGCAATGTGATATGAGGTGTTACAGGCTAGATCGGTGTGACTTGGAATCGGGGTCCTGACACTCGCGCAACGCGCCGGCAGCGCCATTGGTGTCTTCGGCGGAGGCGGCATTGGTGTCTCCCGTGGCGGCGCCATTGGTGTCTCCGGCAGAGGCGGCATTGGTGTCTCCCGCGGTGGCGCCGGCATTGCAGCTTAATGCACTCAGGTGTAGGAAGAATACGCCGGCCGGCACCTCGGCAGCAAGCGGCCCCTCGGTCAATTGCACGCCCGCCGTTGGCAGTGCCTCGACATTAGCCGAGCACGACGCCATTATGGTAACTAATTAAGCCTCTCGTCCGATGACTTCATCTCCTTGCCTTTGACTGGGCATCCCTGACGCCCTACATGTTTTCGCAGGGTACCGCCGATGTTCCATGCACTCTCCTACACTTCGTGGTCGGCGAGTTGATCGATGTCGCCAAGGCCAGAATCGTTCAACCGGGCAACCGCCTGTTCCACGGTAATCTGATGCCACCCAACGTGTATAGGGTTCAACTGGTTCGGGTGCTGCGGGGCTGCGACGAATTGTTACCTCCGTTTCGACCCCATGGGGCGACGAAGATGATGTGATGATCCTCAGCGCCTGCTTAAGCTGGCCCCTGCTTTGGCCAAAGAGCCAGATTCGTTTGGGGGTGGGGGACACCACCCCACAGACAACACGGCCAGTCGTGCCGGCACCAAGCCATGGCAAGACCGCCGCAGCGCTACCGGACATGCCGGACATGCATATGGCACAGGATCCGGACATGCATATGGCACAGGATCCGGATGACGACGGTACATTTACCAACATCGATAAGTACTTCAACGAACATGGGTACGGTGACGAATTCTTGGGGCCTCCTTCTCAAGAACCCAACCCTGCAAAAGACGATCGCGCTGGTACCGCGGAGAAACCCAATTGCAACAGGCGTCGTCTGGCGTTCAGTTCTCAGGAGACGCCTCCAGCTGTCGCCTTCACCGAGCCTCAGATAGCTGAGGTGCGAAATATTATCAGCCCCAACACACTCAAGAAGGCGGTCTCTGAGCAGAACTTGATCCCATTACAGCAGAAGAAGAAGGGACGGAAAAGAAAGACTAACAAGGGTGCGAGCCAACCGGCACCGAGTATGATCCGTGCTCAGGATGGGCCACCTTCACCAAAGGATATCTCGAGGAGGGTGCATGTGGCGGGTAGGCCGATGCTACCGACTAATCTGCTCAATGCTGCAACCAGTGCTATGCGGAGTCTGCATGACAGTGTTCTTTCTTTGGGGAAGCGGCGTCTCTCCGAGAATGATGTGGCATACTTGGTTTTTGTGGCCAAGGTGCCAGAGGGCAAGGGCTTTGTGGATAGCGCCATCAGGGGTACAATCGTCCTGTGGTTTGATGACATCTTCGCTATGTTTAACCTTCATCCGCTGCACTACACCTTCGTTCGGCTATTTTCGCTGAGTATGGAGATGCGGATCATTAGAGACAAGACCCCGGACATCGTGATAGTCGACCCCTTCTACATGCGTGCCAAGATCTTGGGCAGCGCTGGGGACCGACAAGTCACGAGTTCATACCTCGAAGGCGTCATTCTGGCAAACCCAGATGAGGATAACTTCCTCATGCCTTACTTTCCCGAGTAAGTCATCCCCTCACCGCCCCGTAACATATGATTTCTTAGATTTCGATCGTTCTTTTTTTTCTAACATTCCGTGTTTTGTGCAGTGACACACATTGCACACTCATCCTCTTAAGCCCGAAATATTCCATGGCCACGTATTTCGACTCGGACCGTCAGTCGAAGATAGACTACACAAATATCAAGAAAGTTCTTGATGATGTTCTCCCCGGCTACGCCAGATCTGGGGGCACCTTCAGCATGCCAATTCGTAGGTACGGCAAGCAAGTGTTCACCCACAATACGACGTTCCCCTGCATCAAGCAACCGCCTGCGGTCAGTAGGATGCCTATTACACCCTCCATCACATGCGGGCGATCGTACGGGACCATAATCACCTTCTGCTACCAAATAATCTCAAAGATTGGGCCGCACGCTTGTCGGCAATCCAGGACGCGGACATCAGACAAGAATTCTTTCGCATCCAGTCCGAGTTTGCGGAAATCATCCATCAAGATGTCCTTCGTACCTCGGGGCAGTTCTACCTCAGATATCAACCGTCCAACAGTGAGATAGAAACAACGCTACAAATGTAGGCTGACAACGCCCGCGATTTCATGACCATCAGGACAAACGGCGGCTTCATCCACGCTCCGGTCCCTGAGTCGAGTCGAAAGTAGTGATGCTATGTAGTTCTGAAATATCGATTAGCTCATGTTGTAATTAAACTTTAATGAACTTGTATGTCTCTTTGGTTTGGACAGTCGCTCAACTTATATGTAATCGATGCTATTTATTAGTAGGACCATGAATCGTGCTATTAATGTCTTGCTTTTCTCTTCCGATCCTTTTGTTGCATACATATATATTGCTTATGTATTGTCTATGAATTGCTACTAACGTTTTGTTTGGCTAGTGCATAGAGATGCCGTCGTATGTCGTGTACAAGGGTAAGGTTCCCGGAGTCTACGACGACTCGGAGGAGTGTCGGAGACAGGTTCACCGTTTCAGTGGTAACAGTTACAAAGGGTACACCACTAGGGCGGAGGCGGAATCTAGATACGCGCACTATCTAGCGGGAGAGAGGAGGGAGCGGAGGAGGAACCGGATGAAGACCAGTTTCATCGCGATGATGCTAATCGTGATGGCCGCAGCTCTCTTCTATGTGATGGTAGTTTAGATGATCGATATCGACTTGTAATGTGAAGAAAAACTCGCTACTCGCGGTCTCGAGACTTGTAATGTTCTAACTTTGTTCGGTCTTTTGAATTTGGAGACTAATATGATGTATTGTATTCGGAGACTAATCTTCTATTGTATTCGATAAATTTGCTATTTATATGTTGTGCTGTCTATATTCTGTGCAGTAATAGATTTTGTAACCTGTGCAAATATCACAAAAGAAAAAAAAATAATTCCTAATATTCATACTAGTGGCACACCACACAGCACTTTAGTGGCGCACTGCCATAAACACACTAGTGGCGCACTATCTAGTAGTGCGCCATTAGTAACCCAGAGCACAAGGTAAATATGGCCCCCTGGGAGGCATAGTAATGGCGCACCGTTTGACATACTAATGGCGCACTCCCTGGTGCGCCACTACTGTCTGGTATACCAATGGCGCACCAGGGGTGCGCCATTAGTATTAGTTACTAGTGGCGTAATGATAGTGGCGCACCTGTAGTGCGCCATTAATGGCCAAAATAGGTGCGCCACTAATTAGCCTTTTCCTAGTAGTGTCTCTCTTGGTGGAGATTCTTCTCTTCTACTTCTTCTTTTGGGAGAATCTTCTCTTCTTTTGTAGGGAGCCGTACACTCATTGGAGTAGTGTCCGGGTCTTCCACAATTGTAGCAATTACGTTCACGACTTGAAGATCTTTTGTCATTGTAGGACCTTGACTTGGGACTTCTCTCCTTGCTTCTACGCTTGTAGAACTTGTTGAAGATCTTCACCATTAGGCTCAATTCTTCATTGAAGGCTTGTTTCTCACTTGAAGATGTGGGAGCATGACACGAGGCTTTATAGGCACCACTTGACTTGTTGTGAAGCTCTTCCTTATCCTTGAGTCACAACTCATGAGAAACAATTCTTCCAATCACTTCCGTAGGCTTGAGATCTTTGTAATTGGGCATCATTTGGATCAATGTGCACACGGTATCATATTTTCCATCCAAGGCTCTTAGGATCTTTTTGATGATGAATGTATCGGTCATTTCTTCACTTCCTAAGCCGGCAATCTGATTTGTGATGAGAGCAAGCCTAGAGTACATTTCAGCGACACCTTCACCATCCTTCATTTTGAACTTGTCAAGCTGACTTTGAAGCACATCCAATTTGGATTCCTTGACGGAGTCGGTACCCTCGTGCATATCAATCAAAGTATCCCAAATTTCCTTTGCATTCTCAAGATGGCTGATTTTGTTGAATTCTTCGGGGCACAATCCGTTGAAGCGGATATCACAAGCTTGAGCATTGTATTGCAGCATCTTCAACTCTTCCGCGGTAGCTTCACGGTTCGGTTCTCTCCCATCAAATAATTGACCTTGCAAGCCAATACACACAATAGCCCAAACGACGGGGTTATGTCCAAGAATATGCATTTTCATCTTATGCTTCCAACTAGAAAAATTAGTACCATCAAAGTAAGGACCTCTATGGTGGTAATTTCCCTCGCTAGAGGCCATACTCTCCTAGGTTGTGAAACCAAGGCTATGATCACCAAAAGCTATGGAAATCAAGGCAAATGGAGACCGTGGCTCTGATCCCACTTGTAGGATCGAAAGTATGTCTAGAGGGGGGTGATTAGGCTACTTGACCAAATAAAAATCTAGCCTTTTCCCAATTTTAAGTCATGGCAGATTTTAGCAATTTTGCAAAAGTCAAGCAATTAACCTACACATGCAATTCTAAGATTATAGCAGGGGAATGTAAAACAATTGCACATGAAGGTAAAGGGAGGAGTTTAAGGGAGAAAACGCAATGTAGACACGGAGATTTTTTATCCGTGGTTCCGATAGGTGGTGCTATCGTACATCCACGTTGATGGAGACTTCAACCCACGAAGGGTAACGGTTGCGCGAGTCCACAGAGGGCTCCACCTACGAAGGGTCCATGAAGAAGCAACCTTGTCTATCCCACCATGGCCATCGCCCACGAAGGACTTGCCTCACTAGGGTGGATCTTCACGAAATAGGCGATCTCCTTGCCCATACAAACTCCTTGGTTCAACTCCACAATCTTGACGGAGGCTCCCAAGTGACACCTAACAAATCTAGGAGACACCACTCTCTAAAAGGTAATAGATGGTGTGTTGATGATGAACTCCTTGCTCTTGTGCTTCAAATGATAGTCTCACCAACACTCAACTCTCTCTCAGAGGATTGGATTTGGTGGACAGATGATTTGAGTGGAAAGCAACTTGGGGAAGGCTAGAGATCAAGATTTATGTGGTTGGAATGGAATATCTTGACCTCAACACAAGTGTAGGTGGTTTTCTCTCAGAAAATGTATGTTGGAAATTGAGGCATGTTCTGATGGCTCTCTCCATGAATGAAGAGTGGGTGGAGGGGTATATATAGCCTCCACACAAAATGCAACCGTTACACAAAAATCACCAAACTCGGTGGGACCGAATAATGAAACTCGGTCAGACCGATTTAGTTCAAAATGTGACCGTTAGGCATTTCTGTGGGACCGACATGTCAACTCGGTGGGACCGATTTCATTAGGGTTAGGGCATAACGTAATCTCGGTGAGACCGATTACACAAACTCGGTGGGACCGATTTTGGTAATAAGCTAACCAGAGAGTTGGTCAGGCAAACTCGGTGGGACCGATTCGCTCATCACGGTGAGACCAAAACATTACGAAGGGGAATCAGAGAGTTTGCATTGCGAACTCGGTGGGACCGATCCCTCATCTCGGTTGGACCCAAACGTTATGAAGGGAAACAGAGAGTTTGCAATCCCATCTTGGCGAGACCGAGATCCCTATGTCAGTGACTAGGGTTTGTGGCAGTGGCTATGTCAACTGAACTCGGTGGCGCCAGATAGAAAGTTTTGGTGGGACCAAGTTTGACATTTGGTTTGGGACATGTGTGGATGTGAGAAAGTGGTTGACGGTTTTGGAGCATATCACTAAGCATTTTGAGCAAGAAACCAATTAAGCAGCACCTCATCCCCTTCTAATAGTATTGGCTTTTCCTATGGACTCAATATGATCTTGGATCACTAAAATGAAAATGTAGAGTCTTGAGCTTTAGAGCTTGAGCCAATCTTTTGCCCTTAGCATTTTGAGGGGTCCACATTCCTTATCCATGCCATGCGAATCATAATACTTTCCTGAAATATTTATCTTGAAATGGCATTAGTTCAATGAGCTATATGTTCTTAGTAATTACCAAAACCACCCAGGGATAGTAGCACTTTCAGCCCCCAAAGAAGGGATCCAGGGTAAAGCCCCCTGCCAGCAGGAAAGGTGTCCGTATTTTCAGCTATTATTCTTTTAGTAGTTTGTTTTAGTTGAAGGTTGACCCCTTCGAATTGCAGTCCCCCACATGAGCGCCCTACTGAGCAAATCTTGGAAGGGACGTCTCCGCTCGCCGAGCTGGCGGATAGTGGGACTATGGCGCATTCCGTGCCTCCTTTGGTCCCCGAAGAGGCCGAGGAGCTGCGGTCCCAAAGAACTCCTCCTCCTCCTAGCAAAGAGGGGGAGGTAGATGCCGTAATGGCCAAGGTCAATACCTCGGTCACCGAAGACCAGGAGGGAGCGTCCCTCCTGGCCGACAAGGGAAGAGAGTCCGGGCCATCCGCACCCCTTCGTCGACTGCTCCCGAGCCTCCGAGGCCCACGAAGGCACAGGTTCCTCCCAGCAGGAGGGGGGTGGGGAGCCAACGCCAGCGCCGAACAGCTCTGCACGGGCGATGGTGGGCTGGTCGGACACGCTGGAGGAGTTGGTGAGCAACACCGTCATCGTTGAAGGGCACCGCACCCTTATGGGTGCCGTTATGTAGAGTGTTTGGTCCATCCAATCTGGACTGAACGACGTTGTCCAAGGCCTTCTAACAGGCTTTGAGGTAACTAAAGAAATGATCCTTCCTCAAAATGCAGTTATAATTGTTAGTTTAGCTAGGCCGAATATACAGCAGCCCCCGAGACTCTGCCAGGACCTCGAAGAGACCTGCAGAGGATCAAATTCGATAGGTCGATTAACAATGTCGACATTTCTGATGCTAATGGAGGCATCTTCCGTGGACCCGGCTGCTAATGCCGCGACATTAGAGGAGATGGATCGGATGCTTAAGATTTCCGATCAAGAGCTGGATCTTGTCAACAAACAGCTTGACAAAGCGCAAGGTAAGCTCTGTAAAAAGGTGTGTACTTGCCAGATAATGACTGGCCGGATCATTTACTGATCCCTTATCTTGATTATCCTGAGGGTAGATTTTCTCGCCCATTTCCTTAGGGGGCTAGGATTTCACCTGCACTCCTTTGTGCGGGGGTTGATGTTCTACTATGGGCTGGATTTCCACGATCTAGCCCCCAAATCCCTCCTCCACATTTTCACTTTCATTGTCATTTGTGAGGCGCTCCTCTGAGTCCAGCCGCACTTCGGCTTATGGCTGAAGGTGTTCAACGTGAAGCCCAAGGTGGTCGGAGGGAGCATCGGACTGTGGTGGGGGCATTATCAGCAAGCTTACATGGGTCCAGTGGCCGGACGGCCACTTCGTTGACACTGTCCGGATGTGGCAGAAGGAGTGGTTCTACATCACCGAGCCGAGGTAGGCCGCATGGGGAGCGGCCCCTACATTCCTGTCCGGACCCCCCACAAGATTGGCCTCCTCGACCACCAAGAGTCCGGACTGGGGGAACATTGCCGACACCAAAGCGGTGCAGAAGCGCGTCGACAACATAATGGAGACCGTCGCAAAGATGGTCGACGTGTTTCAGATCATGCTCAACCGCGGGCTCCACCATTGCCAGGAGAGGGCCAAGCCCATGTCGGAACATGAGCCCGAGGATCCGGCCACTGTGCGACACCTCTTCGGCACGACCCCTAACAAGATATGGGGCCAACTATTCCAGCCCCAGAAGGAGTGGCCGGTCGAGGGGGAGGATATTGGTATTGATGCCGTGAATCCCCCAAGGAAGGTGAGTGGCATGTCTCTGCGAAGAGTATTCGCATATTCACATTACGTGAGATTCAATCTAACTTTGTTATGTGGATTCTGCAGGGCTGGCTCGCCAAGGCCAAAAAGATCAGTAGCCCGGCGCCGCTGCTGGAGGGGCCCCGATCAAAGCAGCTGGAGAAGATGCTGGTAGTGGATCCGTACAAGGCTCCCGCTGTTGGGGAACGTAGTAATTTCAAAAAAATTCCTACGCACATGCAAGATCATGGTGATGCATAGCAACGAGAGGGGAGAGTGTCGTCCACGTACCCTGGTAGACCGTAAGCGGAAGTGTTATGACAACGCGGTTGATGTAGTCGTACGTCTTCACGATCGACTGATCCTAGTACCGAACGTACGGCACCTCCGCGATCTGCACACGTTCAGCTCGGTGACGTCCCGCAAACTCACGATCCAGTAGAGCTTCGAGGGAGAGTTCCGTCAGCACGACGACATGATGACGGTGATGATGAAGCTACCTACATAGGGCTTCGCCTAAGCACCGCTACGATATGACCGAGGTGGATTATGGTGGAGGGGGGCACCGCACACGGCTAAGCGATCAATGATCAACTTGTGTGTCTATGGGGTGCCCCCTCCCCCGTATATAAAGGAGTGGAGGAGGGGGAGGGCCGACCCTCTACTATGGCACGGCCTGGGGAGTCCTACTCCCACCGGGAGTAGGATCCCCCCTTCCAAGTAGTAGGAGTAGGAGAGAAGGAAGGGGAAGAGAGAAGGGAAGGAAGGAGGGGTGCCGCCCCTCCCCCTAGTCCAATTCGGACTAGGCCATGGGGGGCACGCGGCCTGCCCTAGGAAGCCCCTCTCTCTCTCCCCTAAAGCCCAATAAGGCCCATATACCCCCCGGCGAATTCTCGTAACTCTCCGGTACTCCGATAAATACCCGAACCACTTAGAACCTTTCCGATGTCCGAATATATCCTTCCAATATATCGATCTTTACGTCTCGAACATTTCGAGACTCCTCGTCATGTCCCTGATCTCATACGGGACTCCGAACAACCTTCGTTACATCAAAACACATAAACTCATAATACCGATCGTCACCGAACGTTAAGCGTGCGGACCCTACGGGTTCAAGAAGTATGTAGACATGACCGGGACTCATGTCCGGTCAATAACCAACAGCGGAACCTGGATGCTCATATTGGCTCCTACATATTCTACGAAGATCTTTATTGGTCAAACCGCATAACAACATACGTCGTTCCCTTTGTCATCGGTATGTTACTTGCCCGAGATTCGATCGTCGGTATCTCAATACATAGTTCAATCTCGTTACTGGCAAGTCTCTTTACTCGTTCTATAATGCATCATCCTGCACCTAACTCATTAGTTACATTGCTTGCAAGGCTTATAGTGATGTGCATTACCGAGAGGGCCCAAAGATACCTCTCCTATACTTTGAGTGACAAATTCTAATCTCGATCTATGCCAACCCAACAAACACCTTCGGAGACACCTGTAGAGCATCTTTATAATCACCCAGTTACGTTGTGACATTTGATAGCACACAAGGTGTTCCTCCGGTATTCGGGAGTTGCATAATCTCATAGTCATAGGAACATGTATAAGTCATGAAGAAAGCAATAGCAACATACTAAACGATGAAGTGCTAAGCTAATGGAATGGGTCAAGTCAATCAGATCATTCTCTAGTGATGTGATCCTGTTAATCAAATGACAACTCATGTCTATGGCTAGGAAACTTAACCATCTTTGATTCAACGAGCTAGTCAAGTAGAGGCATACTAGTGACACTCTGTTTGTCTATGTATTCACACATGTACTAAGTTTCCGGTTAATACAATTCTAGCATGAATAATAAACATTTATCATGATATAAGGAAATATAAATAACAACATTATTATTGCCTCTAGGGCATATTTCCTTCACCCGCTAAGAAGGGCAAGAAGCAAGAAGCACCGAAGGCCAGGGAGGTCCTCCGCTACAGGATCCGACCGGGCAACCGGTCCGGAGATGCTGTGGCCTCATCCGCACAGGATGGGGGCGAGGAGGAGGAGGATGAAGAGGAGAGTTCCTCTTTGCACTCAAAAAAGAGGCCAGTGTCCGAGGAAGCCGAGGAGGTCCAACCTTCCCCGGCCCCAAAGAAACGACACCGTCCCAAGTTGGCCATACTCGACAGCTCGGGCGACGAAAAGTCTGAGGCATCCGAGGATCCCCCAAAGAAGGGATCCAGGGTTAAGCCCCCTGCCAGCAGGTAAGGTGTCTGTGTTTTCAGCTATTATGCTTTTAGCAGTTTGTTTTAGTTGAAGGTTGACCCCTCCGAATTGCAGTCCCTCACATGAGCGCCCTACCGAGCAAATCTCGGAAGGGACGTCTCCGCTCGCCGAGCTGGCAGATAGTGGGTCTATGGCCCATTCCGTGCCTCCTTTGGTCCCCGAAGAGGTCGAGGAGGTGCGGTCCCAAAGAACTCCTCCTCCTCCTAACACAGAGGGGGAGGTAGATGCCGTAATGGCCGAGGTCAATACCTCGGTCACCGAAGACCAGGAGGGAGCGTCCCTCCTGGCCGACATGGGAAGAGTGTCCGGGCCATCCGCACCCCCTCTATTGACTGGTCCCGAGCCTCCGAGGCCCACAACAGCACAGGTTCCTCCCAGCAGGGAGCGGGCCGGGGAGCCAATGCCAGCGCCGAACACCTCCGCACGGGCGGTGGTGGGCTGGAAGGACACGCTGGACGAGTTGGTGAGCAACTCCGTCATCATTGAAGGGCACCGCACCCTTATGGGTGGGGTTATGCAGAGTGTTTGGTCCGTCCAATCCGGGCTGAACGACGATGACAAAGGCCTTGTAACAGGCTTTGAGGTATCTCAAGAAATGATCCTTCCTCAAAACGTGGTTACAATTGTTACTTTAGGTAGGCCAAATATATAGCAGCCCCCGAGACTCTGCCAGGACCTCGAAGAGACCTATAGAGGATCAAATTCGATAGGTCGATTAACAATGTCGACATTTCTGATGCTAATGTAGGCGTCTTCCGTGGACCCGGCTGCTAATGCCGCGACATTAGAGGAGATGGATCGGAAGCTTAAGATTTCCGATCAAGAGCTGGATCTTGTCAACAAACAGCTTGACGAAGCACAAGGTAAGCTCTGTAAAAAGGTGTGTACTTGCCAGATAATGACTGGCCGGATCATTTACTGATCCCTTATCTTGATTATCCTGAGGGTAGATTTTCTCCCTCATTTCCTTAGGGGGCTAGGATTTCCCCTGCACCCCTTTGTGCGGGGGTTGATGTTCTACTATGGGCTGGATTTCCACGATCTAGCGCCCAATTCCCTCCTCCACATTTCGACTTTCAGTTTAGTTTGCGAGGCGCTCCTCCGGGTCCAGCCACACTTCGGCTTATGGCTGAAGGTGTTCAACGTGAAGCCCAAGGTGGTCGGCGGGAGCATGCGGACTGCGGTGGGGCCATGACCAGCAAACTTACACGGGTCCAGTGGCCGGACAGCCACTTCGTTGAAACTGTTCGGATGTAGCAGAAGGAGTGGTTGTACATCACCGAGCCGAGGGAGGCCGCATGGGGAGCGACCCCCGCATTCCGGTCCGGACCCCCCACCAGATTGGCCTGCTCGACCACCAAGAGTCTGGACTGGGGGAACCTTGCCGACACCAAAGTGCCGTAGAAGCACGTAGATAACGTAATGGTGACCGGCACGAAGATGGTCGACATGTTTCAGATCATGCTCAACCGCGGGCTCCTCCATTGCCAAGAGAGGGCCAAGCCCATGTGGGAACATGAGCCCGAGGATCCGGCCACTGTGTGACACCTCTTCGGCACGAACCCTGACAAGATATGGGGCCAACTATTCTAGCCCCAGAAGGAGTGGCCGGCTGAGGGGAAGGATATTGGTATTGATGCTGCGAATCCCCCAAGGGAGGTGAGTGGCATGTCTCTGCGAAGAGTATTCGCATATTCACATTACGTGAGATTCGATCTAACTTTGTTATGTGGATTCTGCAGGGCTGGCTCGCCAAGGCCAAAAAGATCAGTAGCCCTGCGGCGCTGCTAGAGGGGCCCCGATTAGAGTAGCTGGAGAAGATGCTGGTCGTGGTTCCCTACAAAGCTCCCGCTAAGAAGGGCAAGAAGCAAGAAGCACCGAAGGCCAGAGAGGGCTTCCGCCGCAGGATCCGTCCGGGTAACCAGTCCGGAGACGCTATAGCCTCATCCTCACAGAATGGGGGACGAGGAGGAGGAGGATGAAGAGGAGAGTTCCTCTCCACACTCCAAAAAGAGGCAAGCGTCCGAGGAGGCCGAGGAGGTCCAACCTTCCCCGGCCCCAAATAGACGACACTGACCCAAGTTGGTCATACCTAACAGCTCGGGCGACGAGAAGTCCGGGGCATCCAAGGAGCCCCCAAAGAAGGGATCCAGGGTTAAACCCCCTGCCAGCAGGTAAGGTGTCCGTATTTTCAGCTATTACGCTTTTAGCAGTTTGTTTTAGTTGAAGGTTGACCCCTCCGAATTGCAGTCCCCCACATGAGCGCCCTACCGAGCAAATCTCCGAAGGGACGTCTCCACTCGCCGAGCTGGCGGATAGTGGGTCTATGGCGCATGTCGTGCCTCCTTTGGTCCCCGAAGAGGCCGAGGAGGTGCGGTCCCAAAGAACTCCTCCTCCTCCTAACACAGAGGGGGAGGTAGATGCCGTAATGGCCGAGGTCAATACCTCGTTCACCGAAGACCAGGAGGGAGCGTCCCTCCTGGGCGACAAGGGAGGAGAGTCCGGGCCATCCGCACCCCCTCCGTCGGCTGGCCCGAGCCTCCGAGGCGCACGACAGCACAGGTTCCTCCCAGCAGGGAGGGGGCCGGGGAGCCAACGCCAGCGTCGAACACCTCTGCACGGGTGGTGGTGGGCTGGCGGGACACACTGGAGGAGTTGGTGAGCAACCCCGTCATCGTTGAAGGGCACCGCACCCTTATGGGTGCGGTTATGCAGAGTGTTTGGTCCATCCAATCCGGACTAAACGACGATGTCGAAGGCCTTCTAACAGGCTTTGAGGTAACTCAAGAAATGATCCTTCCTCAAAATGTGGTTATAATTGTTAGTTTAGGTAGGCCGCATACATAGCAGCCCCCAAGACTCTGCCAGAACCTCAAAGAGATGTGCAAAGGATCAAATTCGGTAGGTCGATTAACAATGTCAACATTTCTGATGCTAACGCAGGCGTCTTCCGTGGCCGCGGCTGCTAATGCCGCGACATTAGAGGAGATGGATCGGAAGCTTAAGATTTCCGATCAAGAGCTGGATCTTGTCAAGAAACAGCTTGACGAAGCGCAAGGTAAGCTCTGTAAAAAGGTGTGTACTTGCCAGATAATGACTGGCCGAATCATATACTGATCCCTTATCTTGATTATCCTGAGGGTAGATTTTCTCCCTCATTTCCTCAGGGGGCTAGGATTTCACCTGCACCCCTTTGTGCGGCGGTTGATGTTCTACTATGGGCTGGATTTCCACGATCTAGCCCCCAAGTCCCTCCTCCACATTTCGACTTTCAGTTTAGTTTGCGAGGCGCTCCTCCGAGTCCAGCCACACTTCGGCTTATGGCTGAAGTTTTTCAACGTGAAGCCCAAGGTGGTCGGCGGGACCATGCGGACTGCGGTGGGGCCATGACCCTCAAGCTTACACGGGTCCAGTGGCCGGACAGCCACTTCGTTGACACTATCCGGATGTAGCAGAAGGAGTGGTTCTACATCACCGAGCCGAGGGAGGCCGCATGGGGAGCGGCCCCCGCATTCCGGTCCGGACCCCCCACCAGATTGGCCTCCTCGACCACCAAGAGTCTCGACTGGGGGAACGTTGCCGACACCAAAGTGCTGTAGAAGCACGTAGACAACGTAATGGTCACCGGCACGAAGATGGTCGACATGTTCTAGATCATGCTCAACCGCGGGCTCCTCCATTGCCAAGAGAGGGCCAAGCCCATGTGGGAACATGAGCCCGAGGATCCGGCCACTGTGTGACACCTCTTCGGCACGACCCCTGACAAGATATGGGGCCAACTATTCTAGCCCCAGAAGGAGTGGCCGGCTGAGGGGAAGGATATTGGTATTGATGCTGCGAATCCCCCAAGGGAGGTGAGTGGCATGTCTCTGCGAAGAGTATTCGCATATTCACATTACGTGAGATTCGATCTAACTTTGTTATGTGGATTCTGCAGGGCTAGCTCGCCAAGGCCGAAAAGATCAGTAGCCCGGCGGCGCTGCTGGAGGGGCCCCGATTAGAGTAGCTGGAGAAGATGCTGGTCATGGTTCCCTACAAAGCTCCCGCTAAGAAGGGCAAGAAGCAAGAAGCACCGAAGGCCAGGGAGGGCTTCCGCCGCAGGATCCGTCCGGGCAACCGGTCCGGAGACGCTACAGCCTCATCCGCACAGAATGGGGGCAAGGAGGAGGAGGATGAAGAGGAGAGTTCCTCTTCGCACTCCAAAAAGAGGCAAGCGTCCGAGGAGGCTGAAGAAGTCCAACCTTCCCCGGCCCCAAATAGACGACACTGACCCAAGTTGGTCATACCAAACAGCTCGGGCCACGAGAAGTCCGAGGCATCCAAGGAGCCCCCAAAGAAGGGATCCAGGTTTAAAACCCCAGCCAACAGGTAAGGTGTCCGTATTTTCAGCTATTACACTTTTAGCAGTTTGTTTTAGTTGAAGGTTGACCCCTCCGAATTGCAGTCCCCCACATGAGCTTCCTACCGAGCAAATCTCAGAAGGGACGTCTCCACTCGCCGAGCTGGCAGATAGTGTGTCTATGGCGCATTCCATGCCTCCTTGGGTCCCAGAAGAGGCCGAGGAGGTGCGGTCCCAAAGAACTCCTCCTCCTCCTAACAGAGAGGGGGAGGTAGATGCCATAATGGCCGAGGTCAATATCTCATTCACCGAAGACCAGGAGGGAGCGTCCCTCCGGGCCGACAAGGGAGAGAGTCCGGGCCATCCGCACCCCCTCCGTCGGCTGGCCCCGAGCCTCCGAGGCGCACGACAGCACAGGTTCCTCCCAGTAGGGAGGGGGCTGGGGAGCCAACGCCAGCGTCGAACACCTGCGCATGGGCGGTGGTGGGCTGGCGGGACACGCTGGAGGAGCTGGTGAGCAACTCCGTCATCGTTGAAGGGCACCGCACCCTTATGGGTGCGGTTATGCAGAGTGTTTGGTCCATCCAATCCGGACTAAACGACGATGTCGAAGGCCTTCTAACAGGCTTTGAGGTAACTCAAGAAATGATCCTTCCTCAAAATGCGGTTATAATTGTTAGTTTAGGTAGGCCGCATACATAGCAGCCCCGAGAGACTGCCAGAACCTCAAAGAGATGTGCAAAGGATCAAATTTGGTAGGTCGATTAACAATATCAACATTTCTGATGCTAACGCAGGCGACTTCCATGGCCGCGGCTGCTAATGCCGCGACATTAGAGGAGATGGATCGGAAGCTTAAGATTTCCGATCAAGAGCTGGATCTTGTCAACAAACAGCGTGACGAAGCGCAAGGTAAGCTTTGTAAAAAGGTGTGTACTTGCCAGATAATGACTGGCCGGATCATTTACTGATCCCTTATCTTGATTATCCTGAGGGTAGATTTTCTCCCTCATTTCCTTAGGGGGCTAGGATTTCCCCTGCACCCCTTTGTGCGCGGGTTGATGTTCTACTATGGGCTGGATTTCCACGATCTAGCCCCCAAGTCCCTCCTCCACATTTCGACTTTCAGTTTAGTTTGCGAGGCGCTCCTCCGGGTCCAGCCACACTTCGGCTTATGGCTGAAGGTGTTCAACGTGAAGCCCAAGGTGGTCGGCGGGAGCCTGCGGACTGCGGTGGGGCCATGACCAGCAAGCTTACACGGGTCCAGTGGCCGGACAGCCACTTCGTTGACACTGTCCGGATGTAGCAGAAGGACTGGTTCTACATCACCGAGCCGAGGGAGGCCGCATGGGGAGCGGCCCCCGCATTCCGGTCCAGACCCCCACTAGATTTGCCTCCTCGACCACCAAGAGTCTGGACTGGGGGAACGTTGCCGACACCAAAGTGCTGTTAGAAGCACGTAGACAAGGTAATGGTGACCGGCGCGAAGATGGTCGACTTGTTCCAGATCATGCTCAACCGCGGGCTCCTCCATTGCCAAGAGAGGGCCAAGCCCATGTGGGAACATGAGCCCGAGGTTCCGGCCACTGTGTGACACCTCTTCGGCACGACCCCTGACAAGATATGGGGCCAACTATTCTAGCCCCAGAAGGAGTGGCCGGCTGAGGGGAAGGATATTGGTATTGATGCCGCGAATCCCCGAAGGGAGGTGAGTGGCATGTCTCTGCAAAGAGTATTCGCATATTCACATTACGTGAGATTCGATCTAACTTTGTTATGTGGATTCTGCAGGGCTGGCTCAATAAGGCCGAAAATAGCAGTAGCCCTGCGGCGCTGTTGCAGGGGCCCCGATTAGAGTAGCTGGAGTAGATGCTGGTCGTGGTTCAATACAAAGCTCCCGCTAAGAAGGGCAAGAAGCAAGAAATACCGAAGGCCAGGGAGGGCTTCCGCCGCAGGATCCGTCCGGGGAACCGGTCGGGAGACGCTACAGCCTCATCCGCACAGAATGGGGGCGAGGAGGAGGAGGATGAAGAGGAGAGTTCCTCTTCGCACTCCAAAAAGAGGCAAGCGTCCGAGGAGGCCGAGGAGGTCCAACCTTCCCCGGCCCCAAATAGAAGACACTGACCCAAGTTGGTCATACCCAACAGCTCGGGCGACGAGAAGTCCGAGGCATCCAATGAGCCCCCAAAGAAGGGATCCAGGGTTAAACCCCTAGCCAGCATGTAAGGTGTCCATATTTTCAGCTATTACGCTTTTAGCAGTTCGTTTTAGTTGAAGGTTGACCCCCCCGAATTGCAGTCCCCCACATGAGCGCCCTACCGAGCAAACCTCGGAAGGGACGTCTCCACTCGCCGAGCTGGCGGATAGTGGGTCTATGGTGCATTCCGTGCCTCCTTTGGTCCCCGAAGAGGCCGAGGAGGTGCGGTCCCAAAGAACTCCTCCTCCTCCTAACACAAAGGGGGAGGTAGATGCCGTATTGGCCGAGGTCAATACCTCGTTCACCGAAGACCAGGAGGGAGCGTCCCTCCTGGCCGACAAGGGAAGAGAGTCCTTGCCATCCGCACCCCCTCCGTCGGCTGGCCCCGAGCCTCCGAGGTGCACGACAGCACAGGTTCCTCCCAGCAGGGAGGGGGGCGGGGAGCCAATGCCAGCGTCGAACACCTCTGCACGGGCGGTGGTGGGCTGGCGGGACACGCGGGAGGAGTTGGTGAGCAACTCCGTCATCGTTGAAGGGCACCGCACCCTTATGGGTGCGGTTATGCAGAGTGTTTGGTCCATCCAATCCCGACTAAACGACGATGTCGAAGGCCTTCTAACAGGCTTTGACGTAACTCAAGAAATGACCCTTCCCAAAATGTGGTTATAATTGTTAGTTTAGGTAGGCCGCATACATAGCAGCCCCCGAGACTCTGCCAGGACCTCAAAGAGATGTGCAAAGGATCAAATGCGGTAGGTCGATTAACAATGTCAACATTTCCGATGCTAACGCAGGCGTCTTCCATGGCCGCGGCTGCTAATGCCGCGACATTAGAGGAGATGGATCGGAAGCTCAAGCTTTCCAATCAAGAGCTGGATCTTGTCAACAAACAGCTTGACGAAGCGCAAGGTATGCTGTGTAAAAAGGTGTGTACTTGCCAGATAATGACTGGCCGGATCATTTATTTATCCCTTATCTTGACGATCTTGAGGTTAGTTTTTCTCCCCCATTTCCTTAGGGCGCTAGGATTTCCCCTGCACCCCTTTGTGCGAGGGTTGATGTTCTACTCTGGGCTGGATTTCCACGATCTAGCCCCCAACTCCCTCCTCCACATTTCGACTTTCATTGTCGTTTGCGAGGCGCTCCTCCGGATCCAGCCGCACTTCGCATTATGGCTGAAGGTGTTCAACGTGAAGCCCAAGGTGGTCGGCGGGAGCATGCGGACTGCGGTGGGGCCATGATCAATAAGCTTACACGGGTCCAGTGGCCGAACGGCCACTTTGTTGACACTGTCCGGATGTGGCAGAAGGAGCGGTTCTACAACACCGAGCCGAGGGAGGCCGCATGGGGAGCGGCCCCCGCATTCCGGTCCGGACCCCCCCCCACCAGATTGGCCTCCTCGACCACCAAGAGTCCGGACTGGGGGAACGTTGCCGACACCAAATTGCTGCAGAAGCGCGTCGACAACGTAATGGAGACCGGCGCGAAGGTGTTCAACGTGTTTCAGATCATGCTCAACCGCGGGCTCCTCCATTGCCAGGAGAGGGCCAAGCCCATGTGGGAACATGAGCCCGAGGATCTGACCACTGTGCGACACCTCTTCGGCACGACCCCTGACAAGATATGGGGCCAACTATTCTAGCCCTAGAAGGAGTGGCCGGCCGAGGGGAAGGATATTGGTATTGATGCCGCGAATCCCCCAAGGGAGGTGAGTGGCATGTCCTTGCGAAGAGAATTCGCGTATTCACATTACGTGAGATTCGATCTAATTTTGTTATGTGGATTCTGAAGGGCTGGCTCGCCAAGGCCAAAAAGATCAGTAGCCCGGCGCCGCTGCTGGAGGGCCCCCGCTCAGAGCAGCTGGAGAAGATGTTGGTTGTGGTTCTCTACAAGGCTCCCGCTAAGAAGGGCAAGAAGCAAGAAGCATCGAATGCAAGGGAGGGCCTCCGCCGAAGGATCCATCCGGTTAACCGGTCCAGAGACGCTGCCGCCTCATCCGCACAGGATGGGGGCGAGGAGGAGGAGGATGAAGAGGAGAGTTCCTCTTCGTATTCCAAAAAGAGGCCAACGTCCGAGGAGGCCAAGGAGGTCCAACCTTCCCCGGCCCCAAAGAGACGACGCCGACCCAAGTTGGTCATACCCTGTCACGCCCAATGTGCGACCCTATCCAAGAGGAACTCGAAGGTCCCACCAAGGATAGACCCGCATATTGAAACGCTTTTGCAAGGTGGATATCATTATATCAACATTACATAATAGATGGGGATACATACAAGAGGCATACAATGCCACATGAATACACCAATGTATCATACATAAGATCAACATCCGACTACTGATGAAACACAAAAAAAAAACTCAAACGACATCCACCCTGCTAGCCCAGGCTGCCGACCTGGAACCTATCCCCTGGTCGAAGAAGAAGCAGAAGAAGAACTCCAAAACCAATATCATCGCTCTCGCGTCATGATCATCGCATAACTTCTACCTGCAACTGGTGTTGTAGTAATCTGTGAGCCACGAGGACTCAGCAATCCCATTACCATGGGTATCAAGACTAGCAAAGCTTAATGGGTAGGGAAGGGGTAAAGTGGTGAGGTTGTAGCACCGACTAAGCAAGTATGGTGGCTAACATACGCAAATATGAGCGAGAAGAGAAGCAACAGAATGGCCGTGAAGCTAGCAATGATCAAGAAGTGATCCTGAACTCCTACTTACGTCAAACATAACCCAGAAACCGTGTTCACTTCCCGGACTCCGCCGAGAAGAGACCATCACGGCTACACACGCGGTTGATGCGTTTTAATTAAGTCGAGTGTCAAGTTCTCTACAACTGGACATTAACAAATTCCCATCTGCCACATAACCACGGGCACGACTTTCGAAAGATAATACCCTGTAGGGGTGTCCCAACTTAGCCCATTATAAGCTCTCACGGTCAACGAATGATATTCCTTCTCCCGGGAAGACCCGATCAGTCTTGGAATCCCGGTTTACAAGACATTTCAACAATGGTAAAACAAGACCAGCAAAGCCGCCCGATGCGCCGACAATCCCGATAGGAGCTGCACATATCTCGTTCTCAGGGAAACACTAGACGAGACTAGCTACGAGTAAAACCAGACTTCGAGTTTCCCCGAGGTGGCCCCGCAGGCAGCTCGGTTCGGACCAACACTTAGAGAAGCACTGGCCCGGGGGGGTTAAAATAAAGATGACCCTCGGGATGCGCGACTCCCAAGGGAAAAAGGCTAGGTGAGGAAAATGTAAAACCAAGGTTGGGCCTTGCCGGAGGAGTTTTTTTCAAAGCGAACTGTCAAGGGGGTCCCATAAATCACCCAACCGCGTAAGGGATGCAAAATCAAGGAACATAACACCGGTATGACGGAAACTAGGGCGGCAAGAGTGGAACAAAACACCAGGCATAAGGCCGAGCCTTCCACCCTTTACCAAGTATATAAATGCTTTAATTAAATAAGAGATATTGTGATATCCCAACAAAATTCATGATATCCATGTTCCAACATGGAACAAACTTCTTCATCTTCACCTGCAACTAGCAACGCTATAAGAGGGGCTGAGCAAAAGCGGTAACATAGCGAAACAATGGTTTGTTAGGAAGGGTGACAAAGGTTAGAGGTTCATGGCAATTTGGGAGTCTTGATAAGCAAGTGGTAGGTAACGCAGCATAGCGATAGAACGAAGCAACTAGCATAGCAATGATAGTAGTGAGATCCAAGGTGACGGTCATCTTGCCTGAAATCCCGCTAGGAAGAAGATCGAGTCCATGAAGAAGATGAAGCCACGAAGACGAACGAATCCTCACGATCGCAACGAAACAGGAACTAACGAGAAGGAGCACAACCGGAAAGAAGCAAACAACATGTTAAACACACAACACATAAACATGGCATGATGCACAACCAAGAATGATGCATGACAAGGCTATATGAAGCTACTCATGGCAAGAGATGATGCATACAAGAACAACACATCAAAGCAAGTTTAAATGAGGCCGGAAACAACATATAACAATTCCGATAAGTCCTCATATGCAAATTTCGAAATTGGTCCAGATCTGAATAAACCTTATTATCAAGTTGTTAAACAGCAAGTTAAGATGCACCAAGATGATCTACACGAAATTCTAATCAAGTTACATATAAAGTTCATTTAGTTCGGAGCTACGGCCTAGAAGATATGAGCAAAGCAAGTTAAGCATGGCATTGATGCAAAATGCATACAAACATCAAGCAAACACCTCAAAACAAGGATGCAACAAGGTAACCTGAAACTACATGCAAAACTAAGCAAGTTACATATAGAACATGCTCAAAACGGAGCAACGGTGCAACACATACACTCCAAACAAGATATAGCAACAATCTGTCCAAAACAGCAACTAGGCATATTGCAAGCATCATGAAAATATGCTACAGCACCACAACATGATAACAAAAGGCATGTACATGATGTACAGGCAAAGCATTACAAAACATGAACACTGAGCTATCTCCATAAACCACTAGAACATGCCCAAAAGGACATGGCAAGATTGCAATTAATAACAGATTCACAGACTTGGCAGAAAATCACTGGACATGCCAGAAATAACATCAGGTTGCAAGGTTTAGAGCTATCAAACAACATACTACAAGAACTTATCATGGCAACCAAAGATATGGCATGAATCTACTAATTGCGTAGAACAAAAATCCCTTACTGATCACGAGCCAAAAAGGTACAGAAGATATGATGGCACCCATGTAAACATAGCAAGTTTCATAAACAGATTCAGACGATGAAAATAACAGTTCATGGCAGAAAAAACGATAAGTAGGCATGTTGGTGAGCTTGAACCACTCACCACAGAGCATTTCATGGTATGTGAAGTCAACCAACAGTAAGACGGCATAAATATGTAGGTAAAAATGGAAATAGCATAGTCATAGGGTGCATGGATCACTAGCAAAACACATGTCAAAACTGAACTTCATGTTAACAGGCTGACAGAAACATTATTTAGCAATTTGAGAGCAAGTTTGCAACAAGCTACATCTGGCTATAAATGCAAACCAATATATGGATGGATAGAGCATAACATGTCTAACAAAACATTCTTAGTGAACATCTCCAGATTATGCATGGAACTCATGGTGACAGCAGGTTAACATGGCATCACAATGTTACAGCTACAGACTTTGCAGAAATGACTGAGTCAGAGAAATCAGCAACATCATGGAGGCTATTTCGCATGTTTTTCTAGTCACCACATAGATCCTAAAAATACAAGACTTGCACCGATGTAAATACGGCATGATGTAGTTCAAAACACATGTAGAGCTCATGCTCATAGGATGCACACATCAAATGCAACAAAAAAGACAAATCATCAAGTTTTGATGATACACAGCAGTTAGGATCATATAGCACTCTTGCAACGGTGATTAGGGCATCAAGATGGACTCAAACAAGCATGGCACAGTGGAATGAATTGACGAGCATCTCATGCTGAACATTTTTACATATCACACGCGCGAAACGGAGCTGTGTGCAAGAAGTTACGTTAGGTCAAAGATGCACACATATTATGAAATTTTCGGGACTTGCTCGTTTTAACAGAAAAAACAGATAGCGTCTAATAGCAAAACAACGCACGGGCGGGGAATATGTGGGCGCTCACCATGGGCCGAGGCCCAGAAGGAGGAGGAGGCAGGAGGCAGGGGGCCTCCTGGACGCGGCCCGCGCGACGCGATGGGCCGAGGCCGGCGTGGAGGCCCACGTGCGGGACACGGTCAACGGGTGCTCGGGCGAGCCCCCGACGAACTGGAGGACGGCGGCGGCGCGATTCCGGCGAGACGGCGCGACGAAGATGGCCGGAGAGGGGCGGAGCGACGGCGGGGCACGCGGATCCGGCGGCGGGGCTGGACGGCGGAGGGTGCGGGCGTTGGGCGCGGTCGGCGGCGAGGGTTGGCGCGGCGGCGGGGAGGCGAGCGGGATCCAGGCGGCGGCGGGCCCGATCTGGGCTCCCTCGGGCCGCGGCGGCGGCGGGTGGCGCGAGGACACATGGCGGGCGCTGATTGGGTGTGGGGCGGCGCCGCGGTTCGTCCGGCAGCGCGAAGAGGAGGGGAGCTAGGGTTAGGGTAGGTGTTTATATAGGTAGGCGGAGCTAGGGGAGTCCAAATGAGGTGCGGTTTTCGCCCACACGATCATGATTGAATGACCGAGAGCATGGAGGGGGTTTAGATGGGCTAGGTGGGCTGATTTGGAGGGGTGCTGGGCTGCAAGAGAAAAGGGGCTTTGCGGGGTACGCGGTTAACCGTTGGGGCATCAAACGGCCTCCAAATGGAACAAAATTTGACGGGCGGTCTGTCGGTGATATACCAAGGCCACTCGGCAAATCTTGGCCCATTTCGAGAGCGTTTTTCTCCCACTCACGAAACAAGGTCTGAGAGGGGCGACGAGCGCGTGTGGGAGTGTCGGATCGCGAAACGGACAACGCGGAAAAAGACCGGATGCATGTTTCGAAAACATGAGGATGCAATGCAGATGATGACATGGCAAGATGCAACACGCAAGCAAATGATATGGCAACAACGACGAATAACTGGAAGACACCTGGCGCATCAAATCGGGGCGTTACATACCCGACAGCTCGGGCGACGAGAAGTCCGAGGCATCCGAGGAGCCCCAAAGAAGGGATCCAGGGTTAAGCCCCCTGCCAGCAGGTAAGGTGTCCGTATTTTCAGCTATTACGCTTTTAGCGGTTTGTTTTAGTTGAACGTTAACCCCTCCGAATTGCAGTCCCCCACATGAGCAACCTACCGAGCAAATCTGGGAAGGGATGTCTCCGCAAGCCGAGCTAGTCGATAGTGGGCCTATGGCGCATTCCGTGCCTCCTTTGGTCCCCGAAGAGGCCCAGGAGGTGCGGTCCCAAAGAACTCCTCCTCCTCCTCCTTACACAGAGGGGGAGTTACATACCGTAATGGCCGAGGTCAATACCTCGGTCACCGAAGACCAGGAGGGAGCATCCCTCCTGGCCGACAAGGGAAGAGAGTCTGGGCCATCGGCACCCCCTCCGTCGAATGCTCCTAAGCCTCCGAGGCCCACGACAACATAAGTTCCTCCCAGCAGGGAGGGGGCCGGGGAGCCAACGCCAGCGCCGAAAACCTCTGCACGGGTGGTGGTGGGCTGGCGGGACACGCTGGAGGAGTTGGTGAGCAACTCCGTCATCGTTGAAGGGCACCGCACCCTTATGGGTGCGGTTATGCATAGTGTTTGGTCCGTCCAATCCGCACTGAACGACGATATCGAAGGCCTTTAATAGGCTTTGAGGTAACGCAAGAAATGACCCTTCCTCAAAATGTCGTTATAATTGTTAGTTTAGGTAGCCCGCATACATAGCAGCCCCCGAGATTCTGCCAGGACCTCGAAGAGACCTCCAGAGGATCCAATTCATTAGGTCGATTAACAATGTTGACATTTCTGATGCTAACGCATGCGTCTTCCGTGGCCGCAGCTACTAACACCGCGACATTAGAGGAGATGCATCGGAAGCTCAAGCTTTCCGATCAAGAGCTGGATCTTGTCAACAAACAGCTTGACGAAGCACAAGGTAAGCTCTGTAAAAAGGCGTGTACTTGCTAGATAATTACTGCCCGAATCATTTATTGATCCCTTATCTTGATGATGTTGAGGGTAGTTTTTCTCCCCCATTTCCTTAGGGGGCTAGGATTTCTCCTGCACCCCTTTGTGCGGGGGTTGATGTTCTACTATGGGCTGGATTTCCACGATCTAGCCCCCAACTCCCGCCTCCACATTTCGACTTTCATTATCGTTTGTGAGGTGCTCCTCCGGGTCCAGCCGCACTTCGGCTTATGGCTGAAGGTGTTCAACGTGAAGCCCAAGGTGGTCGGCGGGAGCATGCGGACTGCGGTGGGGCCATGGTCGGCAAGCTTACATGGGTCCCAGGGCTGGACGGCCACTTCGTTGACACTATCCGGATGTGGCTGAAGGAGTGGTTCTACATCACTGAGCCGAGGGAGGCCGCATGGGGAGCGGCCCCTGCATTCCGGTCCGGACCCCCCACCAGATTGGCCTCCTCGACCACTGTTGGGGATATTACCACTGGGCGTAAACCGGCCAGGAGAGGTCGGGTTAACTTCATAAGTAGTTCATCTGTATCTGAAGCCCATGAAGACAGACGGTGACGCTTCATGAAGGCCCAGGGCCCAAAGCCGGTTTAAGGCCTGTAGAAACAAACCGGCATTGCGATGTAAACTTGTGTTGTAAGATAGAAGTAGCAGGGACCCGGCCGGACACGATTATGATCCGGCCTCGGAGTTTGTAAACCGACGGGCGTCAACCCATATATAAAAGGGGACGACCCGGGGGCGGTTCAAGGAGACCAGACAACAACTCGAGACTCAGGCAAAGCGTATTCGCTCCGTGGTCATCGAAACCCCATCAATTCCATCACCACTAGACGTAGGCTTTTACCTTCATTGTAAGGGGACGAACTAGTATAAAACTCTCTTGCCTCCCTTGTCCGCTTTAACCCCTTTAAGCTAACCCGTAGCGATGGCTCCACGACTAAGTCCTTTCTCTAGGACATCTGTCGTGACAAAACCACGACAGTTGGCGCCCACCGTGGGGCTATCGCACGATGGTTTCAAGTTCTTGGAGGGCAGCTTCGAAGGACTCAAGGGTTACGCTCTGGGCGAATGACCAAGAGTCGTCGCGGCAAGCTCTACATCGACGATGCAGGCTGGGGCCCCGAGGCCGGCTCAATCGAGTACGGGTACCAGGTCCCCTTTGGTGGCATACACGTTTTCATTGGCAAGATCGGCGAACCGGGCCCTGAGCCAGACATCTACACCGACCTCGTCGAAACGGCTCAGCGTGCGAGATCTGCCCGGGTCAAGCCTGTCATGAAGCGTGCCTTCGTGGGAGTTATCCATGGAGGTGAATCTGAGGATATATCGAAATCTGGTGGTGAGACCGTTGTTTATTCCGGTGACGAGTCATCGACTGGAGAGACCGAGTCATTATATCAGTTACAAGATGACCGGATTGGGGGCTGTCCGATGGCGACAATATTCCGGACCCCTTTGATCTGCCAAACCGGGTGGCGATCTTCATGGCCGACACGCAACCAGCGCTCCACTCTTCGACCACAGCGGCGATGATTTCTGGATCAGCAGCGGCGGCAGCGGCTGGGGCAGGAGGCCCTGTGCGACCGCCAGCTCAGGTTCTATCTAATTTGTTTGATGTGTTGGCAACGCTGATGGCGGAGGTTAACCCGGCGGATCAGGATGCACACAATGCGGAAATCGCGAAAGTGAAAGATCAGATCACCCAGGCAAAAACCGACTTAGCAGCTGAGGATACCAGGATAGCCGCGGAGCGAGCCGCTTTGGATGCACAAGCTTACCGGATTATGCTGGATTAGAGTGCGTCGAACGAAGTCCTGAAGAGGAGGCACCGATCTCACCTGCCGCCGGTTTATGACACTAGAAATCTCTTTAACACCCCAGGGGCAGGGACCAGTAATCCGTAAACTGGGCAGAGGCACCCGGAGCAGGGGCGCCGGTTCAGCCACGCTTGGTGGACCCGCCTCGTCAGAACTACATTGTGGTACCTCATGTCCCCACGCCACCGGGTCATTATTCTAACCCAATGGACAACATTGTCGCTACCGCTTCACGGCTGGCGGCCATCCCGATCGAAGGCGATTCTCCAGCAGCAGTCGAGACGCGTCAGGTTAAGGAGCTTCTTTAGACAGCCTTGGTTCAACAGGAGGCTTATTCATATAGTCGCGATCGGATTCATTCCACTCCCCGTCCAAGCCAGAGTTACAGCAGGCGTATGGATGAACCGACAGTATCAAGCAATGCGCAGAACCGTGATCCGCCGCGTGGCCATAACCCGGCGGGTGGTGCTGGTGATGCTCAGGAGGTGGTGGACCGGGCTCGGGCACGCAGAGAGGCCGAGTTAGCGGTGCAGCATGAGGCCCGTCAGCTTACTCCGGTTCGTCCAACCACATCGGTGGAACTAGGAGTTACCTCTAGTTCCTTGGGAGTGCCATGTCTTGTCCCAGCGTTGCGCAATGTGCGTCTGCCCAAGGATTTCAAGGGCCCGCGCATGGTGCCGAATTACACCGCCGATTTATCCCCTGAAACATGGGTAGAAAGCTACGAGATGGCCATGGAGATG
This sequence comes from Triticum aestivum, assembly GCF_018294505.1. Lineage (NCBI taxonomy): Eukaryota > Viridiplantae > Streptophyta > Magnoliopsida > Poales > Poaceae > Triticum > Triticum aestivum. The sequence continues at coordinate 105,203,191 of NC_057805.1, read as the reverse complement.
CTGGACGTGGATGATGCGGCATGTGCGAAGTACTTTACCATGATGCTAGAAGGAACAACCCGCACTTGGCTAAAAAGCTTACCAGCTAATTCTATCAGGTCATGGGCCGAGTTGAGAGCCCGGTTTGTTTAGAATTTCAAGGATACATGCAAGCAGCCCATGTCAATTGTGGACTTAGCTGCATGTGTCCAGGAGGAAGGAGAGTCAACAACCCATTGGGTGCGCCGGGTTTCGGAGATTTTGCATTCATCAGACCGCATCAACGCTAACACCGCAGTTTTAACATTGGAAGGCAATTGCCGGTTTCAACCCTTGAAGTTGAAGTTGGGAAGGCTCAACGTCGTTGTAATGACATGGGAACCCTCATGGCTGCACTGGTGAAGTATGCCGACTCTGATAGTACCATGGATCCCGAGTCTGACGATGATAAGACAGGGAAGGGAAAGAAGAGCGGCAACACCAAGGGGCAGCACCACAACCCGGCGCGTCATGGAAACAGCGGCAAGCGTAAAGCGGAACACGGTTTAGACTTTGTGACTAATACTAATACACACGACAAGGGCCAGCGGCGTAAAGGTAAACCGCCCCGGTGCAATGGAATGCCGAATCCTAATCCGGACCGTTTGTCGTATCTGTTGAACCAGCCCTGTCCAAAGCATGGGACGAAGGAGGAGCCATCTACACACCTCTGGAAAGATTGTTATATCATGCAAGAGTTCAAATTTTTTGATTCTTTCCGGTATGATCATGGATTAGGAGGCGGTTCGGGCTCTGGCTCTCATGGGCCGGGTTATGGCGGAGGAAATTCCAGTTCAGGATTCCATGGCAATCATGGTGGACATAACAATCAAAGTAATCAAGGTAACCAAGGTGGCTATAATCATCAGGGCAATCAGCAGCAGCAGCAGCAGTCGGGTTACCAGAGCCCCGATGCTGTTGAATAGCGGACAGTATCATGTCTTCACCACTAGCTTGGACAAGCGCGATCAGATGCTTCATAAAAGGGTGGTGAATGCCGTTGAACCGGCGGTGCCCCGTTATTTGCGCTGGTCCGAGCAGCCCATTGTGTGGAGTAGAGACGATCATCCACCCCGGGTTGACAATCCGGGTCATCTGGCTCTGGTGGTGGCACCTCAGGTGGGAGGTTATAAGTTCACTAAGGTACTCATGGATGGAGGGAGTAGTATCAATATACTTTATTATGAAACTTCCGTCGCATGGGGCTAACAGATAAAAATCTTAAACCGTCCAATACGGTGTTCCATGGTGTGGTGCCTGGTAAGTCAGCATATCCTGTTGGTAAGATAGCTCTGGAGGTGGCTTTTGGAGATGAGCATGACTCGAGATCAGAAACCTTGACCTTTGAAGTGGTGAAAATCAGAAGCCCGTATCATGCCCTATTTGGACGGCCAGCTTATGCTAAGTTTATGGCACGGCCTTGTTATGTCTATCTACAGCTCAAGATGCCGGGTCACAAGGGAACTATAACCGTGCATGGAAGCCGCAAGATTGCTCTGGAGTGTGAGGAAGGTGATGCGGCTTATGCTGAGTCGGTTTGTGCAACAGAGGAGTTGAAGTTTTACAAGGACAATGTTGATCCGGCAGATATGACTTCGTTGAAGAAACCAACTACGGAGCATGATCCGGCCCTGAAGTTTAAATCGGCTGATGAGACTAAACTTGTTGACTTCGTGCCTGGCGATTCGTCCAAGCAGTTTAGCATCAGCGCTAACTTGGATCCGAAATAGGAAAGCGCGCTCATCGAGTTCATCCGTGAGAATCGGGACATCTTTGCATGGAAGCCTTCTGACATGCCTGGTGTACCGAGAGAACTCGCTGAGCACACTCTCAATGTTCATCCTAAGTATAAACCGGTCAAGCAGTTTCTCCGCCGGTTCAATGAAGAAAGACGCAAAGCTATTGGAGAAGAAGTAGCCAGGCTCTTGGCGGCTGGATTTATCGTTGAAGTATTCCATCCTGAGTGGTTGGCTAATCTGGTGCTGGTCCTCAAGAAGAATGGCACTTGGCGTATGTGTGTGGACTACACAGATCTCAACAAAGCTTGTCCAGCAGATCCTTTTGCCCTCCCCCGTATTGATCAAATTATTGATGCTACGGCGGGTTGTGAGCGTTTAAGTTTTTTGGATGCATATTCTGGTTATCATCAGATCAAAATGGCAGTTAAGGACCAGGAGAAGACAGCCTTCATAACTCCATTTGGAGCCTTCTGCTATGTGTCCATGCCCTTTGGGCTCAAGAGTGCACAGGCAACTTATCAACGGTGTGTGCAGAATTGTCTTCATAAACAGATCGGCCGCAATGTTCATGCCTATGTGGATGATATTGTGGTAAAATCAAGGAAGAAGGAGACATTGATTGATGACTTGAAGGAAACCTTTGATAACCTGCGGGTTTATAAAATGATGCTTAATCCGGCCAAATGTGTCTTTGGTGTACCTGCAGGGAAGCTCCTGGGCTTTTTGGTGTCTAACAGGGGCATTGAAGCTAATCCGGAAAAGATCAAAGCCATCACCTCCTTGGCTAAACCAAAGTGTATCAATGATGTTCAACGCCTGGCAGGCCGGATTGCCGCGTTGAGCCGTTTTGTCAGTCGCCTCGGCGAGAAGGCCATCCCTTTGTATCAGATGCTGAAGAAAACGGATAACTTCGTCTGGAGTGACGCTGCTAATGAAGCATTTGAGGACTTAAAGCGGCAGCTAGCTAATCCGCCGGTTCTCGCTGCTCCGGTTGACAAAGAGCCATTGTTGCTATATGTGGCAGCTAACGCTCAGGCCGTCAGTGTGGCTATTGTGGTGGAGCGCAAGGAGGCAGGAAAGGAATATCCGGTTCAGCGGCCGGTTTACTATATTAGTGAGGTACTCATTGAATCCAAGCAGAGGTACCCGCATTGGCAAAAATTGGTGTATGGGGTTTTCATGGCAAGCCGGAAGCTTAAGCAGTATTTCCAAGGTCATCCCATCACGGTGGTCAGCTCTGCTCCTTTGGGGGATATAATCTGGAATAGGGAGGCAACTGGTCGGATTGCTAAGTGGGCTATCGAGCTCGGGCCTCACGGGTTGAAATACATACCCCGAACGGCGATCAAATCTCAGGCACTTGTGGATTTCATCAATGATTGGACAGAATTACAAGCGCCAGAAGAGAAGCCGGATCACACTTATTGGACTATTCATTTTGATGGGTCCAGGCAATTGGAGGGCTCGGGGGCTGGAGTCGTGTTAACTTCCCCACGAGGTGATAAGTTTTGTTATGTTCTCCGTTTAATGTTCCCTTGCACTAATAATGCAGCTGAATATGAGGCCTTACTCCATGGTCTTCGGATGGCTAAGGAGATGAATCTCAGCCGAGTTAAGTGCTTCGGTGACTCGGATCTGGTGGCTCAACAAGTGTCCGGCACTTGGGATTCCAAGGACCCACTAATGGCAGCATATTGTCGTGAGGTGGATATTGTTGCAGGTCACTTCAAAGGTTATCAGGTGGATCATGTGGACCGGCGGAAGAATGAAGCGGCAGACGCTTTAAGCCGCCTGGGTTCCCAACGTAAACCGGTTCCACCTAATGTCTTCCTGTATGTTTTGCATAATCCGTCCGTCAAGCTCCCTGGTGAAGAGGATTTGGTTGTTCCTGACCCGGAGGCTCAGTTGGTGGCAGCTCTACATGTTATCCCGGATTGGACGGTTCCGTATCTGGCGTATATAAATCGGGGCGAGTTACCAGAGGATGAAACTTTGGCCAGACAGATAACCCGGCGGTCCAAGTCCATGACTATTATCAATGGAGAGTTACATCATTGCAGTGTGACAGGGGCGTTTCAATGTTGTGTATCTCCTAGGAAGGCGTGAAATTTTGTGTGAGATCCATGAAGGAGATTGTGGACACACGCCGGTTCAAAATCTTCGGTGGCCAAGGCGTTTCGTCATGGTTTCTATTGGTTAACAGCTCATGCTGATGCCGAGGACTTGGTTAAAAGATGTGATGGCTGTCAGAAATTCTCACGGCAAGCTCATGTACCAGCTCAAGAATTGAGGATGATTCCAATCACCTGGCCGTTTCCAACTTGGGGGCTGGATATGGTTGGGCCTTTCAAGAGGTCCAAGGACAAGAAGACCCACCTTTTGGTGGCAGTTGATAAGTTCACAAAGTGGGTGGAGGCAGAGCCAGTTAGTAAGTGTGACGCAGCCACGACAGTTCAATTCATCAAAAAGGTGATCTTCTGGTTTGGCTTTCCACATAGCATTATAACAGAGAATGGTACCAATCTATCAAAGGGTGCCATGAAGGAGTTCTGTCAACGTGAGCACATCCGGCTTGACGTGTCATCAGTGGCTCACCCACAGTCCAATGGTCAAGCGGAGAGGGCCAATCAAGAGATCTTGAGAGGCATCAAACCCCAGCTTATGGTTCCTTTGCAACGGACGCCGGGTTGTTGGGTTGAGGAGTTACCTTCAGTGTTATGGAGCATCAATACCACACCCAACAGATCGACAGGCTACACGCCGTTCTTCATGGTTTATGGAGCGGAAGCGGTTCTTCCTAGTGACATCCGTCATGACTCGCCTCGTGTAGCGGCATATGTTGAAACGGATAACGAGAAGGCACGGCAGGAAGCTCTTGACCTGTTAGATGAGGAGCGTGACATGGTGGCAGCCCGCTCGGCGATTTATCAGCAAGATGTGCATCGTTATCATAGCCGCCGAGTCAGAACCAGAACCTTTCAAGAAGGAGATTTGGTGCTTCGACTCATCTAGGATCAGACGGATATGCACATGCTATCCCCACCTCGGGAAGGACATTTTGTGGTCAGCAAGGATCTGCACAATGAGTCGTACTACCTAATCGATGTTCGAGAGCGAAAAGACTCACGTAAATCGGAGGAGGAGACCAACCGGCCGTGGAATATTGCTCATCTTCGGCTCTACTATACTTGAGCTACAGGCTCTGCTTATGTACATATTATGACATTGTATATATTATGATCAATATAATAAACCGGAGCCTCAGCTAAAGCGGGGTATCTGTTGTTTTCTTACATCACGTGTGGTTACATGGAGCTTATAAAGCGGCGTCCGGTTTACCGCTTGATTTAGCTTCTTAAAGCTTGATCTTAGATCACTCGGGGGCTTGGTCGTATCCGAACCATAGCTACGCCTCTTGATCGGTGCAATGCCACAACATCACTTGGGGGCTTGGTCATATCCGAACCATAGCCACGCGTCTTGATCGGCGCAATGCCACATCATCACTTGGGGGCTTGGTCGTATCCGAATCATAGCCACGCCTCTTCATCGGCGCAATGCCACAGCATCACTTGGGGGCTTGGTCGAACCCGAACCATAGCCATGCCTCTTGATCGGTGCAATGCCACAGCATCACTTGGGGGCTAAGTTGAACCTGAACCATAGTAACACCTCTTGATCGGCGTAATGCCAAAGCATCACTTGGGGGCTTGGTCGAACCTGAACCATAGCAACACCTCTTGATCAAATTTGGGGCCTGGCAGCCCGTGAAAAACCTCGACTACAACGGTTTTATTTGACTTTTGCTAAGTTTCTTTTTCTTTTGCTAAGATTTGTGATGTTTTCAAATCAGTGTTTCACAACCCGGTTAGGCTGTCAACTACAAGTTGTTAGTACATGACCAAGTTATAATCCGGAGACTATCAGCCCGGTCTGGTTTTGACTCACAGTCACCAGTATGGAATAAACCGGTGTTTATCACAACCCAGAACGTTATTGTTGTAAACCAGCATTATATAACAGGAGATACTTTTACTCCGGATTAAGGTTATTACCCACATTACAAGGTTGGTCAGCCAACACTATGCGTAGAGGTCGCAGGTATCATATAGTTCCATATTTGGTTATCTTAAACAACCTTGGTTATAAACCTTGGTCATATATATAGTTGGGTATCATGACCCGCTCGGTGGTAAACCACCAGGGCACTTTAAGCTTTTTATCTGCAGGAACAACTGGAATAAATAGCTACGGATTATGAACATCATATCTCAAGCATGGCGGATTAACACTCATGAGTTGCAGATAAATATGCACGAAGGCATAACAGACCAAGTGTTTAACTAGCCTATTACAAGGCGTTTTAGTGCCCAAAGGAATAATTGTTTCTCAATAAACATTGCAGTATGGAAGATTAAACAGGCCCCCGGGTTATGATCGCTGAGCAGCTTGACCTGACGGCTGCGGATCATCTTGCACCGGTTCATCTTCTTCGTCTCTACCCAGCGGCTGGAAGTCAACAGTTGTCCAGTCGATCCCGGTTAAAGCTTGGAAAACAACTTCGTCGCTTATAAGGGTGGACGGTTCAATGTTAGGGGCATAAGTGTGCTTATGGATTGGAGGGGTCGGGTTTTGAGCCTCAGGAGTTGGTGCAGCAACCCGCTTGTTATTAGTATCATAGCTGCCTGATAAAATAAAAGATCAGGCTCTTCAGCAAGTTGACAAGCCAGTGGACGTACTTCCCGGTTTATGGCTCGGAGATCTTCAGTGCTAAACTCTGATCCGTCTTCTTTTAAGCTTGGGTAGCCTTTAGCCACGTCTGTCGGATCAAGATCAGGCACCCATGCTTTTGCCCGGGTTAGTGCGGTCAGAGCGCCAGACCTTGCAGCAGACCGCTTCAGCTCTTCTATCTGGGCAGGCAGCATAGATAGCCTGGCTAAGGTATCCTTGATCAATGTCGGGGGCGGCTTATTGTGAGAAGCGGTGCAGATAATCCGTTGTGCGCCGGTATACAGTTGCTCTATCAGCGTGTAGGCAGCTTTCAACTTCTTCTGCACATCAGAGCCCAGATGGCTAATGCGAGTTCCTGTATCATTACAAACATCAGTAAATCGGCAACGCATGGGAGGATATGTCGAAAGCATAAAGGAAGGATGCTTACCAAACACAGCAGCGGTCATAGCATGCACTTGCCGCTTTACACCAGTCAGCTCGTCAACCACCGGTTTAAGAGCGGCTTCTGCGTTTTCAGCCTGTTTTATCAAAGCGGCTTTTTCCGTCTCCCAATGCGCCCGCTCTTTTTTGAAGCTCTCTTTCAGTTTCTCCATAGCGCCTAGAGCGCGGGTCAGCTCTTCCTTCGCTTTGGAGGCTTCAGCTTGCTGGGTTTTGATTTTCTCTTGCAGATCAGCGGTTTGGCGTTCCTTCTTGCTCAGCTCCGCCTGTAAAGGGACAGATGTATCATGAGTTGACATTACATATTCGAAGTACCAAGCCCATAACAAGTTATGCCCTTGATACTTGGGGGCTAATGCATGTTTGCTCTTGATCAGAAATTTCTACAAGTCCCAAGCACAATACAAGTATTAATCTTGGCACTTGGGGGCTAATGTGTATTTGCTCAAAAAGCTGTTGGTATGGGAGTTCTTCTACAGTCCCGGTTCATCTTTATAACGTTAAACCGGCCCTTGGGGGCTATACCGGTGAAAGAGCAGTATGGCAACTTTTAAAGAAACCGGTTCATCTTAACGAGGTAATCCGGTCCCTGGAGGGTAAATATGCAAAGATAAGTTATGACAAAGTCCCGGTTTAGATCGGTATCATAAACCGTCACTTGGGGGCTACTAGGAATTGATAAACTACAATTGGACAAAAGAGAAAAATGGTAGTTACCTCATATCGCTCCTTCATCAAGTTTACCAAACTAGCTTCATAATCATGGCTGGTATACAGACAGTTCAAGAAGCCAGAGTGAATGTCTTGAGCATTGAGATGGGCGTAGCTTCATAAATCGGCATTCCATTTGCCTTTGCCGATAGCAGAGAGATCATCCTTGGCAGTATGCTTTGAGAAAGCTACAAGATTGCCAGGAGTGGTGTGGCCAGTGCCAGTAATCATAATATCATCATCTTCTTCATCAGCAGCCCTCACCGGAGTTGGCGGTTTATCAGTGTCCTTAGCTGGACTGACCGGTTTGTCATCAGTTCGGACAGGGCTGGCTGGCCAGTTTGCATGGCTGGTAGTATCAACTTGCACTTGTTCAGTAAGGAAGTCATGGTCCTGAGGCGGCGGATCGTGAAGCATGGCGTCAACATCGGTTTCTTCCGCCTCTGGAGTTGTTTCCGGTTCAGCGGCTACATTATCGTCAGCCGGTTTGTTTAACCGAGCTTTCTTGCTGGGTCTTGGCTTGGCGCTGAGAAAAGATAGACATAAGGATCAGTACAGTATGTAAAACACATCAAGAGTAAAGACATGTGCATAGCTCACCCAGGAACTGTTTTGAGGGGTGGAAGCCGTGTGGCCGATGACTCGCCAGAGGATGAGTGCGAAGTACCCTAATAATTTGAATCAGACGGGTTAAGAGGCTGGCGAAAACAACCTGTTTTTGGGCATGAAGTATTAACGGGATAAGAGACCTCTGATCGCCATTTCCAAACCGGACTGTTCGGTAAACCGGCGGAGGTAACTACCTGGCCGCTGTGCCGGGTTGTACGGCGAGCTTCGTGCTGCTGCGTCTTCAAAAGAAAGTTTGGGTCCAAGTAAGAAAGAGGGTGAGAAAATTCTACTTTTCGGTTTGCTCGACGGATTTTTGGTGTTGGCAAAGGATCTGAATCGGAGGAAAGAATGGTTACCTCTACGTCCTCAGCGTAACTACCTTCAGCGTCGTCCTGATAATAATCATTGTCAATGAGATGTACGAAAAATGAACCAAGAGAATCAAGTTCTACCTCTGGTTCCGGATTACGCACATCATCATCAGCGGGTAGATCAGAGGATGCGGTGGTCCTTCTTTTGGCAGGTTTCTTAACAACCTTGGTCTTTGGACGAACTGGCTTGACCAGTTTGTCTTGCGGCTTCGCCGGTTTGTCTTGTGATGGTTTCTTGTTCCAGAACGGATCATCACCCTGTCAGAAAATAATCACACTTTCAGAGAATATTTAGACAGAAGCAAATTCAGATACAAAGGATTATATGATTCTTACAGCTGGTGGTTTGTTGAAGGTGCAGAAAGGGAGTAGCCCGGTTTGGGCACAGACGGCCTCCGGTTCGTTCAGTATTTTCTTTACAGCCTCAGTGACTTCTTCGTCTGTAAGCTGAATGTCAATATGCCGCTGAGCATCCTTCAAACTCCCCGTGTATTCACACATCAAACCGGGGCGCCGGCTTAAGGGCAGAATGCTCCAGCTTATCCAGCAACGAGCAAGATCAACTCCTGTCAAACCGTTCACCATGAAGGCTCTAAGCTTTGAAAGTTGGGGAGCATAGTTGGCCTGTTCTCTTGATGTCAACCTCTGAGGAAACGGGTGTGTGTTGCTCAGGCGCTCAGGGCGGTAACCCGGCAGGGGTTTTCGTCAGATGGAGAGGTATCCATGCAGTAAAACCAAGTTTGGTTCCACTCTTTGGGGTGACTATGGAGTTTGGGATGGGGGAAGGTGACTTCTTTCCTCTTCTGAACCGCCATTCCGCCCAGTTCCGTATTGGGTCCATCTGTGAACTCGGTGCGACGGTTTAAGTGAAAGAAATCCCTAAACAGTTCTACTGTAGGTTCCTCTTGCAGATAAACTTCACAGAATACTTGGAAGTGGCAGATGTTGGTAACAGAGTTGGGAAAAATTGGCTAGCTGAAAACCGGGACCGATGTCTTGAGGGCGCAGCTGAAAATTGGCTAGCACATCTCAGAAATTTTTTGAACCGGGAGGGCTAAAACCTCGTCCGAGATGATCAGCAAACACGATTACCTATCCATCCTTGGGTGTAGGAGGATTTTCCGGGCCAGGGACCCTCCACTGGATGACATCTTTCTTGGCTAAAGTGCCCGTTTTAACGAGGTTGTTTAACTGCTCCTCGGTTACTCGAGAGGGAGCCCAATTGCACTCATAGACTTGTTTAGCCATGACAAGGAAAATCTGAAAAAGGATTATTACCGGTTTAAGATTTACGGTGGAAAATTATACAGCGGTATGAGGATACAAGCATATTGGTAAACCGGATTTGATTATTCGTAAACCTGAGTCTGACAATGGAACGGTATAATGCATTGACGGTTCAACAGGGGACTAATGGTATCTACCGGGTCATCATTTTTTCTGTGAAGTTAAACCGGCCAATCTGGTATTCAAAGTGTGTAAGTGAAGGAAGAAACAAGTTTCACATCTTGCTATGGTAATTTCAGATCTACCGCGCATAGGAAAACAAAATATATTCTGACCTAAATTCCAGCGTACTAAAAGTTCACCAAGTTCAGATGAGTTCGATATCAAACAGGTGCTGAAACTACTACCGCGCGAGATCTATGTGGCTTAAACTACTACCGCGCGAGATCTACGTGGTTTTTGGATCTAATCCATGGATATAAATAAGGAAAAAGAAGGGTGGCGATGAACACTGATGAACGACAGAAACCCTAAAGTGCAGATCTATGGTAAGAAAAAGGGGAGACTTACGTATGCTGTTGAACAGCGGCGGCGCGCGGAGGAGCTCTGGTACGTTCAGGTTGATGCAGCGGCCAAGGTTGGTGCAGCAGTCGAAGGTTGGCAGCGGCGGCCGAGGTCGAAGGGTCGGGTGTCGCGAGGATGAAGATGAAGCGAAGAGGCACGAGGGGGAAAATGGAAAGACCCCCTGGCCCTATTTATAAGGGAGATAAACGACAGATGCAAAAATCGAGGAGCCGGATTTTTGGTATGAGGTGATGCTGTCGCCTCGATTGTCGGAGGCTCGTTAATGACAGGTGACGTCACGACGGTTTACCATGATCCTAGAAAATGATGTCATGGCGGTTTATAAGATTGTGTGAAGATGTTGAAGAAGAAATTTTCTTAAGTATTGAGGATTGACATGAACCAGTTCAAATCAATCTGGGGCCTAATGTTGGGGATATTACCACTGGGCGTAAACCGACCAGGAGAGGCCGGGTTAACTTCGTAAGTAGTTCATCTGTATCTGAAGCCCATGAAGACAGACGGTGACGCTTCATGAAGGCCCAGGGCCCAAAGCCGGTTAAAGGCCTGTAGACACAAACCGACATTGAGATGTAAACTTGTGTTGTAAGATAGAAGTAGCAGGGACCGGGCCGGACACGATTATGAGCCGGCCTCGGAGTTTGTAAACCGACGGGCGTCAACCCATCTATATAAGGGGACGGCCCGGCGGCGGTTCAAGGAGACCAGCCAACAACTCGAGACTCAGGCAAAGCGTATTCGCTCCCTGGTCATCGAAACCCCATCAATTCCATCACAACTAGACGTAGGCTTTTACCTTCATCGTAAGGGATGAACTAGTATAAAACTCTTTTGCGTCCATTGTCCTCTTTAACCCCTTTAAGCTAACCCGTAGCGATGGCTCCACGACTAAGTCCTTTCTCTAGGACATCTCCCGTGACAAAACCACGACAACCACCAAGAGTCCGGACTGGGGGAATGTTGCCGACACCAAAGCGCTGCAGAAGTGCGTCGAGAACGTAATGGAGACCAGCGCGAAGATGGCCGACGTGTTTCGGATCATGCTCAACCGTGGGCTCCTCCATTTCCAGGAGAGGGCCAAGCCCATGTGGGAACAAGAGCCTGAGGATCCGGCCACTGTGCAACACCTCTTCGGCACGACCCCTAACAAGATATGGTGCCAACTATTCTAGCCCCAGAAGGAGTGGCCGGCCGAGGGGAAGGATATTGGTATTGATGCCCCGAATTCCCCAAGGGAGGTGAGTGGCATGTCTCTGCGAAGAGAATTCGCATATTCACATTACGTGAGATTCAATCTAATTTTGTTATGTGGATTTTGAAGGGCTGGCTCGCCAAGGCCAAAAAGATCAGTAGCCCGGCGCCACTGCTGGAGGGGCCCCAATCAGAGCAGCTGGAGAAGATGCTGGTTGTGGTTCCCTACAAGGCTCCTGCTAAGAAGGGCAAGAAGCAAGAAGCACCGAACGCCAGGGAGGGCCTCCGCCGCAGTATCCGTCCGGTTAACCGGTCCGGAGGCGCTGCCACCTCATCCGCACAGGATGGGGGTGAGAAGGAGGAGGATGAAGAGGAGAGTTCCTCTTCGCACTCCAAAAAGAGGCCAACGTCCGATGAGGCGGAGGAGATCCAACCTTCCCCGGCCCCAAAGAGACGACACCGACCCAAGTTGGTCATACCCGACAGCTCGGGCGACGAGAAGTCCGACGCATCCGAGGAGCCCCAAAGAAGGCATCTGGGTTAAGCCCCCTGCCAGCTGGTAAGGTGTCCGTATTTTTAGCTATTACGCTTTTAGCAGTTTGTTTTAGTTGAAGGTTGACCCCCCCGAATTGCAGTCCCCCACATGAGCGCCCTACCGAGCAAATCTGGGAAGGGATGTCTCCGCTAGCCGAGCTAGCAGATATTGGGTCTATGGCGCATTCCGTGCCTCCTTTGGTCCCCGAAGAGGCCCAGGAGGTGCCGTCCCAAAGAACTCCTCCTCCTCCTCCTAACACAGAGGGGGAGGTAGATACCGTAATGGCCGAGGTCAATACCTCGGTCACCAAAGACCAGGAGGGAACATCCCCCCTGGACGACAAGGGAAGAGAGTCCGTGCCTTCCGCACCCCCTCCGTCGAATACTCCCGTGCCTCCGAGGCCCATGACAACACAAGTTCATCCCAGCAGGGAGGGGGCCGGGGAGCCAACGCCAGCGCCGAAAACCTCTGCACGGGCGGTGGTGGGCTGACGGGACACGCTGGAGGAGTTGGTGAGCAACTCCGTCATCGTTGAAGGGCACCGCACCCTTATGGGTGCGGTTATGCATAGTGTTTGGTCCGTCCAATCCGCACAGAACGACGATGTCGAAGGCCTTTAACAGGCTTTGAGGTAACTCAAGAAATGATCCTTCCTCAAAATGTGGTTATAATTGTTAGTTTAGGTAGGCCGCATACATAGTAGCCCCCGAGACTCTGCCAGGACCTCGAAGAGACCTACAGAGAATCAAATTCGGTAGATCGATTAACAATGTTGTTATTTCTAATGCTAACGCAGGCGTCTTCCGTGGCCACGGCTGCTAACGCAGCGACAATATAGGAGATGGATCGGAAGCTCAAGCTTTCCGATCAAGAGCTGGATCTTGTCAACAAACAGCTTGACGAAGCACAAGGTAAGCTCTGTAAAAAGGTGTGTACTTGCCAGATAATGACTGCCCGAATCATTTATTGATCCCTTATCTTGATGTTCTTGAGGGTTGTTTTTCTCCCCCATTTCCTTAGGGGGCTAGGATTTCCCCTGCAGCCCTTTGTGTGGGGGTTGATGTTCTACTATGGGCTGGATTTCCACGATCTAGCCCCCAACTCCCTCCTCCACATTTCGACTTTCATTGTCGTTTGCGAGGTGCTCCTCCGGGTCCAGCCGCACTTTGGCTTATGGCTGAAGGTGTTCAATGTGAAGCCCAAGGTGGTCGGCGGGAGCATGCGGACTGCGGTGGGGCCATGATCAGCAAGCTTACACGGGTCCCGGGGCCGGACGGCCACTTCGTTGACATTGTCAGGATGTGGCTGAAGGAGTGGTTCTACATCACTGAGCCGAGGGAGGCCGCATGGGGAGCGGCCCCCGCATTCCGGTCCGGACCCCCCACCAGATTGGCCTCCTCGACCACCAAGAGTCCGTACTGGGGGAATGTTGCCGACACCAAAGCGCTGCAAAAGTGCGTCGACAACGTAATGGAGACCGGCGCGAAGATGGTCGACGTGTTTCAGATCATGCTCAACCGCGGGCTCCCCCATTGCCAGCAGAGGGCCAAGCCCATGCGGGAACATGAGCCCGAGGATCCGGCCACTGTGCGACACCTCTTCGGCATGACCCCTAACAAGATATGGGGCCAACTATTCCAGCCCCAGACGGAGTGGACGGCCGAGGGGAAGGATATTGGTATTGATGTCGTGAATCCCCCAAGGGAGGTGAGTGGCATGTCTCTGCGAAGAGTATTCGCATATTCACATTACGTGAGATTCGATCTAACTTTGTGATGTGGATTCTGCAGGGCTGGCTCGCCAAGGCCAAAAAGATCAGTAGCCCGGCGCCGCTGCTAGAGGGGCCCCGATCAGAGCAACTGGAGAAGATACTGGTCGTGGTTCCCTACAAGGCTCCCGCTAAGAAGGGCAAGAAGCAAGAAGCACCGAAGGCCAGGGAGGGCCTCCGCCGCAGGATCCATCCGGGCAACCGGTCCGGAGATGCTGCGCCCTCATCCGCACAGGATGGGGGCGAGGAGGAGGAGGATGAAGAGGAGAGTTCCTCTTCGCACTCCAAAAAGAGGCCAGCGTCCGAGGAGGCCGAGGAGGTCCAACCTTCCCCGTCCCCAAAGAGACGACACCGACCCAAGTTGGTCAAACTCGACAGCTCGGGCGATGAGAAGTCCGAGGCATCCGAGGAGCCCCCAAAGAAGGGATCCAGGGTTAAGCCCCCTACCAGCAGGTAAGGTGTCCGTATTTTCAGCTGTTATGCTTTTAGCAGTTTGTTTTAGTTGAAGGTTAACCCCTCTGAATTGCAGTCCCCCACATGAGCGCCCTACCAAGCAAATCTCGAAAGGGACGTCTCCACTCGCCGAGCTGGCGTATAGTGGCTCTATGGCACATTCCGTGCCTCTTTTGGTCCCCGAAGAGGCCGAGGAGGTGCAGTCCCAAAGAACTCCTACTCCTCCTAACAGAGAGGGGGAGGTAGATGCCCTAATGGCCGAGGTCAGTACCTTGGTCACTGAAGACCAGGAGGGAGCGTCCCTCCTAGCCGACAAGGGAAGAGAGTTCGGGCCATCCGCACCCCCTCCATCGGCTGCTCCCGAGCCTCCGAGGCCCACGATAGCATAGGTTCCTCGCAGCAGGGAGGGGGCCGGGGAGCCAACGCCAGCGCCGACCACCTCTGCACGGGCGGTGGTGGGCTGGCGGGACACGCTGGAGGAGTTGGTGAGCAACTCCATCATCGTTGAAGGGCACCGCACCCATAAGGGTGCGGTTATGCAGAGTGTTTGGTACGTCCAATCCGGACTGAACGACAATGTCGAAGGCCTTCTAACAGGCTTTGAGGTAACTCAAGAAATGATCCTTCCACAAAATGTGGTTATAATTGTTACTTTAGGAAGGCCGCATACATAGCAGCCCCCGAGACTCTGCGAGGACCTCGAAGAGACCTGCAGAGGATCAAATTCGGTAGGTCGATTAACAATGTCGACATTTCTGATGCTAACGTAGGCGTCTTCTGTGGCCGCGGCTGCTAATGCCGCGACATTAGAGGAGATGGATCGGAAGCTCAAGCTTTCCGATCAAGAGCTGGATTTTGTCAACAAACAGCTTGACGAAGTGCAAGGTAAGCTCTGTAAAAAGGGTGTGGACTTGCCAGATAATGACTGGCCGGATCATTTATTTATCCCTTATCTTGATGATCTTGTGGGTAATTTTTCTCCCCCATTTCCCTCGGGGGCTTGGATTTCCCCTGCACCCCTTTGTGCGGGGGTTGATGTTCTACTATGGGCTGGATTTCCATGATCTAGCCCCCAACTCCCTCCTCCACATTTCTACTTTCATTTCCATTTGCGAGGCGCTCCTCCGGGACCAGGAGGGAGCGTCCCTCCTGGAGGACAAGGGAATAGAGTCCCGGCCATCTACACCCCCTCCGTCGACTGCTCTCGAGCCTCCGTGACCCACAACGGCACAGTTTCCTCCCAGCAGGGAGGGGGCCGGGGAGCCAATGCCAGCGCCGAACACCTCCGCACGGGCGGTGGTGGGCTGGCCGGACATGCTGGAGGAGTTAGTGAGCAACTCCATCATTGTTGAAGGGCACCGCACCCTTATGGGTGTGGTTACGTAGAGTGTTTGGTCCGTCCAATCCGGACTGAACGACGCTGTCCAAGGCCTTCTAACAGGCTTTGAGGTAACTCAAGAAATGATCCTTCCTCAAAATGCAGTTATAATTGTTAGTTTAGGTAGGCCGCATACATAGCAACCTCCGAGACTCTGCCAGGACCTCGAAGAGACATGCGGATGATAAAATTCGGTAGGTTGATTAACAATGCCGCCATTTCCGATGCTAACGCAGGCGTCTTCCGTGGCTGCTAATGACGCGACATTAGAGGAGATGGATTGGAAGCTCAACCTTTCCGATGAAAAGCTGGATCTTGTCAACAAACGGCTTGATGAGGCGCAAGGTCAGCTCCGTAAAAAGGTGTGTACTTGCCGGACCATTTACTGATCCCTTATCTTGATGATCTTGAGGGTAGTTTTGCTCCCCCGTTTCCTTGGGGGGCCAGGATTGGAGCTGCACCCCTTTGTGCGGGGGTTGATGTTCTACTATGGGATGGATTTCCACGATCTAGGCCCCAACTCCCTCCTCCACATTTCGACTTTCATTGTCGTTTGCGAGGTGCTCCTCCAGGTCCAGCTGCACTTCGGCTTATGGCTGAAGGTGTTTAACGTGAAGCCCAAGGTGGTCGGCGGCGAGCATGCGGACTACGGTGGGGCCATGATCAGCAAGCTTACACGGGTCCAGTGGTCGGACGACCACTTTGTTGACATTGTTCGGATGTGGCCAAAGGAGTGGTTCTACATCACCGAGCTGAGGGAGGCCTCATGGGGAGCGGCCCCCGCATTCTGGTCCGGACCCCCCACCAGATTGGCCTCCTCGACCACCAAGAGTCCGAATTGGGGAAACGTTGCCGACACCAAAGCACTGCAAAAGCGCGTCGACAACGTAATGGAGACCGGCGCTAAGATGGTCAACGTGTTTCGTATCATGCTCAACCGCGGGCTCCTCCCTTGCCAGGAGAGGGCCAAGCCCATGTGGGAACATGAGCCCGAGGATCCGGCCACTGTGCGACACCTCTTTGGCACGACCCCTGACAAGATATGGGGCCAACTATTCCAGCCCCAGAAGGAGTGGCCGGCTGAGGGGAAGGACATTGTTCATGATGCTGTGTATCCCCCAAGGGAGGTGAGTGGCATGTCTCTTTGAAGACTATTCGATTATTCACATTACGTGAGATTGGATCTAACTTTGTTATGTGGATTCTGCAGGGCTGGCTCGCCAAGGCCAAAATGATCAGTAGCCCGGCGCCGCTGCCGGAGGGGCCCCGATAAGAGCAGCTGGAGAAGATGCTAGTCGTGGTGCCCTACAAGGCTCCCGCTAAGAAGGGCAAGAAGCAAGAAGCACCGAAGGCGAGGGAGTGCCTCCGCCGCAGGATCCGTCCGGGCAACCGGTCTGGAGACGCTGCGGCCTCAACCGTACAAGATGGGGGCAAGGAGGAGGAGGACGAAGAGGAGAGTTCCTCTTCGCACTCCAAAAAGAGGCCAGTATCCAAGGAGGCCGAGTAGGTCCAACCTTCCCCGGCCCCAAAGAGACGACACCGGCCCAAGTTGGTCATACCCGACAGCTCGGGCGATGAGAAGTTCGAGGTGTCCGAGGAGCCCCGAAGAAGGGATCTAGGGTTAAGCCCCCTGCGAGCAGGTAAGGTGTCCGTATTTTCTGCTATTATGCTTTTAGCAGTTTGTTTTAGTTGAAGGTTTACCCCACCTAATCGCAGTCCCCCACATGAGCACCCTACCGAGCAAATCTCATAAGGGAAGTCTCTGCTCGTTGAGCTGCCGGATAGTGCGCCTATGGCTCATTCTGCACCTCCTTTGGTCCCCGAAGAGGCCGAGGAGGTTCGGTCCCAAAAAAACTCCTCCTCTTAACACGAAGGGGGAGGTAGATGCCATAATGGCCGAGGTCAATCCCTCGGTCAACGAAGACCAGGAGGGAGCGTCCCTCCTCGCCGACAAGGGAATAGAGTCCGAGCCATCCGCACCCCCTCCGTCGACTGCTCCCGAGCCTCTGAGGCCCACGACGGCACAGGTTCCTCCCAGCAGGGAGGGGGGTGGGGAGCCAACGCCAGCGCCGAACACCTCTACACGGGCGGTGGTGGGCTGGCCGGACACACTGGAGGAGTTGGTGAGCAACTCCGTCATTGTTGAAGGGCACCACACCCTTATGGGTGCGGTTATGCAGAGTGTTTGGTCCGTCCAATCCGGACTGAACGATGTTGTCCAAGGCCTTCTTACCGGCTTTGAGGTAACTAAAGAAATTATCCTTCCTCAAAATGCAGTTATAATTGTTAGTTTAGGTAGGCCGCATACATAGCAGCCCCCGAGACTCTGCCAGGACCTCGAAGAGACCTGCAGAGGATCAAATTCGGTAGGTCGATTAACAATGTCTGCATTTCTGATGCTAACGCAGGCGTCCTCCATGGCCGCCGCTGCTAATGCCGCGACATTAGAGGAGATGGATCGGAAGCTCAAGCTTTCCGATCAAGAGTTGGATCTTGTCAACAAACGGCTTGATGAGGCGCAAGGTAATTAAGCTCTGTAAAAAGGTGTGTAATTGCGAGATAATGACTATCCGGATGATTTACTGATCCCTTATCTTGATGATCTTGAGGGTAGTTTTTCTCGCCCATTTCCTTAGGGGGCTAGGATTGCCCCTGCACCCCTTTGTGCGGGGGTTGATGTTCTACTATTGGCTGGATTTCCACGATCTAGCCCCCAACTCACTCCTCCACATTTTGACTTTGATTTTCGTTTGCGAGGCGCTCCTCCGGGTCCAGCTGCACTTTGGCTTATGGCTGAAGGTGTTCAACGTGAAGCCCAAGGTGGTCGGCGGCGAGCATGCAGATTGCGGTGGAGCCATGATCAGGAAACTTACACGGGTCCAGTGGCCGAACGGCCACTTCGTTGACACTGTTCGAATGTGGCAGAAGGAGTGGTTCTACATCACCGAGCCGAGGGAGGCCGCATGGGGCGCGAGCCTCGCATTCCGGTTTGCACCCCCCCACCAGATTGGCCTCCTCGACCACCAAGAGTCCGGATTGGGGAAACGTTGCCAACACCAAAGCGCTGCAGAAGCGCGTCGACAATGTAATGGAGACTAGCGCGAAGATGGTCGACGTTTCAGATCATGCTCAACCGCAGACTCCTCCCTTGCCAGGTTAGGGCCAAGCCTATGTCGGAACATGAGCCCAAGGATCCGGCCACTATGCGACACCTCTTTGACACGACCCTTGACAAGATATGGGGCCAACTATTCCAGCCCCAGAAGGAGTGGCCGGTCGAGGGGAAGGACATTGGTCTTGATGCCGTGAATCCCCCAAGGGATGTGAGTAGCATGTCTCATCGAAAAGTTTTCGGATATTCATAATACGTGAGATTCGATCTAACTTTGTTTTGCGGATTCTTCAGGGCTGGCTCGCCAAGGACAAAAAGATCAGTAGCCCGGCGCCGCTGCCGGAGGGGCCCCGATCAAAGCAGCTCGAGAAGAAGCTGGCTGTGGTGCCCTACAAGGCGCCCGCTAAGAAGGGCAAGAAGCAAGAAGCACCGAAGGCCAGAGAGGGCCTCCGCCGCAGGATCCGTCTGGGCAACCTGTCCGGAGACGCTGCAGCCTCATCCATACAGGTTGGGGGGCGAGGAGGAGGAAGATGAAGAGGAGAGTTCCTCTTCGCACTGCAAAAAGAGGCCAGCGTCCGAGTAGGCCGAGGAGGTCCAACCTTCCCCGGCCCCAAAGAGACGACACCGGCCCAAGTTGGTCATACCCGACAGCTCGGGCGACGAGAAGTTCGAGGTGTCCGAGGAGCCCGAGAAGAAGGGATCTAGGGTTAAGCCCCCTGCCAGCAGGTAAGGTGTCCGTATTTTCTGCTATTATGCTTTTAGCAGTTTGTTTTAGTTGAAGGTTTACCCCACCTAATCGCAGTCCCCCACATGAGCACCCTACCGAGCAAATCTCATAAGGGAAGTCTCTGCTCGTTGAGCTGCCGGATAGTGCGTCTATGGCTCATTCTGCACCTCCTTTGGTCCCCGAAGAGGCCGAGGAGGTTCGGTCCCAAAAAAACTCCTCCTCTTAACACGAAGGGGGAGGTAGATGCCATAATGGCCGAGGTCAATCCCTCGGTCAACGAAGACCAGGAGGGAGCGTCCCTCCTCGCCGACAAGGGAATAGAGTCCGAGCCATCCGCACCCCCTCCGTCGACTGCTCCCGAGCCTCTGAGGCCCACGACGGCACAGGTTCCTCCCAGCAGGGAGGAGGGCGGGGAGCCAACGCCAGCGCCGAACACCTCCGCATGGGCGGTGGTGGGCTGGACGGACACGCCGGAGGAGTTGTTGAGCAACTCTGTCATCGTTGAAGGGCACCGCACTCTTATGGGTGCGGTTATGCAATGTGTTCGGTCCGTCCAATCCGGACTGAATGATGTTGTCAAAAGCCTTCTAATAGGCTTTGAGGTAACTCAAGAAATGTTCCTTCCTCAAAATGCGGTTATTATTGTTGCCGCATACATAGAAGCCCCCGAGACTCTGCCAGGACCTCGAAGAGACCTGCAGAGGATCAAATTCGGTAGGTCGATTAACAATGTCGACATTTCTGATGCTAACGCAGGCGTGTTCTGTGGCCGCAACTGCTAATTCCGCGACATTAGAGGAGATGAATCGGAAGCTTAAGCTTTCCGATCAAGAGCTGGATCTTGTGAACAAACAACTTGATGAGGCGCAAGGTAAACTCTGTAAAAAGGTGTGCACTTGCCAGATAATGACAGGCCGGACCATTTACTGATCCCTTATCTAGATGATTTTGAGGGTAGTTTTTCTCCACCATTTCCTTAGGGGGTTAGGATTTCCACTTCACCCCTTTGTGTGGGGGTTGTGGTTCTACTATGGGCTGGATTTCCATGATCTAGCCCCCAAGTCCATCCTCCACATTTCGACTTTGATTGTCGTTTGCGAGGCGCTCCTCTGGGTCCAGCCGCACTTTGGCTTATGGCTAAAGGTGTTCAACATGGGGCCCAAGGTGGTCGGTGGCAAGCATGTGGACTGTGGTGGGGCCATCATCAGCAAGCTTACAAGGGTTTAGTGGCAGGACGGCCACTTTGTTGATATTGTATGGATGTGGCAAAAGGAGTGGTTCTACATCACCGCGCCAAGGGAGGACGCATGGGGAGCGGCCCCCGCATTCCGGTCCGGACCCCCACCAGATTGGCCTCCTCGACCACCAAGAGTCCGGACTGGGGAAACGTTGCCGACACCAAAGCGCACAGCAGCGCATCGACAACGTAATGGAAACCGGCGCAAAGATGGTCGGCATGTTTCAGATCATGCTCAACCGCGGGCTCCTCCCTTGCCAGGAGAGGGCCAAGCCCATGTGGGAACATGAGCCTGAGGATCTGGCCACTGTGCGACACCTCTTCGGCACAACCCCTGACAAGATGTGGGGCCAACTATTCTAGCCCCAGAAGGAGTGGCAGGCCGACGGGAAGGACTTTGGTCTTGATGCCGCGAATCCCCAAGGGAGGTGAGTGGCATGTCTCTACAAAGAGTATTCGGATATTCACATTACGTGATATTCGATCTAACTTTGTTATGTAGATTCTGAAAGGCTGGCTCGCCAAGCCCAAAACGATTAGTAGCCCGACGCCGCTGTCGGAGGGGCCCCGGTCAAAGCAGCTAGAGAAGATGCTGGTCATGGTACCCAACAAGGCACCCGCTAAGAAGGGCAAGAAGCAAGAAGCAAGAAGCATTGAAGGCCAGGGTGGGCCTCCGCCGTAGGATCTGTCCGGGCAACCGGTCCGGAGACGCTGCAGCCTCATCCATATAGGATGGGGGCGAGGAGGAGGAGGACGAAGAGGAGAGTTCCTCTTCGCACTCCAAAAAGAGGCCAGCATCCGAGGAGGTCCAACCTTCCCCGGCCCCAAAGAGACGACACTGGCCCAAGTTGGTCATACCCGACAGCTCGGGCGACGAGAAGTCCGAGGAATCCGAGGAGCCCCCAAAGAAGGGATCCAGGGTTAAGCCCCTTGCCAGCAGGTAAGGTGTCCATATTTTCAGCTATTATGCTTTTAGCAGTTGTTTTAGTTGAAGGTTGACCCCTCCGAATTGTCGTCCCCCACATGAGCGCCCTACCGAGCAAATCTCGGAAGGGACGTCTCCGCTCGCCGAGCTGGCGGATAGTGGGTCTATGGCGCATTCCGCGCCTCCTTTTATCCCCGAAGAGGCTGAGGAGGTGCGGTCCCAAAGAACTCCTGCTCCTCCTCCTAACACAGAGGGGGAGGTAGATGCCGTAATGGCCGAGGTTAATACCTCGGTCACCGAAGACCAGGAGGGAGCGTCCCCCTGGCCGACAAGGGAAGAGAGTCCGGGCCATCCGCACCCCCTCTGTCGACTGCTCCAGAGCCTCCGAGGCCCACGACAGCATAGGCTCCTCCCAGCAAGGAGGGGGCCGGGGAGCCAACGCCAGCGCCAAACACCTCCGCACGGGCGGTGGTGGGTTGTCCGGACACGCTGGAGGAGTTGGTGAGCAACTCCGTCATCGTTGAAGGGCACCGCACCCTTATGGGTGCGGTTATGCAGAGTGTTTGGTCCGTCCAATCCGTACTGAACGACGATGTCGAAGGCCTTTAACAGGCTTTGAGGTAACTCAAGAAATGATCCTTCCTCAAAATGTGATTATAATTGTTAGTTTAGGTAGGCCACATACATATATAGCAGTCCCCGAGACTCTGCCAGGACCCACTACTAGGGAAAAGCCTAGTAGTATCGTGGGTTTAATGCCTATTAGTAGCGCAGGGAACCACGCTACTAGTAAGGCGCTACAGCTATTACTTAGCAGTAGCAGCGGCATAGGCTACTGCTAAGACATATATCCGCAGCGCGTGTTTACTCCAGCGCTACTGCTAATCTAACTAGTAGTAGCGTGTTTCCTGTCCATCGCTACTAGTATTGGTTTTTTCATTTTTTTATTTTAGTGTATTTATACGCCGTTATACAAATTTTGGTATATTACCAATTATGAGGTTGTTATATCAATATGTCCATAACAGTGTGTCAAATGAAGGTGGATTAGGTTCAAGTGGAGGCAGCATGTGGTGCATGCCAAAAGTATACTACTAATCCAAACTTGATCTAGTTTGGACTAGTAGTACTTTCGATGTGCACCACATGTTGCCTCCACTTGAATCTAATCCGCCAACACAAGCTATTTAATCATCATCATAGTCATTACCACCAACAGTAGCTATTTAATCATCATAGTCATAGTGTAGCACACATCATCATCTTCAAACTCATTCTAGCTAGATAATCACCACCAACACTAGCTGCGGTAGCTATCTAATCACCACCAACACTAGCTAATAATAATCAGCATGGTCATTACCACCAACACTAGCTATTTGATCATCATAACTCATTTCTAGCTAGCTAATCACTCCTGCTGCTCTCTCTCAGGTAAAATAGCATAAACATCTGTAGCACTCCTGCTTCATAATGTTGGAGCATGCAGATGAACCTGTCTCCTAATCGTGGGCTGCGCTTCTGATTGCTGCCCCCTAGTACT
This sequence comes from Triticum aestivum, assembly GCF_018294505.1. Taxonomy (NCBI): domain Eukaryota; kingdom Viridiplantae; phylum Streptophyta; class Magnoliopsida; order Poales; family Poaceae; genus Triticum; species Triticum aestivum. The sequence goes on along the minus strand of NC_057805.1, from coordinate 105,179,890 downwards.
TCTCTGTGATCGTTCACAATTTTGCTCCAGTCTTTCACTATTAAGCATTCCTCGCTTTTAGAAATCCTGAATGCAATAAAGTGCATTGTAGGATATCTTGGTCGTAAGCTAACCATTCTCATGCGACCTTTAGACTCGATCCAATGAGGCACACCATTCATCGGGAGTCCCTGTTGAAGAACATCGTATATTAACATACTTAGCAATGAAGTTTAGCTTAAAAATAATGTATGCAAAAGATGCACTGAGTACAAATAGTAAACATTTTACCATCTTTCCTAAATAGATGTGACCGTAGTTCAATACGAACACTATTGGTTGCACGTTTTGAGTACTAAGATTTTTAAGTCCAGGAAAATAATTTGTCTTGACAGTATGAAGATCCTCAAGCCATGAAACATAATGACCTATCTCCTCGCAGTTTAGTTCAGCCCCGTGACAGTGGACGGTCATGTCTACCAAGCGCCGGACATGTTTGCTTAAATGGAAATAAGCTATCAATAGAAATTAGTTGTCAACTATTTTTGAATAAACAATATCGAAGACATAAATATGGTTGAGAAACTCACATAATGGTATAACGGGAGGCGTCTGCACATCGACCCAGATGTCGATATTACCTTCAATATCATCTTCTGGACGAATATCAAAGGTGATAACCATATCAGGCTCAAATGCATAAGTCTTGCATAGTGCTTGCCAAGTTTTGCATTCAAAATAGGTGTAGGTGTCTGCGTTGTATAATTTTGCGTGGAAAGTATAACCATGCTCGGTCTTCAAGTAAACTCTCTTTACCTCCATAGTAGTTTTCATAGGACTGAAACATATCTTATCCAAGACAAAAACTCCTGCATGGCAGGGGATACGCTAGTAGAATAGTAAAAAAATTAAATTATAAGTTGAAGCAAATGAAGCAGATGTCATGCTTAATTACGAAAAAGACTTGTCGTTGTGACTTACTGTATCCACTTCGAAGTTCTTGTCCAGCTTGATGCTGAAGCGCCTATCATCATCTAGGAAGATTCTGTCGCATAGGCCGCGCTCGTCTTCACAGTATTCGCAAATACCGAAATCCTTTTCGTCGTCAGACATTTCCTATGTTCATAGTTGAAACATTAATTGAAAACTGATCGAAGGCAACTACCAGGATATTCAACACACAAATCCAGGGCACTCGATATTTCCTACATATTCTGGCACAAGTCATGCCAAAATTCACAGAAAAATACGGCATGACCTTTGCTAAAATAGGATATATCGAGCGCCTGAAATTTGCCAGAACGGAAATGAATCAACACTCCGGCAAAACATAGGCCACTCGGAGGTGTAACCTGCAAACATGACCGGCCACTTGGGCAAGCACATATCCTATTTGAGCAACACAAGATATACATTTCAAAATATCTTATAGGACTCATATTGACATGAGCATTCAATAAGCAAAACCAAATCGTAAAATAAATAAGTATTTAAATTAGCATGCATTCAATAAGCAAAAGTAAATCATCTCATGTGTCCGTACATCATCGAATATTATCACTAATACATCCCGAATAGTATCATACATATAACATCACTAATACAACTAAAACCCTAGCGCACGACGGGTATCGGCGCAGGCAGTGGACACCCAAAGAGACGGAACCATCACAGGATCATAGCTCAAGTGAGATCCCTAGAGAACTTGCCAGGTATTGGAGAACCTGTGCTCCAACGCAAACAAGTAGCGACGGACGTGCGCGTCCTCCTCGCTGACACGGTGACGTACCACCTCCGCGGGGTCCTCAAGCCTCTGCACCGTCACTGGCCCACGTGACCGCCACCAAAGAAGGTTCGGGTCAACGATGGGCTGGCTCCTCACCAAGCTGCGCCCCCCGGTAGGTAGCTCCTCCCAGTACCAGCCCGGCGGAGCCCAGTCCCGGACATGACCCATCTGGTCAAGCAGGTGTCCTCCGCCAAGTCGACGACGAGGATGCGGGATAGGCATCGTCAATGTCGATGCGGGAATAATTGCTTTAACTAAAAAAATAACAACAATGTGACATGTTCAACTAGTTCTATTAATTCAATTAGTTCTTACTAAAAATAAACTTACTATAAATAAAAATAAACTAGTACCTAATTAGTACCTAGTTCTTACTAACTAATTAGTACCTAGGAACTACAACCCTAATTACCATCTAATTTGATGAACCTAGGGGTGGAAAGTGGTAGCGGATAATCCGAAATATCCGATATTCGTATTCGATCGGATATTCCAATTATCCAACTTAAAAGTCAAATAAGTGGTCAAATTTTACTCGTTTTATGATTAATCTTAGAAATTATTACGCATTACAATTGTGTTTATTAATAAACCTATTTATCATTGAATTATTGTATGTCACAAGTTGAATACTTCACGTCACATAGCTATTGACTAATACACTTAAGCAATATGTCGCTATTATTCGTATCCGTTCCGAATCAAGAAAACATCCGAGCCGCATCCGTATCCGATAACATCCGTATTCGCATACGTATTCGTTTTGTAAATATGAAAACGGAAGTGGTAAGAGCACTATCCGATCCGCATCCGGTTCGTTTCCACCCCTAGATGAACCCTAACTAATTTGATGCAATTAAAATTTGAAGAACCCTAGGCAGAGGTAGGGGAGGGGGAGGAGCAGGCGTGCACACCTCAGGTACCTGAGGCGAGGGAGGGGCAGGCGGCATCGAGGTCGGGGTCGGGGCTCGGGCGCGCGGCGGAGGGCGGCGTCGAGGTCGGGGTCGGGGGCGGCGTCGAGGTCGGGGGCGGGGGCGGCTTCGAGGTCGGGGTCTGGGCGGCGTCGAGGGTGTGCGGAGAGCGACGGGAGAGCGCACAGCGGCCGATGGGTGATGGCGGCGGCGACAGCGGAGGAGTGTGGATTTGGGGGAAGTGGCCGTGGGGAGGAACGAACCGCGCGGTTAAGTGAAAAGTAGCAGTAGCGCGTTCCGGGAAGTGCGATACTTCTAAGTTAGCTATAGCGCGTTTCCGGATATGGGCTACTGCTATTCCTTTCCCTTTTTTCCCTTTTTTCATTTTATTCTTTTCCTTTCTCCTTTTTCTATTTCTTTCATTTTCATTTACTTTTCTATTTGCTTTCCATTTAGTTTTATTTCCTTTAGCAGTAGCGCCTTTCTGCGTAAACGCGTTGCTACAAACCACTAGCAGTAGCGCCGTTCACAGTAGATCGCTACTACTATGTGTAGCCTATCGGCTTAGGAGTGGGAATTTTAGTAGTAGCGCTTTTATCATCAGGCGCGCTACTGCTACAATTGTATCTGCAGCGCAGTCTACGCCAACGCGCTACTGCTACTTAACACTAGCGTGCTTTTGGTCACAGTTTCCGGACTCCGAGCGTCCTCCCCTCCTCAGCAATCAAATGAAGCAGCTAATGGACATGCATCGGATGTCCGAGCTGGCCTTGAAGGGCCTCTGTGTTAGCCTGTGGCCGGCTGAGCCCATTCCGGACACCTACTTCGGCCTTTTGCAGAGGCTGCAGGAGGCACCGCTCCGGATTGACGCCATGAAGCGGTCGGCGTGCCATGAGGGGGCGAGGCTCGCGTTTGCAAGACCATAGTCCATTGGCCAAGGATTAATCCAATGGAGATGGCTACTGGTCCTCCGCCACAGGGAAAGGAGCATCACCGCCCCGAGCAGTACTTCATGCAGGTGATGACCGGAGCGCGGGCGATAGAGGGCCAATGTTCAAAAAACGTAATGCTCGAGTAGTTGTAGCAAGTTAGTACCAAGTGGGATTTATGCTTTATTATGCGCCCGGCGAACTTATTTGATATTGTAGTGATTAAATTTTGACTCCTATGTGGCCGTATCTTTAGTTCTGAAAGCTACCAGTCGTCGGGTTCAGCCCCCAAGTGAATATCATGAAGGGTGTTTTGTTTTCGCAATGTTACCTTTAGCCAACGTCTTGGTGCCCGGAAGCGGTAGTGCGGGAACGAAACAGGTGATCAGACTATTCGGTTTTACTGCTTTCACTTAGCCTTTAGGAGCTTGACGATGGGGACAAGGCACTAGCCCCCGGTCTGTTTGTGATGTATTGGGGTCGAAGCCTGCCCTTTCCAATCACATGGTTTGTGTTAAGACAAACCCTTCATGTGACACAGTGAAACCGCCAAGGATTTTCAGAGCCCAACCTCGTCATCGGATCACAGACCCATTCACGCTTACTATGATGATTAGTTTTCGGCTTTTTCCTCCTGAGGTACTTGACCGGGCGAACCAGTAGTACAATCACAGGGGTTCTCCCTTTGCCCTCTTAGCCGAACGAGCGAAACATTAGGGGCAAACACAGGAGTCGGGAAACCCAACTATTGACCCAAGACATAGTTCAGAACAGATGCATATAGTGCAATGTCCGAGACGGCGGACACCTAGCGGGAAGCGGTGCCGGACTTAAGGATATTGAGATGATATATAAATCGTACTCATGACTGATTAATATATTTTCATGCCGGGCTGTTCGAAGAGAGAGGAGAGAAATCAGAAAAGGAGTCGCAGGATGCGGATATCCGAACACCATAAAGGGTATTCTATTATTTCTCGAAAGCTCAGGACATCTAACCGTACAATTCAAACTGCGAAGGCAGTACTTGTAAGATAAAAAAGAAGAAGGAAATTTACAGAGTAAAGGTTGACACGGGGCCTTGATGTGTGAGTTGAAGTGTTCACTGTGCCCTGCTGCACGTCTGCGCCTTTGCTTTTGATAGGAGGGGATTGGGACCTTGTAACACCCCGCATGTAACTTGCCATATTTGTAACTCCGACTCTTGCCATTTTCGGCTATGTGTTATGATATTCCCTCCGTGTCGGGTTTTGTCTTTCGTTTTGCATTTTTTCATGTCATGCATTTTCATATCATGTCATCATGTGCATTGCATTTGCATACGTGTTCGTCTCATGCATCCGAGCATTTTCCCCGTTGTCCGTTTTGCAATCCGGCGCTCCTATCTCCTCCGGTGCACCCCTCTTGTTTTCTTTCGTGAGCGGGTGTCAAACATTCTCGGAATGGACTAAGGCTTGTCAAGTGGCCTTAATATACCACCCGGAGACCACCGGTCAAGTTTCGTTCCATTTGGAGGTCGTTTGGTACTCCTACGGTTAACCGGGCATCCGCAAAGCCCATCTGTGTGTTGCAGCAAAACCCCCTCAAAAACCAGCCCAAAACCCACGAAACTCTCTTCCATGCTCTAGGTCGTTCGATCACGATCGTGTGGGCGAAAACCGCACCTCATTTGGAGCCTCCTAGCTCCCTCTAGCTATAAAAGAGCATCCCCTCCCGAAAACGAAACGCAGACGAACCCTAACCCGCTTCCCCGCCGCCACCGGACGTGTACGGCGTCCGCCGGACATCTCCGCCGCCGCGTCCAGCGAATCGGGCGCTGCCACGTGGTACCCGGCCACCTCCCTCCGCCGCCGGCCCGGCGAGCCCGAGGAGGGCCCGCCCGAGCCCGCATCGCCGCCGCCTGCCCGCGCCTTCGCCTCCTGCCCGCGCCGCCGCGGCTCCCCGCCGGCCGGCGCCACCCGCCGCCCCACGCGGCCGGACCCATCGCCGGACCTCGCCGCCAGCACCGCACCGCACCGCCGCCGTCACGCCCGAGGTCGCCGCGCCGCCCGGCGCCTCCTCCTCCGCCGCCTCTCCCCCGCACGCCGGCCTCCTCCTCCAGCCTCTCCCTCCTCTGCTCCGGCCGCCCTCCATCGCCGGCGACGAGCTCCTCTCTCCCTCGATCGGATCTGGATCCAACCCACTGTATGCGTTGACTTTTTCCCGTGCCGATTTTTCTCCAAGTCCTCAAGATTCTACAGCATATTGCCATGTTCATCGTTGCATAACTCCTTGCATGTAGCTCCGATTCGCGCGTGTAATATGTCAAATTGTCCGTCTCATGATGCTCTACATTTTGTTAAATTGCACCATGTTCATTAGATGTCATCTTGATGCCCAAATCTCTGTTGCAAGAGGGCTAGTTGCTGTTATCTGCTGGTTCTTATCAGAACTTGGAGATTTGTTATTTTTGCATCATTTAATCTGTGCATCTTATAGGCATGAGCTCTACATGTGTTTTGTTGTATGACATTGCATATTTCCAGGGGTGTATGCCATGTATTTTTGTGATCTCTGTGATGACTAGCACAAGCATGCAAAGTAGGCTCCGTAATGTTTCTGATTTCAGGGACTTGGTAATTCCTCCAAGTCCTTGTCTGCTGTTATTTTGTTGCCACGTAAACTTTATGCTACAGAGAGATCTATGCATATTTTGGAGATGTTCATTAAGGATGTTTTGTAGCTATAGTTGTAATCGATCCATTCCTACCCTTGTTTGCAATTATGGAGTGCCATAGCATCACCCTATCTTGCTCTACTTTTGCTATAAAATATTTCTGGCAGATTCTTAACATGATATGTAATTTTGCCAAGCTTATTGTAGTTGATCCATTCATGCTATGCTTTTGTTCTTGCCACGGATAGCTTCATAAACATACCATCTTGCTGTAGGTATGCTTGTTTTGTCATGCATTGCCTTGTGGTGAGTGCATCAAGCTCACAAAGAGGCCTTCATATTATTATTTCTGCCATGCTCTGTTTTCTGCCAAGTCTGAAACCTGTTAACGAAACTTGCTATGTTTACATGCTTGCCATCATATCTTCTGTCCTTTTTGGCTTATGGTCAGTAAGGGACTTTTGTCATATGCATTTAGTAGAACACTTCCATGCCTTGTTTTGCTATGTTAAGTTCCTGTAGCATGTTGATTTTGTGCTCTGAACATTGCTACCTGATGCTGTTTTCTGCCATGTCCAGTTTTCCACCAAGTCTGTGATCCTGTTATCTTTTGCACTTTTGCCATGCTTGTTTGAGCTTGATATGTTGTGAACTAGCAGTAGCTCAGTGTTCATCTTTTGTCAAGCATCTCCTTTAGATTACTGCCATATGCTTTGTTGCTATGTTGGACTGCTGTAGCATTGTTGCTTGTTGCATTTTAAGTGCTATCATGCTGTTAATCGCAGATTCGTGTCATTCTTGTTTTGCTTGCAATTTGCAAACCGTGCATCCGTTTCCGGTGATCTTTATATCGATTTCGACCGAAATCATCTCACCTTTCCAGTGGCATGCTTGGTTTGCCAAGTTACTGCCTTGTTCATCATTTTCCTTCCGGAGCACGCATATGCATCGCATATCATATCTTGCATATCATACATGTTTTGCATCATGTTGCTTGTGCATTTCTCGTGTTGATTGTGGTTCCGTTTGTTGTGTTCTTGTCTTGGGTAGAGCCGGGAGACGAGTTCGTGAACGAGGAACCTGTTGAGTACGCTTACGAGGATCAAGCTTTCGACAACTCTGAGAACCTTGCAGGCAAGATGACCACCCCTCGAAATCACTTCTATCTTTGCTTTGCTAGTTGTTCGCTCTATTGCCATGCTGCGCTACCTATCACTTGCTATATCATGTCTCCCATTTTGCCATGTCAGCCTCTAACCATCCTTTCCTAGCAAACCGTTGTTTGGCTAAGTTACCGCTTTTGCTCAGCCCCTCTTATAGCGTTGCTAGTTGCAGGTGAAGTTGAAGTTTGTTCCATGTCGGAACATGGATATGTTGGGATATCACAATATCTCTTATTTAATTAATGCATCTATATATTTGGTAAAGGGTGGAAGGCTCGGCCTTATGCCTGGTGTTTTGTTCCACTCTTGCCGCCCTAGTTGCTGATATACCGGTATTATGTTCCTTGAGTTTGCGTTCCTTACGCGGTCGGGTGATTTATGGGACCCCCTTGACAGTTCGCCTTGAATAAAACTCCTCCAGCAAGGCCCAACTTTGGTTTTACCATTTGCCGCCTAAGCCTTTTCCCCCGGGTTTTCGCGAGCCCGAGGGTCATCTTTATTTAAACCCCCGGGCCAGTGTTCCTCTGAGTGCTGGTCCAAACTAGAGCCACTTGCAGCGCCACCTTGGGGAAACTCGAGGATTGGTTTTAGCTGTACGTAGTGTTCATCCGGTGTGCCCTGAGAACGAGATATGTGCAGCTCCTATCGGGATTTGTCGGCACATTCGGGCGGCTTTGCTGGTCTTGTTTTACCATTGTCGAAATGTCTTGTAAACCGGGATTCCGAGACTGATCGGGTCTTTCCGGGAGAAGGTTTATCCTTCGTTGACCGTGAGAGCTTATGATGGGCTAAGTTGGGACACCCCTGCAGGGTATTATCTTTCGAAAGCCGTGCCCGCGGTTATGAGGCAGATGGGAATTTGTTAATGTCCGGTTGTAGAGAACTTGTCACTTGACCCAATTAAAATACATCAACTGCGTGTGTAGCCGTGATGGTCTCTTCTCGGCGGAGTCCGGGAAGTGAACACGGTCTGAGTTATGTATGACGTAAGTAGGAGTTCAGGATCACTTCTTGGTCATTGCTAGATGACGACCGTTCCGTTGCTTCTCTTCTCGCTCTCATTTGCGCAAGTTAGCCACCATATATGCTTATTGCCGCTGCAGCTCCACCTCATTACACCTTCCTTTCCTATAAGCTTAAATAGTCTTGATCTCGCGGGTGTGAGATTGCTGAGTCCTCGTGACTCACAGATTCTACCAAAACAGTTGCAGGTGCCGACGATGCCAGTGCAGATGATGGGGTCGATCTCAAGTGGGAGTTCGACGAGGAACGTGGTCGTTACTATGTGTCTTTTCCTGATGATCAGTAGTGGAGCCCAGTTGGGACGATCGGGGATCTAGCATTTGGGGTTGTCTTATTTTCATCTGGATCTTGACCGTAGTCGGTCTATATGTTTGTATTTTGGATGATGTATGGATTATATTTATGTATTGTGTGAAGTGGCGATTGTAAGCCAACTCTTTATCCCATTCTTGTTCATTACATGGGATTGTGTGAAGATGACCCTTCTTGCGACAAAACCACTATGCGGTTATGCCTCTAAGTCGTGCCTCGACACGTGGGAGATATAGCCGCATCGTGGGCGTTACAAGTTGGTAATCAGAGCCATCCCCGACTTAGGAGCCCCCTGCTTGATCGAATCGCTGGCGTTGTTGAGTCTAGAACAAAAATGTTTTGAGTCTTAGGATTATATATATCGGAGAGTAGGATTCTTTTTACTCCTCAGTCCCTTCGTCGCTCTGGTGAGGTCTCCTGACGTAGAAGTTTTGACTATTCTCTCCTCAAATTTCACTAAAAAAATTTTAGGATCACGCGGGTATCTTGGAATCGTTCCGATGGTTTTGTGACGAGAACATTGTTCTTGGTGCCTCCTGACATTTAGGGGTTGTGGCAGTGTCCCGGGGAGTTGAGCTCCGAGGTGTTGTCGTCACAATTTTATCGTTGCAGTTCTGGAATACCTGAGTTTCGCCGACATCGAAATCTCTTTTATGCAGTTGTTGGTGAGATCACCTCGACGCCACCCAGTACTGGGGCGGGAGTTCGGGAGTATTGCCATAACTTGTATAACGGATGTTTTTCGAAGGTTGAGGTAAACGATTTCCGAAGGTTTCTTGGTTATGTGTTGACGGATGGATACAGCTGGATCTAGGGATTGCTAGTTTGGGTGATATATTTTGTGTCCCCTGTATCCCCAACACCAGATTGCATAACCAGAAAGTTTCGGGAGTTTATAAGTGGGAATTCAAGTAGCCTTAGGATATCTTTCCGACAGACGCATGATATGAGATTGGGGTTCGACGTCTAGTGGTCCGCCTGTACACGGTTGGTTTTACAGTGGTCTCGTAGTGTCTTAAAGAGTCCATGGCTATGCCGACTCGGGGACGCTTCGTATGTCATGTGCACAGCCTTGTACATGATGGTGCTGTACGATTGAGCCCGTGTGGGCCCCACCACGAAAACTTCGGACGAAATCTCTATCATATGTTTGTTCCGGCTTATTCTGCAAGCCAATACTTTGTTTTGTTTTGTATTGTGGTATTCGAGTTGCTTCGAAGTCATATGTTGATTCCATATCTTTTTCAAGTGGCTTCTCAACTTATGGAAGTGTGATGATTTACTACGGAATTCATTCGTTCATCTTCGTTCGAATGTTTATTGTGAAGACTATATGTTGCAATTTCTATCCGTTGATTCTACTTATCTATTTGTCTATCAAGATGCTAACGGATGTCACCCTCTTCAGGATGGCTCCGCCAACGCGTCAGAATCCGGATCGCAATGAAGGGAGTCAAGCGAACCCTCCGCCACCACCTCCACCTCCGGAGGCATGGCAAGCTATCATGGCAGCCACCAACGCCAATGCTCAGATGATTCTGCAACTCTTGCAAGAACGTACTCAAGGGCAAGGCAATCAAGGCAATCAAGGTCAAGGCAACAATCAGCTTCACTTCGCTACACTCAACCAGTTTCTCGCAAATCAGCCCAAGTCTTTCAGCTACTGTGCCGAGGCCACGGATGCCGATGATTGGCTCGTGGACATCAACAAGCATTTTGAATGTAGCAATGTCAGGCCTGAGGACTATGTCAAGTTCGCTTCTTTCCAGCTCAAGGACCAAGCTGCTGATTGGTATCAACAATACAAAGATTCCAGAGGAGGTCGTGTGATCACTTGGACTGACTTCTGTCGGGACTTCAAAGCGCACCACATTCCACAAAGTGTTGTTGAGAGCAAGCGTGAGGAGTTCCGCAATCTCAAGCAAGGCAACATGTCTGTGTATCAATACAACATCCAGTTTCAGAAACTTGCTCGCTTCGCTAAACAAGACGTTCCTGATGAAAAGAGCATGATCTATCACTTCAGAGGTGGCCTTAAAGAGGATCTGCAGTTAGCTCTCGTTCTTGTTGAGCCTACTCAGTTTGATCAATTCTATAATATGGCATTGAAGCAAGAGGCTGCTCAGCTCAAGTGTGAGGCCTCTAAGAAGAGAGTCAGGGACGCAGTTCAGTCTTCTTCTTCCTCACTTGTGACAGCTAAGCAACAGAAGTTCTGGTTGCCTCCTCCTCCGTTTCGTCAGCCTTACCAGCAGAAGAACAAAGGTGGCCATGGTTCTTCCAACTCTTCCAACTCTGGCTATCAGAACAAGTCTCAGAATCAAGCTCCAAAGTCCAATGCTCCTTATCACCGTCCACTCCCAGAGGTGACTTGCAACAAGTGTCAGCAGAAAGGTCACTATGCTAACAAATGCTTCAACCAAAGGCGCCTGCCTCCTCCTCCTCCTGTCAGATCTTCCAGCAATGCAGTGGTCAAGCATAATCCAAAGTCTGCAAAGGTGAACATGATGAATGCAGCTCAAGTGGAGGATTCTACTGATGTGATAATGGGTAATCTTCCTGTTAATGATATTCCTGCAAAAGTTCTTTTTGATACTGGTGCATCTCTTTCTTTCATTTCAAGACCTTTTGTTGCCAAGCATGAGTTTGTGACGGAAAAAATTCTTATCCCGTTGAAGGTTGTGTCTCGGGCAAGCAAATGACATCTAATAATTGTGTCCCGGATGTTTCCATCAAGATGGGAGACTATAAATTTCTGTCTAAACCAGTTGTTCTTGGTGAGTCGGATATTGATCCCATTCTCGGGATGGACTGGCTTTCTAAGCACAAGGCTCAACTTGATTGTGCTGCCAGGGAAATTAAATTGACACATTCTTCTGAGGATGTCATTATTTATGCCGCTCGTGATGAAACCATTCGGTTTTTCTCTCTCAATGAGAAGGGCGAATTTAATGCCATCTCTCAAATTCCAGTTGTTTGCGAGTATCAAGATGTCTTTCCAGAAGAGCTTCCGGGTATGCCTCCTCATCGGCCAGTTGAGTTCGTTATCGAACTAGAACCTGGCACTGAACCCGTTTGCAAGCGTCCATACAAGCTTGGACCCAACGAGCTGAAGGAATTGAAGAAACAGCACGATGAACAAGAGCGTCTGGGTTTGATCAGACTGAGTTCCTCTCCATGGGGTTGTGGTGTTCTTTTTGTCAAGAAGAAGTATGGCACGGGCCGACTTTGTGTCGATTACCGTCCATTGAACAAGAAGACTATCAAGAACAAGTATCCACTTCCCAACATCAATGAGCTTTTCGAGCAACTCAAAGGTGCTAAAGTATTCTCGAAGCTTGACCTTCGTATGGGTTATCATCAGATTCGCATTCGTGAAGAAGATATTCCCAAGACAGCATTCAGAACAAGCTTTGGCTCTTATGAATATACTGTCGTGTCTTTCGGCCCTGTCAATGCTCCTCCAGTTTTCTCTTGGATGATGAATTTCATCTTCAACCCCTATACCAATGAATTCGTCCTGGTGTATCTCGATGATATCTTGGTCTTCTCCAAAAATAAGAAGGATCATGCCAAACATTTGCGATTGGTGCTCGACAAGCTCAGAGAGTGTCAATTGGATGCGAAGTTCTCTAAATGTGAGTTTTGGCTCAATGAAGTTCTTTTCCTTGGTCACATTATCTCTGCCAAGGGCATCGCTGTTAACCCCGAGAAGGTGTCCGCAATTGTGAATTGGGAACCTCCTCAGAATGTCAAGCAGCTTCGCAGTTTTCTTGGTCTTGCAAGCTATTGCCGAAGATTCGTTGAGAATTTCTCCAAGATTGCAAAGACTCTTTCCAACCTCCTCCAGAAGCACGTGAAGTATGTCTGGTCTCCTGAGTGTGACGTTGCTTTCAACACTCTCAAAGAGAAACTTGTCACAGCTCCTGTCTTGACTCCTCCTGATGAATCCAAGCCATATGAAGTTTTCTGTGATGCTTCTCTGCAAGGTCTCGGTGCTGTGTTAATGCAAGAGAAGAAAGTTGTGGCCTATACCTCTCGTCAGTTGAAGACCAACGAGAAGAACTACCCCACTCACGATCTTGATTTGGCGGCAGTTGTCCATGCATTAATAACGTGGAGACATCTCTTGTTGGGTAGACAAATGGATATTTTCACCGATCACAAGAGTCTCAAGTATATCTTCACTCAGCCCAACCTCAACCTCAGGCAGACTCGATGGGTCGAAATGATTCAAGGTACAATACGAGTATTGAGTATACTCCAGGCAAGGCCAATGTCATTGCAGATGCTTTAAGCAGGAAGGCTTATTGCAACAGCTTAATTCTCAAGCCATTCCAACCGGATCTTTGTGAAGCTTCCGCAAGCTGAATCTCCAAGTTGTTCCTCAAGGCTTTCTTGCCAACCTCATAGTCTCTCCTACTTTGGAAGATCAAATTCGTGAGGCACAACTTCTTGATGCCATGGTGAAGAAGGTGAAACGTGGTATCGACAAGGGTCTTTCCAAATACAAGTGCTATCGCATTGATGACAGAGACACTTTATTCTTCGAGGACCGGATTGTGGTTCCTAAAGGACTGTGGCAGAGCTTTACACCTCCAGAATTGTCTCCTTGCACGGCATTCCATAATTGATTTCTTCAGATCGTGGAAGCATCTTCACCTCTATGTTCTGGGACTCCTTCCAGAAGGCCATGGGCACAAACATTCGCTTCAGCACAGCTTTCCATCCTCAAACTAGTGGCCAAGTCGAGCGAGTCAATCAAATTCTTGAAGATATGCTCAGGGCTTGTGTCATTTCCTTTGGCATGAAATTGGAAGATTGTCTTCCATATGCTGAATTCTCCTACAACAACAGCTTCCAAGCGAGTTCGGGCAAGGCCCCATTCGAGATTCTCTATGGCAGAAAGTGTCGTACTCCTCTCAATTGGTCAGAGACTGGTGAACGCCAACTTCTTGGCAATGATTTAATCACTGAAGCTGAAGAAATGTGCAAAGTCATCCGTGATAATCTCAAAGCCGCGCAATCGCGCCAGAAGAGTTACTATGATAGTAAGAATCGTGATTTGGCTTTCGAGATCGGAGACCATGTCTACCTCCGCGTCTCTCCAATGAAAGGCACTCGTCGCTTCGGTATCAAAGGGAAGCTTGCCCCTAGATACGTGGGGCCTTTCAAGATCATTGGCAGAAGAGGCGACCTTGCCTATCAACTTGAGCTTCCTTCCAACTTCGCGAACGTGCACGATGTGTTCCACGTGTCACAGCTCCGCAAGTGCTTCAAGACGCCTGAGCGCATGTCGTGGTATTCTCACGGGGGGGGGGGTGTGAGTCGACAGATGCCACAAGGGCTTTGTGTGAGGGTAAGACTGCTGCTGATAGGACCGGGAGCGGGTAAGCGAGTAGCACGCGCTAGTTTACCCAGGTTCGGGGCTCTCCGGAGAGATAATACCCCTACTCCTGCATGTCTGAGCATATATATCTGGGGTGTACATCGGGCAGTACAAAGTGCTCCTAGAGCTGTATCTGGGGGCAGTACCATGGGCGTCTGGCCCCATATATGCATGCACAAAGCATGCTCTAGTGGCCGGCCATGAGCATGGCCGTATGTGTGCTTGGGCAAGCTTGCCCGTGGGAATGGATGGATGGCTAGCTAGCTCTCTTGCTAGCTAGCTTGCTTGTGTGAGTGTGTACGTGAGTCCATCCATGGATGGATGGATGTGTGTCTCCTTTTATAGGAGAGGGTAGCTTTGTATCTAAGCTATGTGGAGGTATGGGAGCAAGGCATGGTGCATGTCATGCTTGTCCCCTAGGTCACTTCATGAATAGTGCCAGGGGACAAGTGACACTATACATGATGGTGTTGCGGTACGGTTGTCTTGTCCGCGGTATGGCCGTCTCGTCGGGGTCTTGTCGATGCCGGGTTGGACTGCAGTCGGCAGCCGGCTAGTCGGTGCAGTCGGTCAGCTGGCAGCCTGCCGGGTGGAGCAGTCGGACGGGGAGCCGGCAGGAGCGGCCGGGCAGTCGGACTGAGGGGCTTTGCTAGCCCCGATGTCTTGAAATATTGTCTCGCCGTCTTCGGGATACCCGTGTCCAATTACTCCGACAGTAGCCCCCAAGCCTCCGGGCAACTTGGCAAAGTCGGGCGGAGGTTTTTTCGCGAGTGTTCATGGAAATGATCATGCAAAAGACAAAGTTAGTCCATGCAGATATGTCAAATGATTGATTTTTAGCACTGCAAGTTTTATGCGGAGGGTGCCGACTCGGTTTCGTCCGAGCCCCCTTCAATCTTTTTCATGTTCTCTCCGCTCTTTGGCTTGTGCTCTCGCTTGCCGGACAGCCGCTCTGCGGTCTGCGGCTGAGAGTGGGCCGCGGAGTGGAGTGTACAATACTCAGACTCTGGGAGCGAATTTAACCGAGTAGATACTCATAAAGAAAACGGTCGGGTCGCCCGAAGCGTTTTTCTTCCCGGACGTTTTTCGCGTGGGTGGCCTTCAGCGTTCACTCTTGCCAGTCGGACAGCCGCTCTGCGGTCTGTGACTAAGAGTGGGCTTTTCATACCGTGCACGCTACTAAGCCGTCTGCGGGAACTAACGTCTCAGGCCAAGCGGCCAGCCCCCGGGCCAACTCTGGCTGGCGCCGGGGCGAACAGTGATCCAACTGTAATAAAATGCGGAGATAGCCCCCGAGCATCGCTCGAGGTTATCCGTGCTCTCGCGGTAAAAAATATGCGGGTGAGGAGCTCACATTAATTTTTGTGTAGCCGAGGCGGGGTTTGCCGAAGAGAGCCGGCGCACCCGCTGGGTGTAGCCTTCGAGCCCCCCGGGCGCTCGAAGGAGGGTCCCGACCGGTCAGGCTCGACCGGCCAGGCGGCGAGGCGTCTTGCATCACCCTTTTTCTTCTTCTGCCGGCTGCTGGCAACCGGACAAAATTCTTCTCTTGTCTGCAATCTTCCGTGGGGGCGCGCCAGCGCACCCACTGGGTGTAGCCCCCGAGATTCGGGCCGACTGCTGAGCAGTCGGGCCGGATCTTCCGGCAGCTACTTTGTCTTCTTTCCTCGCGGGGGCGCGTCAGCGCACCCGCTGGGTGTAGCCCTCGAGATTCGGGCCGACTGCTGAGCAGTCGGGCCGGATCTCCCGGCGACTACTTTGTCTTCTCTCCTCGCGGGGGCGCGTCAGCGCACCCGCTGGGTGTAGCCCCCGAGATTCGGGTCGAATGCTGAGCAGTCGGGCCGGATCTCCCGGCGACTACTCTGTCTTCTCTCCTCGCGGGGGCGCGTCAGCACACCCGCCGGGTGTAGCCCCCGAGATTCGGGCCGAGGTTCGACCGGCCAGGCGTCGAGGCGGACAGGCAGGCCAGATCGCGTCCGGCCGTCCGAGTGATGAAGCAGGCGGACGGATAGACGGAGTTTTTCCTTTTCTTTGTCCCAGCCGACCTCTTTCTTTCCTTCTCTCTCTCTCTTTTTTTTGCCTCGCGTCGGGCAATCGGCCCTTTCTCTTTTCTTCTCCAGCTGGCCCTGGACAGCTGGATGTGGGAACCGGCAGCAGGCGAGCGGGGAGCCGGCGGCCAGCCAGGACGGCCGAGTGGTGGGCAAAGCCGGCCGGCGATGGAGCCGGCAAGCGGCGGAGCCGGCCGTCCGAGTCGGGGCGGAGTCGGCAAGCGGCGGAGCCGGCCGTCCGAGTCGGGGCGGAGTCGGCAAGCGGCGGGGCCAGCCGTCCGAGTTGGGGCGGAGTCGGCAAGCGGCGGAGCCGGCGGGCACGACCCAGCCGCGAGCGGAGGCGGAGCCGGCAGCCAAGGGAGCGGGAGGCACCACGCGCGGCGCTCGCCGGACCTGGCTGGGCGCGGGGCGGCATCGGGGGAGCCGGACGCGGCCGGCCTCGAGGTGGAGCAAGCGCGCGTGCGGCCGAGCCGGTGCGAGGAGGCGGAGTCGGCCGCGGAGGCGCAAAGCCGGCGCGGGCGTGGGGCACTCGGCCCGTTCAGCACGGAGGACCGACGAGGCGGACGCCGACTAGCGGGGCCAGGCGGCCGAGGCAAGGCGACGCCGGCCCGCGGGAGCCGGCGGGTGGGCAAGGCAGCGAGTCGGCGCGGGGGGAGCCGAACCCGGGAGGCACGGAGCCGGCCGGGCCGGGTTGCGCGGAGGGCGGGAGGCCAGCGGGCGCGAAGCTGGACGGGGGGCCAAGCGGCGCCTGCGACGGGAGGCTGAGCTCATGGCGCGGGCGCGCAGGTGGCTGGAGGCGGTGGCTGGCGGAGGCGCTCCGGCCAGGCGGAGGCGAGGGGGAGCCGGCGCGGGCGTAGCTGTAGCCGGCCGAGGCGGGGCGGACCCGGGTGCGCCGCCGGGGTGCGGGGCGGCCGGGCGAGGCCAAGCACACTGGCACCCGGCGGAGGACGCCGGTACGAGCCCAGGGCCGCGCGGGGGCGCGGCGCAGGAGCCGGCGGGAGGCCGGAGCCGACCGTGGCAAGCGCGAACGGGGAGTGGGGAGCTCGGGGTGGTGGCCTGCACCAACACGGGCGGGGGCTCGCGCACGGGAGGCAAGTCGCGGAGGAGCTGGCGGCCCGCTCGAACAGAAGCTGCAGCCAGCGCCTGTACGGAGGGGAGCCAGCTGGCCGGAGCGAGGCGCCGCAATGAAGCGTGCGCGCAGCCACAGACGTAACGGCGCGGGGCCGGGGTCAAGCTAGGCCCCGCGCGCGGCGCGCGCGCGGACAGACATCCGGCGTCGCAACGGTGATGATGACGAAGGCAGCGAGGCCGACGACGAGGACGCGCCGTCCCGCGCGGCCGCTCCGGGGGCGGGTCGAAGTCGAGCCCCCGAGCGCTACCGGAGAGACGGCGCGACGCCGCAGCGGTGATGGCGAAGATGGTCCCGACGGCGAGGACGCGTCGCCCCTCGCGGTCATTCCGAGGGCGTGTTGATATCGAGCCCTCGACCGCTATCGGAGGGACGGCGCGACGCCGCGGTGATGATGACAAAGGCGAGGCCTACGGCGAGGACGCGCCGCCCCTCGCGGCCATTCCGAGGGTGTGTCGATATCGAGCCCTCGGCCGCTATCGGAGGGACGGCGCGACGCCGCGGTGGTGATGGTGAAGATGGTCCCGCCCGGACTGCGAAACCAGCAGCAGCGCGGTAGCATAGTACCGACCCACGGTGGGCGCCAACTGTTGTGGTATTCTCACGGGGGGTGTGAGTCGACAGATGCCACAAGGGCTTTGTGTGAGGGTAAGACTGCTGCTGATAGGACCGGGAGCGGGTAAGCGAGTAGCAGGCGCTAGTTTACCCAGGTTCGGGGCTCTCCGAAGAGATAATACCCCTACTCCTGCATGTCTGAGCATATATATCTGGGGTGTACATCGGGCAGTACAAAGTGCTCCTAAAGCTGTATCTGGGGGCAGTACCATGGGCGTCTGGCCCCATATATGCATGCACAAAGCATGCTCTAGTGGCTGGCCATGAGCATGGCCGTATGTGTGCTTGGGCAAGCTTGCCCGTGGGAATGGATGGATGGCTAGCTAGCTCTCTTGCTAGCTAGCTTGCTTGTGTGAGTGTGTACGTTAGTCCATCCATGGATGGATGGATGTGTGTCTCCTTTTATAGGAGAGGGTAGCTTTGTATCTAAGCTATGTGGAGGTATGGGAGCAAGGCATGGTGCATGTCATGCTTGTCCCCTAGGTCACTTCATGAATAGTGCCAGGGGACAAGTGACACTATACATGATGGTGTTGCGGTACAGTTGTCTTGTCCGCAGTATGGCCGTCTCGTCGGGGTCTTGTCGATGCCGGGTCGGCCTACAGTCGGCAGCCGGCTAGTCGGTGCAGTCGGTCAGCTGGCAGCCTGCCGGGTGGAGCAGTCGGACGGGGAGCCGGCAGGAGCGGCCGGGCAGTCGGACTGAGGGGCTTTGCTAGCCCCGATGTCTTGAAATATTGTCTCGCCGTCTTCGGGATACCCGTGTCCAATTACTCCGACAGCGCACTATCAACTTCGAAGAGATTGACCTCCAAGAAGATTTGTCTTATCATGAGCACCACGTTGCTATTCTTGAAGAAACTGAGCGCAAGACTCGCAACAAGTCAATCAAATTCCTGAAAGTGAAGTGGTCGCACCATTCCGACCGGGAAGCCACCTGGGAACGCGAGGACCATCCCCGTTCCGAATATCCGGAGTTCTTTCAGTCCTAGATCTCGGGACGAGATCCTCTCGTAGTGGTGGAGTGTTGTAACACCCCGCATGTAACTTGCCATATTTGTAACTCCGACTCTTGCCATTTTCGGCTATGTGTTATGATATTCCCTCCGTGGTTGGGTTTTGTCTTTCGTTTTGCATTTTGTCATGTCATGCATTTTCATATCATGTCATCATGTGCATTGCATTTGCATACGTGTTCGTCTCATGCATCCGAGCATTTTCCTCGTTGTCCGTTTTGCAATCCGGCGCTCCTATCTCCTCCGGTGCACCCCTCTTGTTTTCTTTCGTGAGCGGGTGTCAAACATTCTCGGAATGGACCGAGGCTTGTCAAGTGGCCTTAATATACCACCCGGAGACCACCGGTCAAGTTTCGTTCCATTTGGAGGTCGTTTGGTACTCCTATGGTTAACCGGGCATCCGCAAAGCCCATCTGGAGCCCAAAACCAACCAAACTCTCTTCCATGCTCTAGGTCGTTCGATCACGATCGTGTGGGCGAAAACCGCACCTCATTTGGAGCCTCCTAGCTCCCTCTAGCTATAAAAGAGCATCCCCTCCCGAAAACGAAATGCAGACGAACCCTAACCCGCTTCCCCGCCGCCACCGGACGTGTACGGCGTCCGCCGGACATCTCCGCCGCCGCGTCCAGCGAATCGGGCGCCGCCACGTGGTACCCGGCCACCTCCCTCCGCCGCCGGCCCGGCGAGCCCGAGGAGGGCCCGCCCGAGCCCGCATCGCCGCCGCCTGCCCGCGCCTTCGCCTCCTGCCCGCGCCGCCGCGGCTCCCTGCCGGCCGGCGCCACCCGCCGCCCCAACGCGGCCGGACCCATCGCCGGACCTCGCCGCCAGCACCGCACCGCACCGCCGCCGTCACGCCCGAGGTCGCCGCGCCGCCCGGCGCCTCCTCCTCCGCCGCCTCTCCCCCGCACGCCGGCCTCCTCCTCCAGCCTCTCCCTCCTCTGCTCCGGCCGCCCTCCATCGCCGGCGACGAGCTCCTCTCTCCCTCGATCGGATCTGGATCCAACCCACTGTATGCGTTGACTTTTTCCCGTGCCCGATTTTTCTCCAAGTCCTCAAGATTCTACAGCATATTGCCATGTTCATCGTTGCATAACTCCTTGCATGTAGCTCCGATTCGCGCGTGTAATATGTCAAATTGTCCGTCTCATGATGCTCTACATTTTGTTAAATTGCACCATGTTCATTAGATGTCATCTTGATGCCCAAATCTCTGTTGCAAGAGGGCTAGTTGCTGTTATCTGCTGGTTCTTATCAGAACTTGGAGATTTGTTATTTTTGCATCATTTAATCTGTGCATCTTATAGGCATGAGCTCTACATGTGTTTTGTTGTATGACATTGCATATTTCCAGGGGTGTATGCCATGTATTTTTGTGATCTCTGTGATGACTAGCACAAGCATGCAAAGTAGGCTCCGTAATGTTTCTGATTTCAGGGACTTGGTAATTCCTCCAAGTCCTTGTCTGCTGTTATTTTGTTGCCACGTAAACTTTATGCTACAGAGAGATCTATGCATATTTTGGAGATGTTCATTAAGGATGTTTTGTAGCTATAGTTGTAATCGATCCATTCCTACCCTTGTTTGCAATTATGGAGTGCCATAGCATCACCCTATCTTGCTCTACTTTTGCTATAAAATATTTCTGGCAGATTCTTAACATGATATGTAATTTTGCCAAGCTTATTGTAGTTGATCCATTCATGCTATGCTTTTGTTCTTGCCACGGATAGCTTCATAAACATACCATCTTGCTGTAGGTATGCTTGTTTTGTCATGCATTGCCTTGTGGTGAGTGCATCAAGCTCACAAAGAGGCCTTCATATTATTATTTCTGCCATGCTCTGTTTTCTGCCAAGTCTGAACCTGTTAACGAAACTTTCTATGTTTGCATGCTTGCCATCATATCTTCTGTCCTTTTTGGCTTATGGTCATTAAGGGACTTTTGTCATATGCATTTAGGAAAACACTTCCATGCCTTGTCTTGCTATGTTAAGTTCTTGTAGCATGTTGATTTCGTGCTCTGAACATTGCTACCTGATGCTGTTTTCTGCCATGTCCAGTTTTTTCACCAAGTCTGTGATCCTGTTATCTTTTGCACTTTTGCCATGCTTGTTTGAGCTTGTTATGTTGTGAACTAGCCGTAGCTCAGTGTTCATCTTTTGTCAAGCATCTCCTGTGAATTAGTGCCATATGCTTTGTTGCTATGTTGGAGTGCTGTAGCATTGTCACTTGTTGCATTCTAAGTGCTATCATACTGTTAATTGCAGATTCGTGTCATTCTTGTTTTGCTTGCCATTTGCAAACCGTGCATCCGTTTCCGGTGATCTTTATATCGATTTCGACCGAAATTAGCTCATCTTTTCAGTGGCCTACTTGGTTTGCCAAGTTGCTTCCTTGTTCATCATTTTCCTTCCGGAGCACGCATATGCATCGCATATCATATCTCGCATATCATACATGTTTTGCATCATGTTGCTTGTGCATTTCTCGTGATTGATTGTGGTTCGTTGCTTGTGTTCTTGTCTTGGGTAGGGCCAGGAGACGAGTTCGTGAACGAGGAAGCTGTTGAGTACGCTTACGAGGATCAAGCTTTCGACAACTCTGAGAACCTTGCAGGCAAGATGACCACCCCTCGAAATCACTTCTATCTTTGCTTTGCTAGTTGTTCGCTCTATTGCCATGCTGCGCTACCTATCACTTGCTATATCATGCCTCCCATATTGCCATGTCAGCCTCTAACCATCTTTTCCTAGCAAACCGTTGTTTGGCTATGTTACCGCTTTTGCTCAGCCCCTCTTATAGCGTTGCTAGTTGCAGGTAAAGTTGAAGTTTGTTCCATATCGGAACATGGATATGTTGGGATATCACAATATCTCTTATTTGATTAATGCATCTATATATTTGGTAAAGGGTGGAAGGCTCGGCCTTATGCCTGGTGTTTTGTTCCACACTTGCCGCCCTAGTTACTGATATACCGGTATTATGTTCCTTGAGTTTGGGTTCCTTACGCGGTCGGGTGATTTATGGGACCCCCTTGACAGTTCGCCTTGAATAAAACTCCTCCAGCAAGGCCCAACTTTGGTTTTACAATTTGCCGCCTAAGCCTTTTCCCCCGGGTTTTCGCGAGCCCGAGGGTCATCTTTATTTAAACCCCCGGGCCAGTGTTCCTCTGAGTGCTGGTCCAAACTAGAGCCACTTGCAGCGCCACCTTGGGGAAACTCGAGGATTGGTTTTAGCTGTACGTAGTGTTCATCCGGTGTGCCCCGAGAACGAGATATGTGCAGCTCCTATCGGGATTTGTCGGCACATTCGGGCGGCTTTGCTGGTCTTGTTTTACCATTGTCGAAATGTCTTGTAAACCGGGATTCCGAGACTGATCGGGTCTTTCCGGGAGAAGGTTTATCCTTCGTTGACCGTGAGAGCTTATGATGGGCTAAGTTGGGCCACCCCTGCAGGGTAATATCTTTTGAAAGCCATGCCCGTGGTTATGAGGCAGATGGGAATTTGTTAATGTCCGGTTTTAGAGAACTTGTCACTTGACCCAGTTAAAATACATCAGCTGCGTGTGTAGCCGTGATGGTCTCTTCTCGCGGAGTCCGGGAAGTGAACACGGTCTGAGTTATGTATGACGTAAGTAGGAGTTCAGGATCACTTCCTGGTCATTGCTAGATGATGACCGCTCCGTTGCTTCTCTTCTCGCTCTCATTTGCGCAAGTTAGCCACCATATATGCTTTTGCCGCTGCAGCTCCACCTCATTACACCTTCCTTTCCTATAAGCTTAAATAGTCTTGATCTCGCGGGTGTGAGATTGTTGAGTCCTCGTGACTCACAGATTCTACCAAAACAGTTGCAGGTGCCGACGATGCCAGTGGAGACGATGTGATCGATCTCAAGTGGGAGTTCGATGAGGAACGTGGTCGTTACTATGTGTCTTTTCCTGATGATCAGTAGTGGAGCCCAGTTGGGACAATCGGGGATCTAGCATTTGGGGTTGTCTTATTTTCATCTGGATCTTGACCGTAGTCGGTCTATGTTTGTATTATGGATGATGTATGGATTATATTTATGTATTGTGTGAAGTGGCGATTGTAAGCCAACTCTTTATCCCATTCTTTTTCATTACATGGGATTGTGTGAAGATGACCCTTCTTGCGACAAAACAACTATGCGGTTATGCCTCTAAGTCGTGCCTCGACACGTGGGAGATATAGCCGCATCATGGGCGGTACAGACCTTCGATGAGACCTTGATGGGCGAGGACTTTGCCGATGGAGCTTTAAGCTTTGGGGTATCCGGAATTGGTCCCGGGGTCGTCCGGAGACTAGGTAATTCCGAAGTTCGGTTTAACCGAACACGTACGTCGGGTTAATGTATGCCTTACGGCTGCCCATGGTATTTTGAGTGCAAAGTTATGCTGCCGAGGCACGTGGAGCGTGAAGAATATGGGCGTGTCGTGGGGCGCGTATCCCTATTTGTGGCGAATGCATGCGGGTTCCCATGACGGGGAACGGGTTCGAACCCATTTACTATGTCACCGACCCTTACGGCGGCTTGGCATCCGGGCCTATATGGGCCGGTATGGTCTTCGGCCACTAGGGCCGAAGTGTGCTCTTCGGTTCGAAGTGAGTGTTTTTTGTTGCCATTGAAAGTTATGACGCTTGAAGGACCAGACATCTTTAACTTGAGGTACGTGTAATGCAGGACGACATTGAATTTGGCGAACGCTGTTCGGCCGAGGAGGGCATGATAGCCACTGCGAAAAGCTGCGATATCGAAGATCAAGTCCTCGCTTCGGAAATTATCCAGAGATCCGAACACTACTTCGAGCGTCACGGTGCCCGTACAGCGGGCCTCCACTCCCGAAATGACCCCCTTGAAGGTGGTGTTACTGGGTTTAATCCTTGATGGATCGATTCCCATTTTCCTCACTGTGTCCTCGTATATCAGGTTGAGGCTGCTCCCTCCGTCCATTAGGACTCTAGTGAGGTAGAATTCATCGATGATGGGGTCTAGCACAAGGGCTGCAGAGCCTCCATGGCGTATGTTGGTGGGATGATCCCTGCGATCGAACGTGATTGGGCAAACTGACCATGGATTGAACTTCGGCGCTACTGGCTCGACGGAGTATACGTCCCGTAGCGCTCGCCCCCTCTCCTTCTTCGGTATGTGGGTTGCATAGATCATGTTTACCGTCTTGACTTCGGAAGGGAAGGCTTTCTAGCCTCCACTATTTGGCTTGCGAGGCTCGTCATCGTCCTCGCTTCGTGGGCTTTTGCCCAAGTCTTCGGCTGTGAGTTTGCCGGCCTGTTTGATCACCCAACAATTTTGGTTGGAGTGGTTGGCGGGCTTTTCTGATGTGCCATGGATCCGGGAAGGCCTGTCCAGAATTGTGTCTAGTCTAGATGGGCCATCGCCGTTGCCTTTAGGGGCTTTATTTCGGGTTCCGGACTTCTAGTTTCGGAATCCGGCATTTACTGTCGTATCCTCCCCTTCGCCGTCATTGTGGTGATGTTTTTTTGCTGCATCGGGACTTTCCATTTCCGTCCGGAACCTCGGAGGTACCGGGTGTGTCTGGGTTGCTGTTCTTGCAAGCAAGCCAACTGTCTTCGCCCGCGCAAATGTGGGTCATGAGGGAAGTAAGTGCTGCCATAGTTCTTGTTCTGTCCTGGCCGACCTGCCATATGAGCCATTAGTCCTAGACACTATGCTTAAAGGTAGCCAAGGCTTCGGCGTCAAGACAGTCAACGATCTGATTTTTCTTGGTCAAGAATCGGTTCCAAAACTATCGGGCAGATTCTCTGGGTTGTTGCATGATGCGATTTAGGTCGTTAGCATCTGGAGGCCGGACATAGGTGCCCTAAAAGTTTGCTCGAAAAGCATCATCAAGCTCTTCCCA
Source organism: Triticum aestivum (assembly GCF_018294505.1). Classification (NCBI taxonomy): domain Eukaryota; kingdom Viridiplantae; phylum Streptophyta; class Magnoliopsida; order Poales; family Poaceae; genus Triticum; species Triticum aestivum. The sequence goes on along the minus strand of NC_057805.1, from coordinate 105,155,045 downwards.
GCAACCTATAGAGTCTTCAGGAAGGCTGTTCAACCAGTGTAGCTGGGCCTTTAAGCTTTAGAGGCAAACATTTGATGGCGTGGAGGTCATCTCCTCGTGCCATGTGGGTGTGGAGGAGGAAATCCTCTAACCATATGGCTGGATCTGTAGTCCCGTCGTATGATTCGATGTTCAAAGGCTTGAAGCCTTTCGGGAATAGATGCTGCATTACCCTCTCTATGAAGCACAAGGGGTGTGCGGCGCCCCGAACATGGTCTATGTCGCGTAGGAGGTCTTCGGCCCTCCAAGTCTGCTGCTCCCGGACTCTATCGTTTTTGTTTACCCGATCATAATATCCTTCCCGGTATGCGGGCGGGTCCTCTCTGGGTCCATAGATGGACCTAGTTTGGCCTCCATGAGCGTCTAGCTCACGGCGGAGGTCGTACTCATAAGTGGGCCACACCTGATCCTTGCCTTGACGGCGAGGTGGGGCGGCTGGATGTTCGGCCTCGTCACTTTCCCTGTCCCACCCTCTAGGGGGTCGGTCTAGCTCTTCGGCGTTTGTATACGTCGGGCGTGTTGGCTCAGTAGCCTCATCATCGAACTGGGGCAATAGCCTTCGTTTAGGATAACTCCTGGTTGGCTGATCGTGGGCGTACCCCTCTTCGGCAGCTAGGACTTTAGTCCATCGGTCATTGAGGATGTCCTGTTTAGCCTTGATTTTCCGTTTTTGCTTCTTTAGGCTACAGACAGTGGATAAAAGCCTCCGCTTGAACCGTTCTTGCTCTAGAGGGTCTTCGAGGACGATAAAATCGTCCTTCCCGAGACTGGCCTCCTCTTTAGAGAGTGGTAGGTAGTTGCTATCCTCGGAGTCATCCTGGCTTTTTGGATTGAGCCGGTCCTCTTGCCCTATGGGATCATCCTGATGATGATCGTTGGGTACGTCTCCGACGAGGTCATACGTATTATTTGCGGTGCCTTTCTCCACCGAGTCTATGTTGCTTGCGTGCCTTCGACGTGGTTTTGATCAATGGCATTGTTTTCGGCGTTTGGGAGGCTCATCTCTGGGCTTCCCCGGTCGTGCTCAGGAGTGCCATTGTCGTCCTTTGGGGTGTCCACCATGTAAATCTCGTAGGTGGATGTGTCCGACCAGTGGCTCGTGACGGGGGGCCGACCTCGGCATTAGCCGTGGCTACGTCCTCCTCGTCCATGTATTCGGCATTCTCCGAATTATAGTCTAACATATCGGTTAAATCGTCGATAGTTGCTACCAAGTGGGTGGTGGGTGGGGCGCAAAATCCCGTGTCGAACGCCTCGAGGGGTCGGTAATTGAAGGTGGAGGGCAGGTTCTATTGGACAGTCATTTTCTGAATTCTGTCTAGCGCCTCGTGCAACATATCGAGGGTTGCCGGACTTGAGGGCTCTTGGCCAGATTTTGTGGTGATGAAGCGAGGGTCAGTCTGTGACTCAACCGATCCTTGGTCCCGGACGGACCTATCTTCAGGATCCGGGACCGAAACCTCGAGGGGCACCGGATTGCCCTCGGAAACTGAGGGTGTGCTTTGACCTTCCCGTGCACCTTCCATGCCAATGTTTGAGGTCGGGTCATTTAGGGCCGTGGGTGACCCCTGGCCGCTATTCGCCGACTCAGGGTGCGGGCTTGAGGCCAGCAGGGAGTTGTCGGGGAGCACTACAAAAAAAAGACATCCGTGAAATTTTGGGCCGAACGATTTTTTTTCTGTTACGCTTGTGACACTTCTATGACGATAGTTGTGACAAAACCAGGTATCATCATAAATGTGGTGGTCCTACTTCTATGACAAAAAATCATGACAGAAAATGGGCTTTTCATCCTGGGCGGGCCGGAGACGCACCTGCATGAACTTCTTTGGGCCGTCCATGACGGAACAAATTGTGGTACAAACAAGGGCGAGGAAAATTTCGGAGAGCTCCCGGTTACGGTGGGTGGTCGGGGCCGAGCGATGCATGGAGGAATTGCACGTTTCTCTCGTACACGTACGCGCATGGGTGTGAGGTGTTGGGCTCTAACTGAACCCGAGTGAGGCATTCGCTTACTGAACCCGAGCGATTGCACCAGCTACATTACTGAACTCGAGCGATCGATCCCTGGCTGTTAGCCGAACCCGAGCAATTCCTTCGCTACTGCTGCTAACTAAAGCCGATCGAACCTTCTGCTGCCTCTTGATGAACATTGAAGGTTGTTGGGGGTTGGATGAACAAGACCCCGTGGTAGTAGGCCATTACCGCTGGATGAACAGGCCGCTGCCGATGAAATGGGCGAATGCTCCAGAACCTCTGATGGCCCTACAATAGTGGTAGACAAGAACCTCGTCCCGCACGCATACCTGGGCGATGGCGATCCACTGGTCCCTGTCAGGACACGAATGGATGGGCACAAGTTCTAGTCCTGCGACCTTGTGTTTTCTCCTCCTGTAGGTACTGCTTGAACTTGGCGAGGCAGAGCTTCACCGAGTCCGGATCATTGGTGTACATCACATTCAAATTGGTGCTACCATGGGTCTGAACGGCAAACTCAAAGGTGAACTCCTTGCTGAAGTCCATATCCAGCAGGCTCACCCCTCTGATCGCCATTGGAGTCTCTTCAAGTGAACGAGTGGGTAGGCGGTGGTAGCAGTTCGTTTTTCAGCTCTTGGGGAGCTGGATTCAACAGTAAACTAAGTGTGTACGGGCGACAACAGTTACTACCCATCCCTCGCCTGCTGCACACCCAGCAGAGCATGCACCCTCGGCGCATTCAAACGCCTCCATTAAGAAACCTATTCCGGCCACACGTCGGTTCATGAGCGGGTCTCTGTTGGTACTGTAATAACAAGTGTTAGTGGTCACTTTACTTAAATTTAATTAGCTTTAATTAAAATTTATTCTTAAAACAAGCAATGCATTGACTCATTCTATCAGTTCCATAGGATCAACATGCACAACAATTAGAATTATTATTCTCAGGACGCACGCGATCGGCACATTTGCCGCACTTTCACATAGACAATACTACCAAGTTTGAATAGTTTGTTGTGGTTGTTGTCCTATGCATCATCATGCCGTGTTTCCCAGCTTGCAAGATTCAGAACCAACAAATAAGATTCAAATAATAAGTACAACAAAGATGCCTACACATCTCATTGATTCCCATCTTGCAAGATTCAGAACCAGCAAATAAGATTCAAATAATAAGTACAACAAAGATGCCTACACATCTCATTGATTCCCAGCTTGCAAGATTTAGAACCAACCCATTAGAGCCTTTTGATAAAGTGAATATCAGGATTAAATCCATGTTGGTTAGCTTTGTCATACAACCCAAGAACTTGGCGAATGCTCTTGACCATCACAACATCTTTAGTTGAGTATTCCTGTTTGCACATATAAGAAAGAGCATGATTGCTATAATAGTGGCACTAGTTGAAGCAAACTTTATTTCGAAAACGAGAAAAGATTGCGGTAGAATAGCTTTATTTAAAAAATACAATGTTAGCACAGTATGCCAAAGCACAATCATGTTGATAAAGGACAGAACTGACCGGTGTGAGATGACTTTGGGAGATCAAGTTATCCTTCATGTCCCCATATCTTGCCATGAAAGTGATTCATTGACATTCATTAACACCTCAGTGTGGCAGTAGAAGGAGGAGCGTCGACTCATCTCAATCAGTTTTTTGGTGCAGTTCAACTAAAATTATGGCGCCTGCCAGTTAGAGAGGAGGATCGTCGACTCATTTCAATCACTTTTTTCTGCAAATTATCTACATTGGAAATGAAATGGTAGCTAAGATAGTAGTACTATTTTAAATGTATTATTACTTCATTTTATTAGTGGCAGTAGCAGTCCAAACCAGTAGCACAAGATCACTAGCTGGATGCAGAGTCAAAATCAACCAAAAAGGAACATACCCGGTCATGGGAACCATAACTGAGAGAGGGGCCCCTACGCCGCCACGACTCAATGAGGTCAACCTGCAGATCCATGATTCAATTCATGCGACTTTTTCTGTAGTTCACCTGAAATGAAGCAAAGATTGCATCATTGAGCTAGCAAGAAGTAGTTGCTCTCATGAGCTGGCAGGTTCTTCTTTAGTAGTTGCACTAAAATTGAGCAGCATTAAGGTTGCTTGTCCTGCTCATGTAAGGTGCAACTATAATTTGCTTATCCTTTTGTGCAGTTATACTAAAATAAAGTGCCATTGTGGTGACAGTGACAGCTCATCTTGCAAAGGGTAATAAAATGTTGCGTGAGATTACCAGCAGTGTTTGATGGAGATTTTGGAAACTCCAATCACCATTTTGTGCAGTTCCACCAAAATTGAGAGACGTTGCCCACGTGACATTTTAGTTGAACTACACAAGACACTCATTCCAAAAAAGTGTTTTGTGCAGTTCACCAAAAGGTCACAATAGCAACGAGGTGATATGGATATCCCAATCTACACAAAAAGATAGAAAGAAAACAGTTGATGGTCAATAACAAGAAACAAAACATACACTAAATGAAAAGAAGCATCTTGATTATGTTCATGGCAATCACGCAAGGACAACAGAAATTTTAAGACGGCGGCATTGCTTCATGTTACCGGAAGCATTACGATCAACAATGACTTTTGTCAAATATGTGATTACTTTAATGGTGGCATTGCTTGTTTACCAGATATAGTAGATCAACATCAGCTAAAGAGTTGGGTTAAGGGCATTGGACAGTGGGGACACCAGGACACTCAGCAGCGTAAAGAAGCAACTTACTTAGCATACTGGGGAAAACAGCAGGAGTACCATTTGTAACACAATTTAATTGCATCATATTACTGGAGGCATTAGATTAACAATAACACTGGTTAGACATGTCCTCAAGGTAACAGTGTGATCGCTTCATTTTACATGCACCCTTACATTGACAACGGCAAAAAGTTGGTATAAGGACATGCGACAGTGGACGCATTAGCACAATGTACCTACAAGGAGGCATAAAGTGGTCATGCCGAGTTTGTTCATACTCTGTGAGGGCAGCAAATCTAATCCTTGGAGACCTTTTACTATGTGAGGGCAGCAAATCTAATCCTGGACATACTCTGTTGACTTGTCCACCAGCCGCCACTTTCTATCCTTTTTTCAACCAATAATAGATCTATTCCATATCCAGTTTGTACTGCCTTTTCCCTTTATTTCCCTTTTCAACCAAGAGACCGGTTGGGTATCCAGCCTCTACTACTTTCCCCCTGTTATTTCCTCTTTGAATCAAGTCCTAGATTCATGCTACGACTTTCCCCCCTTTCTTCATTGTCTGAACCAAGTCCTAGATTCGACTGCATGAAGTAGCTTTACCTCCAATAATACTAAAAAATTAGGTGGCTTTGGAAGAGCTGATGGAAGTAGAAAAAGATCCACATGCAGACACGTCGGGAGCTGGGGCAGTAGACCAAGGCCGCTTTCGATGGAACTTATACCTGAGGGTCAGCGAGATGTCGGTGGCGGCAGGTCGGATATGCGCACAATACAGCAGGGAGGAAGAAGGGTCGGAGGACCTCCTGAGTCGGCGCTGTGTCAGGGAGAACGGCACGGGCAGAGGATTGGGACCAGCTGGCAGCTGTGTGTTTCCTCGCTCGCCATCGATGACCGCGTGAATGATGCACCTAGTCCTCTCCACACACCAGCCGAAGGGATCCGGCCGGATCTGTGACCAGAAGTGAGTAGAGAGAAAATGTCGCTACCGCTCTCTTGTTTAGATCTGGAGAGGATGAGAGAATGAAGAGAGCAACCCTAGTAAAGCAAGCGCTCAGGCCCCTGCCTATATATATAGTGGAGCGATTATCTTTTTCTCTCCACATCAAGCGTTTCAATTTGTGTACGTGGCATTAAAGAAAAGAAACTCACTATTTAACGTGACTAACTATATGACTCCTACTTACTAGTAGTAGTATTGTTCACATGTGCTCCCCGACCCTCCATTCATTGTACAACCCCATGGGTGAATAAACATATAGTACTAGTATTTATATAGAACGAACAAGCTCGAACTATTTTGGCTTTGAGATATCGATGGTACAGTTTGACCACATTGCATCAATGGACTGAGTGAAGTAACCTATACGTATAAACACATGCACGGTTTGCATTCCGAATCGCTAGCTAGAGCTTGAACTGTATTTGTTTACATGTACCACATTTTCTGCTCCCATCATACTTTCCCAATTCCTGTGTTTTGAGTATCCTACAAATCAAAGAGGCCCTTAGACTGGTTTAGGTCCGGTCATTTTTTATAAATGTGTTATGTCCAAAATTTAATGAATTTGCTCCGGTTTCTATGAAAATAATCCAGTTTGCATGTAGTAATTTATTTATTTATTTATTATTCTGCGGGGGGTTTGCATGTAATTCGTGAGGTCTGAAATGTGAAGTACGCCGGCATGCTTGCATATGCTCCGAGTCCTGCATGCACTATGACCCAGATGCTCTATGTCCCACATGTCGGCGAAAGGGAGCACGTGGAAATAGCCCAGGAGTACATATAGGAGGATAAATGCATGAAAAAATATGTACTGTGAAGCGTAGCTGCAGTTCGAAAAGGACACCTAAAGTGATGATAGGTATAGGTCGCACGCACCCAACTAGTGGTACTAGACGTACGACTACTTTTTCCCTCAAAAAAAGAGGTACGAGTACTTAGTACTCCTATTCTATCAACACGAGTCCCATCTGACAACAGCGTCCGTGCTATAGCTAGCTCCTTTTCCTCGTTTCTCTCTTCTAATTCTAACTCAGCCGACGCATGGTGGGCGGGGTGGGGATTTGCCGATAGTCGGTTTGCTCAAATGCGGCCCCACCTCACAGTGAAAATGCTAAGACAACAAGCGTTCGCTAGCTTGAGCAGCATGCTGGACAGACCGTGTGGGGTGCGACGCGAATGGCACAGGCATGCTGTACTTGTTCCACTTTCTCGTTTTGAACTCGTGACATGTAGTAACGCTAAGTTTTGAATATATAAGTTCGGTTGTCGCGCCAATATATACAGTACTCCCTCCATGTAGGTTGGGTTGCCGAAGTCAAAATTAGACACAAAACACGATGGTGATGGACCAATCTACCTCCCTCCTGGTTTATTGCTCCCCATCTTAATCTGTGCCAAATTTTGACCATAAATTTGACTAACAAAAGTTCATGCATGTCACCAAAACTATATCAATGAAAACTATGTTCAAATACAAATCAAACGATATAATTTTTATTGACATGCACTAACATTTTGTCAATTAAATCTTTGGTCAAAATTTAGCACAAATTACAAAAGGGACTAATAAACCAGGACCTAGGTAGTACACCAGGACGAAGAGAGTGATACTACATATAATTAATGCCAAACAAGAGGAAGGGATCACACATGTCATTTACGACTGGAATAAAAAGGCCATACACTAATAAAACATTAAGGCCACAAGGCGATGCAGTGTTAGTTACAGGAGGCAAGAAGAAAGATGCATCCATCGACGACGTCCACCTCCTCGACTCAGGGCGCTGACCCACCGAACGGCGGCTAAGTAGCAACGGCTTTCATGGCTAGGTCTACGTGCTTCTAAACAATGGCGTCCAATGATTCCAGCCGCTGGAAGAAGCCCAACGTCTTTTTGTCCTCGCTGGCCTTCTAGTGGCCTAAGTAGACGATTTAATTGTAGACGTGGATGTGTAGGTCAACGGTTTTTGCATGGTGAGGCGTTGCACGGCGAGCGCGGCCTCGAGGTGCACATTCTTCGTCGTGACCTCCGGGAGCTGCAGGGCCACCAGGGCTTGAAAGAGTTCATCACCATGGAGGCCGATGAGGGTGGCAGGAAATGAAGAGCCTGGGCGCGCGGGCTGGAGCAATGCGGCAAGGTCGTCCGCGTGCTTCTTGAAGGCGGTGAACTTGCGGATGGAGCGGACCATCATGTTGTCCGCGCGAGAGGCGAAGCCGGCGTCGGCGAGGGCTATGACGCCGTCGGTCGCCACCACCGTTTGGAAATGTTGCGCGGTGCGGGGCCGCAGGCCGGCGTCTTGGATGACCTAGCATAGTTGACTGCCGCTCACGTCCATCACCTCCATAGGTGCTTGTGGCTTCTGGTCACTTGGTCTTGGATTGGAGTGAGAAGTGTTGTGCAGAGACTAGGAGTAGATGGATTAGAGTGTTCGGGCGCCTTTATATGAGAGTCCAAAAAGTGTTGCATTCACATCGTGCTGGCTCCATTCTGCTTCTCGAATTAATTCCCTCTGCATGATAATTGAGGATGCATCATTGACCGTTCAACATCTCGGGAACCGCTACCCTCTCCTTCCTTGGCATTCAACCCGTATCAATGTAAATGTGGGTCAAGAAGAGACTAGTCATTTACTATGTTGTGCACCGCGGCCATGTGGGGGTGCAACGCGAAGGGCACAGCCATGCTGTACTTGTTCCACTTTCTCGTTTTGAACTCGTGACTTGTAGTAACGCTCAATTTTGAATATATAAGTTTGGTTGTCGTGCCAATATTAGCAGTACTCCCTCTTTGTAGATTGGCTTGCTGAAGTCAAAATTAGACACAAAACACGATGGTGACGGACCAGTCTACCTCCGTCGTGGTTTATTGCTCCCCGTCGTAATCCGTGCCAAATTTTGACCATAAATTTGACTAACAAAAGGTTCATGCATGTCACCAAAATTATATAATTGAAAAATATGTTTAAATACCAATCAAATTATATAATTTTTGTTGACATACACTAACATTTTGTCACTTAAATCTTTGGTCAAAATTTATGACAAATTACAAAGGGACTAATAATCCAGGACTTAGGTAGTACACCAGTACGAAGACAGTGACAATACATATAATTGACGCCAAATAAGAGCAAGGGATCACACACGTCATTTACGACTGGAATAAAAATGTCATACACTAATAAAACATTAAGGCTACGAGGCGATGCAGTGCTGGTTATAGGAGGTTATACGTCTCCAATGTATCTATAATTTTTTATTGTTCCATGCTATTATATTATCTGTTTTGGATGTTTTATATGCATTAATATGCTATTTTATATTTTTTGACTAACCTATTAACCTAGAGCCTAGTACCAGTTTCTATTTTTCCTTGTTTTTGAGTTACGCAGAAAAGGAATACCAACCGGAGTCCAAACGTAATAAAACCTTCGCGATGATTTTTCTTGGACCAGAAGACACCCAGGAGACTTGGAGTGCAAGTCAGAAGAGCCACGAGGCAGCCATAAGGGTGGAGGGCGCGCCCAGGGGGGTAGGGCGCGCCCCTACCTTATGGGCCCCTCGATGACCCACTGACCTAGATCTTCCTCCTATATATTCACATATATTCCCAAACCACCAGAAGTATCCACGAAAACACTTTTCCACCGCCACAACCTTCTGTTCCCATGAGAGCCCATCTTGGGGCCTTTTCCGGCATCTTGCTGGAGGGGGATTCGGTCACGGAGGGCATCTACATCAACTCTATTGCCCTTCCAATGAAGCGTGAGTAGTTTACCACAGACCTACGGGTCCGTAGCTAGTTGCTAGATGGCTTCTTCTCTCTCGTTGATTCTCAATACCATGTTCTCCTCGATGTTCTTTGAGATCTATCCGATTTAATCTTATTTTGTGGTGGGTTTGTCGAGATTCGATAAATTGTGGATTTATGATCAGCTTATCTATGAATATTACTTGAATCTTCTCTGAATTCTTTTATGCATGATTTGATATCTTTGTAATTCTCTTCGAACTACCGGTTTGTTTTGGCCAACTAGATTAGTTTTTCTTGCAATGGTAGAAGTGCTTAGCTTTGGGTTCAATCTTGCGGTGTCCTCCCCTAGTGACAAAGTAGGGGTAGCGAGGCACATATTGTATTATTGCCATCGAGGATAAAAAGATGGGGTTTACATCATATTGCTTGAGTTTATTCCTCTACATCATGTCATCTTACTTAAAGCGTTACTCTGTTCTTCATGAACTTAATACTCTAGAGGCAGGCAGGAGTCGGTCGATGTGTGGAGTAGTAGTAGATGCAGGCAGGAGTCGGTCTACTTGACACGAACGTGATGCCTATATTACATAATCATAGCCTTGGATATCGTCATAACTTCGCACTTTTCTATCAATTGCTCGATAGTAATTTGTTCACCCACCGTATTATTTGCTATTTTGAGAGAAGCCTCTAGTGAAACCTATGGCCCCCGGGTCTATTTGCCATCATACAAGTTTCCGATCTACTATTTTGCAATCTTTTATTTTCAGATCTATAAACCAAAAAACTCAAAAATATTTACTTTATCTTTTGTTTAGTTTTATCTATCTCTATTAGATCTCACCTTTGCAAGTGACCGTGAAGTGATTGACAACCCCTTTATCGCGTTGGGTGCAAGTGTTTGATTGTTTGTGCAGGTATTAGTGATTTGTGCGTTCTTCTCCTACTGGAATTATACCTTGGTTCTCTAATTGAGGGGAATACTTGTCTCTACTTTGCTGCATCTCCCTTTCCTCTTCAAGGGAAAAACCAACGCAAGCTCAAGAAATAGCAGAACAATTTCTGGCGCCGTTGCCGGGGAGATCTACGCCAAGTCAAGACATAGCAAGTACCCATCATAAAACTATCATCTCTTGCATTACATTATTCGTCATTTGCCTCTCGTTTTCCTCTCCCCCACTTCTAAAACGATTTTCGAAAAGATTTGCCTTTTCTTTCGCCCTTCTTCCGTCCGTCTTTTCGTTTGCTTTGCGTGCGCTCGTGTGTTAGATTGATTGCTTTGTCACGATGGCTCAAGAGAATACCAAATTGTGTGACTTTTCCAATACTAATAACAATGATTTTATTAGTACTCCGATTGCTCCCGCCACTAGTCCAGAAGCTTATGAAATTAAAGTCGCTTTGCTGAATCTTGTTATGAAAGATCAATTTTCCGGCCTTCCTAGTGAAGATGCCGCATCCCATCTGAATAATTTCGTTGAGTAGTGTGATCTGTGAAAGAAGAAAGATGTGGATAATGATATTGTTAAATTGAAGCTATTTCCGTTCTCACTATGAGATCATGCTAAAACTTGGTTTTCATCTTCGCCTAAAAATAGTATTGATTCATGAAATAAGTGTAAAGATGCTTTTATTTCCACGTATTTTCCTCCCGCTAGATCATCTCCGTTAGGAACAATATTAATAATTTTAATCAACTTCATCATGAACATGTTGCACAATCTTGGGAGAGTATGAAATTGATGATACGAAATTGCCCTACTCATGGTTTGAATTTGTGGATGATTATACAAAAAAATTATGCCGCATTGAATTTTGCTTCTAGAAATCTTTTAGATTCAGCTACGGGAGGTAGTTTTATGGAAACTACTTTAGGAGAAGCTACTAAACTCCTAGATAATGTTATGGTTAATTATTCTCAATGGCATACCGAAAGACCTTCTTCTAGTAAAAAAGTGCATGCGATTGAAGAGATTAATGTTTTGACTGGCAAGATGGATGAGCTTATGAAATTATTTGCTAGCAAGAGTGCTTCTATTGATCCTAATGATATGCCTTTGTCTACTTTGATTGATTATAATAATGAATCTATGGATGTGAATTTTGTTGGTAGGAACAAGTTTGGTAATAACGCCTATAGAGGTAATTTTAATCCTAGGACGTTTCCTAATAATACCTCTAACAATTATGGTAATTTCTAAAATAATTCTTTTGGAAATTATAATAACACGCCCTCTGATTTTGAGAATAGTGTTAAAGAATTTATGAGTTAGCAAAAGAATTTCAATGCTTTGGTTGAAGAAAAATTGCTTAAGGTTGATGATTTGGCTAGGAACGTGGATAGAATTTCTCTTGATGTTGATTCTTTGAAAATTAGATTTATTCCACCCAACCATGATATCAATGAAGGGCATGGAACACTTTCCTAGAAATAAAATTAAATTGCCATATGAATATATTATGAGAGCTACTTATGGATTGCATACCAAAGATGACAATACCTAGATCTACGCCTTTATGCCTAGCTAAGGGCGTTAAACAATAGCGCTTGTTGGGAGGCAACCGAATTTAATTTTTGTGTTTTTATTTTTCTACTGTTCTTGAATAAAATACACATTATTACCTCTGTAGTGATTGTGTTTTGGTGTTTTAATTAGTGTTTGTGCCAAGTAAGACCTTTGGAATAGCTTACGGTGATAGTTGATTTGATCTTGCTGAAAAACAGAAACTTTTGTGCCCAGTCCCAGAATTTTTAAAAATCATAGAAGCATGATAAAATTCTGAATTTTTTTACACAAGATTGATATACAAATTTCCTCTGCTGTCCTAATGTTTTAGAATTTTTGGAGTTACAGAAGTATTCCAAGTATCCAGACTACTAAAGACTATTTTGTTTTTGACAGATTCTGCTTTCTATGTGTTGTATTGGGGGGTATGAACCATGGAAAAGTTGTAATACAGTAGATATTACACCAATATAAATAAAGAATGAGTTCACAACAGTACCAAAAGTGGAGATTTATTTTCTTGTACTAACGGAGCTTATGAGATTTTCTGTTGAGTTTTGTGTTGTGAAGTTTTCAAGTTTTGGGTAAAGATTTGATGGACTATGGAATAAGGAGTGGCAAGAGCCTACGCTTGGGGATGCCGAAGGCACCCCAAGGTAATATTCAAGGACAAACAAGAGCCTAAGCTTGGGGATGCCCCAGAAGGCATCCCCTCTTTCGTCTTCGTCTATCGGTAACTTCACTTGAGGCTATATTTTTATTCACCACATGATATGTGTTTTGCTTGGAGTGTCTTGTTGTAACATCCCAAATTTTCAATTTGGAATGTTATACATAGATCATTCATGCATATCATATTTCATTTGCATATTTGCTTTGCGATCCTAGAAATTCTAAGCAACTCAAGGACCCACGGAGAGAGTTGGGGATTTCATCGTTTTCATATTTGAATTTTATCAAATATTGAAACAAGGGTCATTTGTTTTAATTATTTTTCTCTTCGAAAATATTTCATATCAAAATATATGAGAGGGGATAATATGACTTCCCCAAAATAATGAAATATTGGAGGAAAAATATTAAAAACAAATAAACATCCTTATTTGGATTTTATTGCTATTTTATTTGAATTAGGAAAAATACGTGTTTTTCAAAATTGACCTTGTCTGGTCGATTGTTAGACGACGGGGAAATTTTATTTCAGGATTTTTGGAGTCCGTTTAGTATTTCTTTTAATCGTTTTTCTCTGCCAGCGCGGCGCGCCGCCGCCCGCCTCCCGCCGCGCCGCCGCCTCGCTCGCCGCCGCGCCGCCTTGCCGCCCCACGCCCGACCCACCGGAGCCGCCGCTCGCCACCGACCCCGCCGTCCATCGCCGGAGGTAGCCGCCGCCGCCGCCGGTTTTCGCGAGAAAACCGTTCGGTTTTCTTTCGAAACCCTAGATCTCGTTTTTTTTCCTATTAGATCGGTCTTTCCATCGGTTTATTTATTTAGCGGACGTTCATCCCTACTTTCGTTTTAATGAACGTCGTTCACCCGTTAGTTACAGACATCAAACGTTCGTTCGTTAGCCTGTACATCAGTTTTGTTTTTCCAGGGTTTTTCACGATTATTTTCGATCGGGATTTCTGACCCGATTTTCGTTTTAGTTTATCTTTTCGCACGTTTATTGGAATCAGGCGATTCGAGCGCCTAGATCTTCGTCTCAAAACCCTCTTTCTGATTAACCAACTTGAACAAGATTTTGATACAGTAAAATTTGACTTTAGTCCAGATTAGTAATCGGATCTTGTTTCTTTCGCAGTTTGAGTTTCATTGCTCCGTTTGATTTGATTCTTTTTGCAAACCGGAGTTCTTTAGTTGAACTTTCTGGTTAGATCTTCTTATTTGAGATTTACCAGTGCATCTCTGCTTGATTACATATGTATGCTATTTTTTGTTTGCGATAGAATTCCCGGAGTGCGAAGCGTGCTACTACGAGTCTTTAGGATTTGCAGATCATCGGCAAGGCAAGTAACACATTGATCATACTCTTTTCATACCCAGATTTTACGCATTAGTTCCAATCCTCAAACACTGCATGATTAGGATGTGATTAACTTGTGTGTATTGGGAAGTAGATGATGAGGTAGAACCTATTGCCCTGTTTATTATGAAACCTTGGGAGTTACTTCGATGTTATGCTATTATTGCTATGTTATGCTCGTAGACGTGGTTTGGGTGAGTGAATCCATGACAGATGTGAGATTGTTATTTAATGGTTCAACTTAAGGTGGAAACTTTAATACACATCTGGGTGGATTGATTGTTTTGGGCACGTGGGGAATCCAGTGTTGTCCTAGGAGATCCCGGGGATATACCGTGTGATCCTCCTACGGTCCGCCACCCAGGCTCAATGGGATCGTGAGATATTTCGTGCTACAAACTTCCGTGTGCAACCACAAGCCATTATGGGCTCTGGCATAGTTGAATATGCTACATGACCTCTTGAAGAGGTGGACTAGCAGATGTAGGGGAAAGTAGGTGTACCGGTCCACCCGAAGTAAAGAGTTAATGTTTCTAAAAGACTGTGTCTCGGTCATCCGTGTCTCAAACACCATGTAGTGCGAGAAATCCAACGGAGGAGATCGAGTGTTGTGGGGAAAAGTGTGCAAACCTCTGCATAGTGTAAAATCTAATCATGGTTAGCCGTGTGCACGGTTATGGACATCTTGAGTATCTAGTACTTGGACTATCCTATTGTATCTCATCACTCTAAAATTAAACTGTTGGGTTTCTAATGATTTCCTTAATTGGGATTGAGTTGGAGGAACCTTCTCAATGATGTTTCAACCACCATGATAGTTAAATAAAATTTATTTCTTTGTTGTAGGAAAAAAATTGGCTTTTCGCAAAACATATTAACCATTACAGCCTGCACCAGCCATATATGCATGTAGTGATTGAAGTTATTCTGTTCATTGCTTTACTGTGTTACTTTGCCAGCATATTCCATGTGCTGACCCGTTTTCAGACTGCAACGTATTATGTTGCAGACTTTTCAGACGATGAGTAAGGAAGCGGTTAGGTCGTTGTCGTGCACTCAGCTATGCCGTTGGAGTTGATGGACTCACTTTATCTTCCAAGTCTTCCACTGTTATGTTATTTAGAAGGCCTTAAGCCATATTTATTGTAATAAGTTCTCTTTGGAGACATTCGATGTAATAACTGTGTGATTGCATTCTGTTATAAGTCCTTCGAGTACTGTGTGTGTCAGCATTACCGATCCAGGGATGACACTTATGCACAGAGATTTGACCGTCTGAGGTCAGATCGCTACAAGATGGTTTCAGAGTACCAGCTGAATGTAGGACACGACCACTAAGACAAGCCATAGGTCACTCTTCTCTACTCATTTCTGACTTCTCTCCTTTTTTCAACTCTTTAGGATGGCGGACTCGAGGAACAAGTTTGCACAACCGGATGAGGACACACCCTTTGGACGACACTTGAAGGAGGTCACTAGGTACCTGAACATCAGAATACCAAGGTTCACCGAGACCTACACCGCCACTTTACCAGAAGAGGAGCGTTGGAGTGTTCGAGTTCATATTCCAGGAAGGACATTCACGCCAGTCACTGAGCCCATAGAGTTTTCTGTCGATGCACCCACCTGGAGTCTAGGCAAGAGCATGGCAGCCCACATTGCTATGGGACGTATTGGAGAAGTCTACAAACAAGAGCTGAAGGATACTATCTACCAGATATGTGGGCGCCGAGATGAGCAATGGGATATGATCAGCACCAGGAGGGACAGATCCATTGCAGCATTCATCCAGGAGTTAAACCAGCACATTCGACGCCAGGAGAACCAGATGTGCGCAGGCATGATAAATTTAAAGAAGGCAACGACAAGGATCACCGAGCTAGAAGAGGAACTCAAGTCCACACGCGATGGATATGAGGAGGAAATGACAATACTCGTGGAGAAGAATGACGACCTGACAAGGAAGTTAGGAGTTTTCATGGGAGACCTCGCGCCAGGAGGAGAGGACGACGATTCCACTTGTCCGGAGAACTACATCATCATAGGCGACACCGACTCGGACAACAGTGATGATGATTATGAAGACGAAGCTGGAGCAGATATCATGGAGTCTTCCACCGATCAAAATTTCTAGATGACCCCCATATGATAAGTAGTATTCCCCCATGTATATAGTATAGTACGAGCACTGTAACGATAGTTAGCTCGTTTGCATGCCCTTGCTTGATTGATTGAGTGGTATGATATGATTGTGTTTGTCTCATGTGCATATGGGTAGTGCTTTCTCACTAGACCTCATTCTATTCTAAATCTCTTCCCTCTAAACCCATCAGATGCCTCCGAGACGTGATACCGGATTTGCCTTCCCACCGGAGCTCACTCAGTTGATCCAGCAGCAGAATGCCTTGATGCAATTGTTAGTTCAGAACCAAGGCAACAACAACAACAACAACCCACCGCCACCACCTCTAGTTGACAACTTAGCCCATTTTCTGAGGTTGCAGCCGCCGGTGTTTTCCAGTAGCACCGAGCCGATAGTTGCAGATGATTGGCTATGCTGTATTGGAAGGGAGTTGACCACCGCAGGTTGCACAGATGCTGAGAAGGTGTGTTTTGCCGCACATCAATTGGATGGACCAGCAGCATCATGGTGGGAGAATTACACAACCACTTTCCCTATAGCCAATGTCACTTGGAATCAGTTTCAGCAAGCATTCCGCACAACCCATGTCTCAACTGGAGCTATGAGCATGAAGAAGCGCGAGTTTCGCAACTTACGCCAGGGAAATCGTACTGTGGCTCAGTACGTAGATGAGTTTAGTAAGCTATCTCGTTATGCCCCAAATGATGTGGCCACAGATGCTGCAAAACAGGAGAAGTTTATGGAAGGGCTGAATGATGAGATGAGTATGCAGTTGACGGTGGCAACATTCAACGACTACCAGGAGTTGGTAGATAAGGCTATTATGATTGAAGGGAAGTAGCAGCAGATTGATAGCCGCAAGAGGAAGTACGGACAAGGGAAGTTTTTATGATCGGAATATTAGGGGCTTAGCGCAGTGGGCTGTGGCCCAAGTTATCTTATCGTTATTAGGGGCTTAGCCCAATTATCTTATCGTTATTAGGGTCGTTTGCTTAGGAGTCAAGTAAACCTCTTTATATAAGGAGAGGAGATGTATCAATCTAATCAAGCAAGAAGCAATCAGTATTTGCTCGGCTTCCCTTAGGGAGCCGGGAGACCTAACCCTAGCCGCCTCTTGCGCCGCCGCCTCTTCTCCACCACGCAAGGACGGCGCCTAGCCGCCGGCCGCCGCGCCCTCGACCTCGTCTTCCTCCTTCTTTCCCCTACAATCTCTGCCCTAGAACCGGCAGAACCCTAGCTCCTAACACCTTGGTATCAGGTAGCTCAGTTCCGATCATGTCTTCGCCGCCACCCATCCCGTCACTTCCGCTACCGACAGTCACCACCGCAACGCTGCCCTCCCCGTCCGCGCCGCTGGTCTCATCCTCCGGCGCCGCTACCACCCAGATGACGGCGCCCTCCACCTGATCACCGGCCACCGTCTACTCCCCGGCGGAGATCACCGGGGTCCTCAACGATCTCGTCACCGCCGTCCAGGTGATACGGCTATACCTAGCCGGCCCCTACGGGCCGCCGCCACCCTTGCCGCCGACCACCGCGACTGGGCCAGCACCCGCGACGCTGACCGGGCCTCTACACCACCACTGGCCGCTTTAGCCGCTGCCTGCCGCCGCAACCCAATGGCCGCCGTGGCCGGCGCCGGCCCTCGCCGCGTCACCCACGCCACCCAGGTCCTCGCCGCCACCGCCCTGGCAGCCGCCGCACCCCGGGGCCACCGCGACGCTGGTCGGGCCACTGCAGCCCTCGCTGTAGCTACAGCGAGCCCCCGCCACCGCCCTGATCTGGCCACAATGGCCGGCCGTGGCCATCGCCGTGCCCGCCGCCTCCGCTGTTTCCAGGCAACAGCAGCTGCCGCTGCCGGCGCCTCCGCCGCCTAACACCGAGCTGACTACAACCGCGTCGGCGGGCGTGCTGATTCAGCAAGTGCGGTTCCCGCCCTCGCCGTCACAGCTTCCGGCCTGGTTGGCTGGGACGTCACTGCCGCCAGTCTACACCATGGCCGTGGACCAGCCGGTGCCCTCCTAGCCATACGACGGGCCCTCCGGCTCCGCGGGTTTCCACGCTGGCTTCGACGGGCCGCCACTTTCCTGTGGACCAACTGTGCACACCGGACCAACGCCATCCTCTTCGCTGCTCCGTACCGCCGAGCCGTACACTCATGGCGGTCATGCTCAGACACCACCGCGCTTCGCCAAGCTCGCCTTCGCCACCTATGACGGCGCCAAGGACCCCCTCAACTGGTTGAACCAGTGTGAGCAGTTCTTTCGGGGGCAACGGACGCCCGCGTCGGACCGCACCTGGCTCGCCTCTTATCACCACCGCGGCGCCGCACAGACGTGGTACTACGCCCTCGAGCAGCACGAGGGTGACATGCCCCCATGGGAGCGTTTTCACGAGTTCTGCCTCCTTCGATTCGGACTGCCGATACGTGGGAGCCAGCTGGCGGAGTTGGGCCGCCTTCCCTTCACCTCTACGGTGCAGGACTACACCGAACGCTTTCAGGCCCTGGCGTGCCACGTGTCCGGCGTGACGGCTCACCAGCGGGCCGAACTCTTCGTCGGCGGTCTGCCAAATCATATCCGCATGGACGTCGAGCTGCAGGGACCCCAGGACCTCCAGACGGCCATGTACTACGCCAGCGCGTTCGAGCACCGCGCGGTAGCCATCCAGCAGGCATCACCGTCCCGGGCCGCTGGGCCTCCACCCTGGCCGGATGTTCCCGCGCAGGGTCGGCCTACTTAGGCTTCTGCGGCACCCCTTGTCGCGACCGCGGCGCACCCGTTCCGCCGGCTCACCTCAGCCGAGCTACTCGAGCGTCGTCGCCAAGGGTCGTGCTTCAACTACGACGAGACCTACATGCCCGACCACGTCTACCCCCGACTCTTCTACCTGGAGGCTGCAGACTACATTGAGGAGGACGCCGTCGCCGCCGGGCTCGGTGACCTAGCCGCCCCAGCTGTCGCGGAGGTGTTTGATGCTGGTTGATTATCTCGAGGAGTTCAGCAAGCGCTTCCCTGCCTTACAGCTCGAGGACGAGCTGTTTGAGCAGGCGGGGAGAAGTGTTATGACCGGAATATTAGGGGCTTAGCCCAGTGAGTTGTGGCTCAAGTTATCTTATCATTATTAGGGGCTTAGCCCAATTATCTTATCGTTATTAGGGTTGTTTGCTTAGGAGTCAAGTAAACCTCTCTATATAAGGAGAGGAGACGTATCAATCTAATCAAGCAAGAAGCAATCAGTATTTGCTCGGCTTCCCTTAGGGACTCGGGAGACCTAACCCTAGCCGCCTCTTGCGCCGCCGCCGCCTCTTCTCCACCACGCAAGGACGGCGCCCAGCCGCCGGCCGCCGCGCCCTCGACCTCGCATTTCCTCCATCTTTCCCCTACAATCTCCGCCCTAGAACCGGCAGAACCCTAGCTCCTAACAGAAGTACAATTCAGGAGCTCAGTAGAAGCCTCACTTTACTCCGAACTCAGGAGGATTTACCCATAACCATGTAGGCCACACTCACAATATAGGAAGTTCTCATAACAACAATGGCCATAAGAATGGGAATGGGAATGGAGCAAGCAACAATCAGAACCGCTCTAACCCAGCCACACCCGCCAAGAAGGACCAGAGTCACATTACTTGTTTCAAGTGCGGGAAGACTGGACACTACGCCAATGATTGCCCTGAGTTGAAGAATGGTAATGGAAATGGAAGCTCTGGGAAGAAGTCTAACCCACTCAACTAAGGACAAGTGAACCACGTTAACGTGGAGGAGGTTGAAGAGCAGCCAGACGCCATTATCCATAAGTTTTTGGTTAAGTCATTTACCGCACTCATTCTTTTTGATACTGGTGCATCGCATTCATACATATCAAGGGGATTCGTGGATAAGTAGAAATTTCCCACTAAAGTTCTTAAGACACCTATGCTAGTAACCTCACCCGGAGCTGAGTATATGGCAAGCAGAGGATGTATTCAGATGCCATTAACCATAGGTAGTCATACTTTCCCCTCAGACCTTATAATTATGGAGTCACAAGGGTTGGATGTGATACTGGGCATGGATTGGCTGTCGATGTATGGAGGGAACATCGATTGCGCGAGTAAGTCGATTTATCTCACCACCCCGGAGGGAAAAAGGATCAAGTATGTATCCAGGCATACGTCAAGGAGAACCCGAGTAAATTCCCTCTCAGGAGTTGTTCAGGAGGAAGTACATGTTGTGAAGGATTACCCAGATGTGTTCCCAGAGGAATTACCAGGCATGCCACCAGATCGAGACATTGAGTTCTTAATAGATCTATTGCCAGGCATCGGGCCTATATCGAAGAGACCATACCGGATGCCCGCAAACGATCTGGAGAAGATTAAGAAGCAGATTAAGGAGTTATTGGAGAAAGGTTACATCCAACGAAGTTCATCACCGTGGGGAGCCCCAGTGCTCTTGGTTGAGAAGAAAGATGGATCGTTGAGGATGGTTGTTGATTATCGGGCATTGAATGAAGTGACAATCAAGAACAAGTACCCACTGCCGATGATCAATGATTTGTTTGACCAGCTGCAAGGAGCTAAAGTGTTTTCAAATATCGACCTGCGATCAGGATACCACCAGTTGAAGATTCGGGAGAAGGATATACCTAAGACAGCTTTCACCACAAGGTATAGGCTGTATGAGTATACGGTTATGTCATTTGGATTGACTAATGCCCCTGCCTATTTCATGAGTATGATGAACAAAGTGTTCATGAAGTTCTTGGATAAGTTTGTTGTGGTGTTCATAGATGATATCTTGGTATACTCGAAGAATGAAGAGGAGCACAAGGAGTATTTGCATTTAGTTCTTGAGAAACTCAGGGAACATCAGTTGTATGCCAAGTTTAGCAAGTGTGAGTTTTGGTTGAAGGAAGTTGGATTCCTTGGACATGTTATATCAGGAGAAGGTATAGCAGTAGACCCCACCAAGGTTCAGTCAGTCACTGAGTGGTTGGCACCCACTTCAGTTAGCGAGATCCGCAGTTTTCTTGGACTCGCGGGATATTACTGGAGATTCATTGAGAATTTTTCCAAGATTGCGAATTTTTCCAAGATTGAGAATTTTTCCAAGATTGCGAAGCCCATGACGGAGTTGTTGAATAAAGACACCAAGTTCAAATGGACGGAAGAATGTGAGGACAGTTTTCAGGAGTTGAAGAAACGTTTGACTACAGCCCCAGTGCTGATTCTGCGAGATATACGTAAGGACTTCCAGGTGTAATGCGATGATTCACGCTTAGGACTTGGAGGTGTACTTATGCAGGACGGAAGAGTTGTCTCGTATGCCTCATGACAGCTTCGACCGCATGACTTGAATTATGCCACGCATGATTTGGAGTTAGCCGCCGTAGTGCATGCGCTCAAGACCTAGAGACATTTTCTGATTTGAAACCGTTGTGATGTGTGCACAGATCACAAGAGTTTGAAGTACATTTTCACACAGAAGGAGCTGAACCTCAGGTAGAGGAGATGGTTAGAACTCATAAAGTATTATGACATGAAGCTGCATTATCATCCAGGAAAGGTCAATGTCGTAGCAGACGCTTTGAGCCGTAAGAGCTATGTTAACACCGTCGTAAGCGGAGGGATGCCAAAGGAGTTAGCCGAGGATCTCAGGGAACTTCGTTTGGAGATTGTTCCTAGAGGTTATGTTGCAGCTATGGAAGTTCAGTCTACATTGTTGGAAAAGATTCAGGAAGCTCAGAAGGATGATAAGGAGATTGCCGAGATAAAGGAGGAAATGGGCGAAGGAAAAGCCAAAGGTTTTCGTGAGGATGAGCACGACACCTTATGGTTTGAGCACTGCGTTTATGTGCCCAATAATGTAGAGATCAGGAAGTTGATACTTCAGGAGGCTCTTGACTCACCATACTCAATTCACCCCGGAAACACCAAGATGTATTTGGATTTGAAGGAGCGTTTCTGGTGGACTGGTATGAAGAAGGATATTGCCGAGTATGTAGCCATACGTGATGTATGTCAGGGAGTGAAGGCAGAACATCAGAAGCCAGCAGGATTACTACAGCCTATGCCAATACCCGAATGGAAGTGGAATAAGCTTGGCATGGATTTCATCACCGGATTGCCCAGGACCCGATCGGGATATGATTCTATCTGGGTAGTAGTTGATCGCTTGACTAAAGTGGCTCACTTTATCCCAGCGAAGACCACCTATAGAAGTGCGAAGTTGGCCAAGATATATATGACTAGGATCGTATGTCTGCACGGAGTTCCGAGGACCATTGTATCAGATAGAGGAATGCAGTTTACTTCAAAGTTTTGGCACCAACTGCACCAGACTTTGGGAACCAGGCTAGAGTTTAGTACAGCTTTTCACCCGCAGACAGATGGACAGACCGAGAGAGTCAATCATATTCTGGAGGACATGTTGAGAGCTTGTGCGCTAGATTATGGATCTAGTTGGGATGACAACTTGCCCTACGCGGGGTTCTCTTACAACAACAGCTACCAGGCCAGTTTGAAGATGGCACCGTTCGAAGCCCTGTACGGAAGAAGATGTTGAACACCGTTGATGTGGGATGAAGTTGGAGACCGTCAGTTGTTTGGACCGGATTTGATTAAAGAGTCAGAAGAGAAGGTTAAGCTGATTCGAGATAGACTGAAGGTAGCTCAGTGCAGGCAGAAGAGTTATGCCGATTCAAAACGCAAGGATGTAGTCTATGAAATCGGAGACAACATATCTTCGTGTGTCGCCTCTGCGAGGAGTTAATCGTTTTGGAGTTAAAGGAAAGTTAGCCCCGAGATTTGTAGGACCATACCGAGTTTTGGAACGTATGGGAGAGGTAGACTACAAATTCGAGTTACCTGAAGGATAGTCAGGAGTTAATGATGTGTTTCACGTTTCTCAGTTGAAGAAGTGTCATGCTAAGATGGCCGATATACCTCTGAGAGATACAGTGCCCCTGGAAGCGATTCAGTTGGACAGTGATCTGACTTATGAGGAGAAACCAGTCAAGATTCTCGAGTTTGCCAGCCGAGTCACACACAGTAAGGTTATCAAGTTTTGCAAAGTTCAGTGGAGCCACCATACTGAGGATAAAGCCACCTGGGAACGAGAGGATGATCTTCTCAAAGACCACCCACACCTATTTTCTAGCCAACCCGAATCTCGAGGGCGAGATTCATCTTAAGGGGGGTAGGTTTGTAACATCCCAAATTTTCAATTTGGAATGTTATACATAGATCATTCATGCATATCATATTTCATTTGCATATTTGCTTTGCGATCCTAGAAATTCTAAGCAACTCAAGGACCCACGGAGAGAGTTGGGGATTTCATTATTTTCATATTTGAATTTTATCAAATATTGAAACAAGGGTCATTTGTTTTAATTGTTTTTCTCTTCAAAAATATTTCATATCAAAATATATGAGAGGGGATAATATGAATTCCCCAAAATAATGAAATATTGGAGGAAAAATATTAAAAACAAATAAACATCTTTATTTGGATTTTATTGCTATTTATTTGAATTAGGAAAAATACGCGTTTTTCAAAATTGCATTAGAGTCCTAAATAAATGTCCACCTTGTCCGGTAGATTTTTAGAGGACGGGGAAAATTTATTTCAGGATTTTTGGAGGTCATTTAGTATTTCTCTTAATCATTTTTCTGCGCGTTGGAATATTAAAAAAACGCAACCGACTTACTGGGCCGTGTCCGGCTAGGACACTTAGCCCGGGGCTTTATAAGACGCGCCCCCGAGGCCCGAGGACCAAGTCGTCCCAGCCCCCGAAACCCTAGCGCCGCCCGCCCGCCGCCGCCTCCCGTCGCGCCGCCGCCGACCCCGCTCGCCGCCGCCGCCGCCTAGCTCGCTGCCACGCCGCCTTACCGCCCTGCGCCCGACACGCCGGAGTCGCAGCTCACCGTCGACCCACCGGAGCCGCCGTCGACCCCGCCGTCCGTCGCCGGAGGTAGCCGCCGCCGCCGGTTTTCGCGAGAAAGCCGTTCGGTTTTCTTTCGAAACCCTAGATCTCATCTTTTTTCTATTAGATCCGTTTTTCCGTCGGTTTATTTATTTAGCGGACGTTCGTCCGTACGTTCGCCAGTTTTCTTTTTCCAGTGTTTTTCGTGATTATTTTCGATCGCGATTTCTGACCCGATTTTCATTTTAGTTTATCTTTTCGCTCGTTTATCAGAATCAGGCGATTCAAGCACCTAGATCTTCGTCTCGAAACCCTCTTTCTGTTTAACCAACTTGAATAAGATTTTGATACTGTAAAATTTGACTTTAGTCCAGATTAGTAATCGGATCTTGTTTGTTTCGCAGTTTGAGTTTCGTTGCTCCGTTTGATTTGATTCTTTTTGCAAACCGGAGTTCTTCAGTTGAACTTTCTGGTTAGATGTTCTTATTTGAGATTTTACCCGTGCATCTCTTCTTTATTGCTTATGTATGCT
Organism: Triticum aestivum; assembly: GCF_018294505.1. Taxonomy (NCBI): domain Eukaryota; kingdom Viridiplantae; phylum Streptophyta; class Magnoliopsida; order Poales; family Poaceae; genus Triticum; species Triticum aestivum. The sequence goes on along the minus strand of NC_057805.1, from coordinate 105,130,442 downwards.
ATTGTTTGTTTGCGATTGAATTCCCGGAGTGCGAAGCGTGGTACTACGAGTCTTTAGGATTTGCAGATCGTGAGCAAGGCAAGTAACACATAGATCGTACTCTTTTCATACCCAATTTTTATGCATTAGTTCCAATCATCAAACATTGCATGATTAGGATGTGATTAACTTGTGGGTATTGGGAAGTAGATGATGAGGTAGAACCTATTGCCTAGTTTATTATCAATCCTTGGGAGTTACTTCTACGTTATGCTATTATTGTTATGCTATGCTCGTAGACGTGGTTTGGGTGGGTGAATCCATGACAGATGTGAGATTGTTATTTAATGGTTCAACTTAAGGTGGCAACTTTAATACACATCTGGGTGGATTGCTTGTTTTGGGCATCTGGGGAACCCAGTGTTGTCCTAGGTGATCCCGGGGATATACCGTGTGATCCTCCTACGGTCCGCCACCCACGTTCAAAGGGATCGTGAGATATTTCATGCTAGAAACTTTTGTGTGCAGCCACAAGCCATTATGGGCTCTGGCATAGTTGAGTATGCTACATGACGTCTTGAAGAGGTGGACTAGCAGATGTAGGGGAAAGTAGGTGTACCGGTCCACCCGAGGTAAAGAGTTAATGTTTCTAAAAGACTGTGTCTCGGTCATCCGTTTCTCAAACACCATGTAGTGCGAGAAATCCAATGGAGGAGATAGATTCTTGTGGGGAAAAGTGCGCAAACCTCTGTAGAGTGTACAATCTAATCATGGTTAGCCGTGTCCCCGGTTATGGACATCTTGAGTATCTAGTACTTAGACTATCCTATTGTATCTCATCACTCTAAAATTAAACTGTTGGGTTGCTAATGATTTCCTTAATTGGGATTGAGTTGGAGGAACCTTCTCAATGATGTTCCAACCACCATGATAGTTAAATAAAATTTATTTCTTTGTTGTAGGAAAAAATTGGCTTTTCGCAAAACATATTAACCATTACAGCCTCCACCAGCCATATATGCATGTAGTGATAGAAGTTATTCTGTTCATTGCTTTACTGTGTTACTTTGCCAGCATATTCCATGTGCTGACCCGTTTTCGGGCTGCAACGTATTATGTTGCCGACTTTTCAGATGATGAGTAAGGAAGCGGTTAGATCGTTGTCGTGCACTCAACTATGCCGTTGGAGTTGATGGACTCACATAATCTTCCAAGTCTTCCGCTGTTATCTTATTTAGATGGCCTTAAGCCATATTTGTTGTAATAAGTTCTCTTTTGAGACATTCAATGTAATAAGTGTGTGATTGCACTCTGTTATAAATCCTTCGAGTACCGTGTGTGTCAGCATTACCGATCAAGGGATGACACTTATGCACAGAGATTTGACCGTCTGAGGTCGGATCGCTACACTGGTATGATATGAGTCTTTACTTTTTAGTTTGACACTATCATCCTTGATGTACACACCTTTTGAGAGGGACAAGCATGAATCGTTATTTATTAGAATACTCTATGTGCTTCACTTATATCTTTTGAGCTAGGCAATTTGGCTCTAGTGCTTCCCTTGTATATTTTTAGAGCACGGTGGTGGTTTTATTTTATAGAAATTATTGATCTCTCATGCTTCACTTATATTATTTTGAAAGTCTTTTAGAACAACATGGTAATTTGCTTTGGCTATAAAATTAGTCCTAATATGATGAGCATCCAAGATAGGTATAATAAAAACTTTCATCTAAGTGCATTGGATACTATGAAAAGTTTGATTCATTATGCTTGTTTTGAGATATAAACATGGTGATATAAGAGTCATGCTAGTGAGTAATTGTGGATTGTAGAAATACTTGTGTTAAAGTTTGTGATTCCCGTAGCATGCACGTATGGTGAACCGTTATGTGATGAAGTCGGAGCATGATTTATTTATTGATTGCCTTCCTTATGAGTGGCAGTCGGGGACGAGCGATGGTCTTTTCCTACCAATCTACCCCCCTAGGAGCATGTGCATAGCACTTCATTTCAATGACTACTAGATTTTTGCAATAAGTATGTGAGTTCTTTATGACTAATGTTGAGTCCATGGATTATACGCACTCTCACCCTTCCACCATTGCTAGCCTCTCTAGTACCGCGCAACTTCCGCCGATGCCATACACCCACCTATTACCTTCCTCAAAACAGCCACCATACCTACCTACTATGGCATTTCCATAGCCATTCCGATATATATTGCCATGCAACTTTCCACCGTTCCATTTTATTATGACACGCATCAGCATTGTCATATTGCTTTGCATGATCATGTAGTTGACTTCGTATTTGCGGCAAAGCCACCATTCATAATTCTCTCATACATGTCACTCTTGAGTCATTGCACATCACGGTACACCGCCGGAGGCATTCATATAGAGTCATATTTTGTTCTTAGTATCGAGTTGTAAGTAAATAAAAGTGTGATGATCTTCATTATTAGAGTATTGTACCATCTGAGGAAAAAATAAAAGAGGCCAGAGAAGCCCACAAAAAAAGAGAGGCCAAGAAGCCCACCAAAATAAAAAAAAAATGAGAGAAAAGAGAGAAGGGGCAATGTTACTATCCTTTTTCCACACTTGTGCTTCAAAGTAGCACCATGATCTTCATGATAGAGAGTCTCCTATATTGTCACTTCCATATACTAGTGGGAATTTTTCATTATAGAACTTGGCTTGTATATTCTAATGATGGGCTTCCTCAAATTTCCCTAGGTCTTCATGAGCAAGCGAGTTGGATGCACACCCACTTAGTTTCTTTTTGAGCTTTCACAAACTTATAGCTCTAGTGCATCCGTTGCATGGCTATCCCTACTCACTCACATTGATATCTATTGATGGGCATCTCCATAGCCCGTTGATATGCCTAGTTGATGTGAGACTATCTACTTCTTTTTTGTCTTCTCCACAACCACCATATTCTATTCCACCTATAGTGCTATGTCCATGGCTCACGCTCATGTATTGCGTGAAAGTTGAAAAAGTTTGAGAACATCAAAAGTATGAAACAATTGCTTGGCTTGTCATCGGGGTTGTGCATGATTCGAATATTTTGTGTGAGGAAGATGGAGCATAGCCAGACTATATAATTTTGTAGGGATAAGCTTTCTTTGGCCATGTTATTTTGAGAAGACATAATTGCAGTGTTAGTATGCTTGAAGTATTATTGTTTTTATGTCAATATTAAACTTTTGTTTTGAATCTTATGGATCTGAACACTCATGCCAGACTAAAGAAAAATTACATGGATAAATATGTTAGGTAGCATTCCACATCAAAAATTCTGTTTTTATCATTTACCTACTCGAGGACGAGTAGAAATTAAGCTTGGGGATGCTTGATACGTCTCCAACGTATCTATAATTTTTGATTGTTCCATGCTATTATATTATCCGTTTTGGATGTTTTATATGCATTAATATGCTATTTTAAATTATTTTTGGGACTAACCTATTAACCTAGAGCCCAATGACAATTTCTGTTTTTCCTTGTTTTTGAGTTTCGCAGAAAAGGAATACCAAACGGAGTCCAAATGGAATAAAACCTTTGCGATGATTTTCCTTAGACCAAAAGATACCCAGGAGACTTGGAGTGCAAGTCAGAAGAGCCATGAGGCAGCCACAAGGGTTGATGGCGTGCCCAGGGGGTAGGGCGCGCCCCTACCTTGTGGGCCCCTCGGTGACCCCCTGACCTAGATCTTCCTCCTGTATATTCACATATATTCCCAAACCAGAAGTACCCACGAAAACACTTTTCCACTGCCGCAACCTTCTGTTCCCATGAGATCCCATCTTCGGGCCTTTTTCGGCATCCTGCCGGAGGGGGATTCGATCACGGAGGTCATCTACATCAACTCTATTGCCCTTCCAAGGAAGCGTGAGTAGTTTACCACAGACCTACGGGTCCATAGCTAGTAGATAGATGGCTTCTTCCCTCTCTTTGATTCTCAATACCATGTTCTCCTCGATATTCTTGGAGATCAATCCGATGTAATCTTCTTTTGCGGTGTGTTTGTCGAGATCCGATTAATTGTGCATTTATGATCAGCTTATCTATGAATATTATTTGAATCTTCTCAGAATTCTTTTATGCATGATTTGATATCTTTCTAATTCTCTTCAAACTATCGGTTTGGTTTGGCCAACTAGATTGGTTTTTCTTGCAATGGTAAAAGTGCTTAGCTTTGGGTTCAATCTTGCGGTGTCCTACCCAGTGACAAAGTAGGGGTAGAGAGGCACGTATTGTATTGTTTCCATCGATGATAAAAAAGATGGGGTTTACATCATATTGCTTGAGTTTATTCCTCTACATCATGTCATCTTACTTAAAACATTACTCTGTTCTTCATGAACTTAATACTCTAGATGTAGGCAGGAGTCGGCGATGTCGGGAGTAATAGTAGTAGATGCAGGCAGGAGCCGGTCTACTTGACACGGACGTGATGCCTATATTACATAATCATTGCCTTGGATATCATCATAACTTTGCGCTTTTTAATCAATTGCTCGACAGTAATTTGTTCACCCACCGTATTATTTGCTATTTTTGAGAGAAGCCTCCAGTGAAACCTATGACCCCCGGGTCCATTTTCCATCATATAAGTTTCCGATCTACTATTTTGCAATCTTTTATTTTTTTGATCTATAAACCAAAAACCCCAAAATATTTACTTTATCTTTTCTTTATTTTTATCTATCTCTATTAGATCTTGTCAGATTTTGGGTTCCGCAGACCCATGAGAGGTTCGAACTCTGGGGTGCGCACCAAGGACTCTTTCCCCCCAGCCTGCCTGCCCAACAATTCGACCAAGCTCGACGAACCCAAAGAACACAAGACACAGGGGTTTATACTAGTTCGGTCCACTGTTGTGGTGTAATACCCTACTCAAGTGTGGTGGTGGTGGATTGCCTCAAGGGCTAAGGATGAACTAGTACAGTGGACGAATAGCCTCGGGAGGATAGGTTTTCTTGAGCTCAATGAGTTGGTGAGATGGCCTTGGTGGAATGGATCCAATCCAAGATGAGTTGCCTCCTATGGTGGTCGCTAGTCCTATTTATAGAGGCCCCGGTCCTCTTCCCAAATGTAGGCGGGAAGGGATCCCACAACGGCCAATTTTGAAGGGAGACAACTAGTACAATCTATCCTGATAAAAGTAGTCTTCGCCTGCCAAAGGCTCTGGTGGTGACGCTGCCGTGGGCTCCGCGATGACCGTCGTCCTGCCGCCCTGCTGGTCTTGGTCTTGGTCTTGTTGCACTGTTGTGCAAACCTTTGCCTGATGCCTCGGGACTCCTCGCCTGTGCCTGCCTCTTTAGCACCAAATAGGAAACTGGTACACTACGCCCGCTGGCACCCGCCTGGCCTTGGTCGTCATGGGTCACGTCATGTGAACCTCGTGAGGTGCCCCCTGCATAGATATCTCCGCTCATCAGGAGCCAGCCTAGCGAGGCCGCCCCCAAGGTGGTCTTGGCATCGTCCGCCTCGCGAGGCTTGGCCCTCGCGAGGGTCTTGAGCTGTTGCTGCTGAAGCTGGGCCGTACCGGGCCGTTGGTGGAGCCACACCGTGTGCCGCAGGCAGGCAAGTCTGGGTACCCCCATTCCCAGGACGTGGACAGTAGCCCCCGGGCCCAAGGCGCGCTCGGACTTGGCTTTGAGGCGAAGCCAAAGGGCAAGTGCGGAGCGCCACGGGCCCCAACCGCATGCGGCCTCGGTCGACGCATGGCGATTGACAGGACGTGGGCGCCTCCGCTTCCCCATGCGGCCTCGGCAACTGCTCCCGTCTGACAAAAGGCTAGTGCAGGCTGCAGAGCTTTCATTGCCTTCCTTTGTCTTGCTCCAGACCCCCTTCCTCCTTCTCGCCCCAAAAACCTCCCGATCTGCCGGAAATCCCCCTTGAGCTCGCATCCAATGGCTCCTGACAAGGTTAAGGCCTCACGCTCACCCGCCTGGTACGAGCCGGCCTTGAGCGCGCCCACGGTCTCGCAGGAGAAGCTTGCCGCCGCGCGCCGAATGACGGTGGGCGACGACGACGAGGAGAAAGAGACAGCACTCCGGGGCGGCTCTGCCGAGCCTGAAGCTCCGGGCAGTACCTTTCATCCCTTCTTCTTGAACAGTGTCTTCACGGGGCTAGTCCCTCCTTTTCCGATTTCTTTTATGTCGTGCTTAGCCACTACAATCTCCACGCCCTCCATCTTCATCCCAATTCCATTCTTCTCCTGTCAATCTTTGCCTTCTACTGCGAGGCATTCGTGGGGGTGATGCCTTCCGTGGCGCTGCTGCGCCACTTCTTCTACCTCCGGAACAAGGAGGGGCAGTGCTCGGGATGCGCCAACTTCGTCGCGACCAACGGGTCCAATGCGATCTCGAGGGTCGGGAAGAAGGCCGAGGGCTTGAGGAACAAGTGGGTCCTCATGGATGCCAAGTGCTCCTATTCTCGGCTGACGCTGCCGACGGGATGCCTTCGCCTCATGAGGGTTGCTTCAGTGCGAAACTCGCCGACCCCCGGGCGAAGCATGTGCCGGAGAAGATGGCTGCCGACCTGAAGCCCGACGACCCGAAGGCGGAGAAGCTGACGGGAGCCATGATAGTCAATGAGTTCCTGGCGCAGCGCCTGGCTCCACTTTAGAAGCTCTCGCGCCCCCTGTCGAAGCTTGAGGATGAGGGGGCGACCTCCGCTTGCGCTCGGACCCCTTGTCCGACGAGGAGCTGGACGCGGCGCTCCGCCTCCTTGTTGGGGAGGATCAGGGGTACCCATCGGACACCCATCTTCTGCTGTACCGCCATCCAGATGGGGCAGAGATCGCTGCCGCCATGCCCGTCTTCAACAAGCACGGGCTCGTGCCACCGGTGCCCGCCGAGGACCCGGTGGTGTTGTCCTCCGGTGACTCTAGCAAGGAGGAGGAGCCGGACTCGGAGGCGACCCGGGAGGGGGTGGGGCAGACTTCTGCACCGTGCATGACCGATCTCCTCCGTGCCTTCCCTGATGATGACGACGCCGATGATCATCCAGTGAGGGAGTCCCTGCCCCCGCCGGGGTCACCATGAGGTCCAAGGTCACTCCCCCGAAGAAGCCGCCGGCTGGGGTCCCGACGAAGAGTAGGTCGGCGCTGATCTCCCGAGGCGGTGACCCTACTTTGACACCGACTGTTGCTGCCGCAGGCCCAGCTGCTGCACCCTCACCCGCTCCAGGGACCCGTACACCAGCACCCTAGGCCGCGAAGCCTTCGGGCTTCGTGCTTCAGAAGGGTCCGAGGGATTACGCCGCCGTAGACCAGTAAGTGCTTTGCCCTGAATTCGTTCCTACTTCTTCCTCTGCTTCTTGACGCTTTTCCCCTGCACCGTCAGGCCAACGCTGGCAGCAAAGAAGGAGAGGGAGGGAGTGGCCGCACCCCCTAGGACCCAGTAGCCTACTGCAGCCGCGCCTCCTCCAGCGCGGAAGGGGGCCGACGGCCCTCGTGCCCGCCAGCCCAGTCATCCTCGCGAGGTTTGGAGGACCGACCCTAGGAGAAAGCAACCTCCACAGCCAAGTCAGCTCCAGAGGCGCCCGTTCCCAGCTCGCCTGCCGAGGTCCCAGAGGCCCACGAGCCCCCAGTTTCACCTGCTGCTACCAGCCCGCACGCCTTGGCGCCGATGCTGTCTCCTCCTCCTCCCATCATGTCGCTGGGTCGTGATCCTTCTGCTTCGCCCGACGCTCTGGAGGAGGCTCTTTACGCACTGACCCAGCTTCGGGGCGACCTTCAAGGCGCCAATCGTCGCCTAGCGTCGGGGCGCCTGGAGTTGCTCTCGGGGTGGCTGCGATCTGACGCGTCCATCATGGCGGCGTGGAGCCAGGCCGTAGCAGCTTCCAAGGAAGGGGAGTGGGCTGCTGGTCTGGCCGCTGCCGCCCGTGACACGGCGCAGAAGGATGCTGAGGTCACCAAGGAGTGTTGCTGGTTGGTGGAGGCCAAGATGGAGACCATTCGCAACTAACACGCCGCCGAAGCTCATGAGCGCGAGGTGTGGGAGGAGAAGATGAGGGCCTGTGAAGACACGGTCACCGGCCGTGACACCGAGTTGGAGCAGTCGGCGAGGGCGCAGGCCGGAGAACGCAGCTGCCTGGAGGAGCTGGAGAGGAAGGTGGAAGCCGAGAAGGTCCAGCTGGAGGCCAAGGAGAAGGTTCTTGCATAGGATCGCGTGGCCTTCAAATCTCTTGAGCTGAGGTCCCGCGAGGCACTGCAGGAACTCTACGAGAAGGGCTTGGAGAAGCCGTTGGTGACTGATGATGAGGGCCCCACCCAGCTATGCCCTCAACAAGTCACGGTGCTCGAGGGCGTCGTCAACAGGATCAGCCCTATGGTGGAGGGGGAATCCCACGTGCTCTCCTCATCAGCCTTGACGCGCGTCTTCAGCCACCTTCATCTTCGCGAGCCTGAAGCCGACCTCGGTGTTCTGCTCGAGCCCGTGGACGAAGAGCGTTGCGCAGCTGCTGCCGAAGCCGTGAAGGGCCAGTGGAGGCCCTGTTGAAGAAGTTCCATGCCATCGACCCTGCACCCCGACTGACGGTGCCGCTAGCCCTGTGGCTCTGGCGGACGGCACGGGTGGCGGCAACACTGTCAACGACGGAGCGCTCCTCGCGGGCGATGGCAGCGCCCATGGCTGATGAGGGGGCTTGCTGATGGAGCCTCTTCCCACTTCATCTCCTGCAACATGCACCGTGCCTCGTTGAGGCATTTAAAACTTGTGTCTGGTATTTGAAGAACAGTATGTTTTGTAATAACTTATTAGGATTCTGCAATTTCCTTCCCGTTTTCTTTAATGTTCTGTGTCGGCAGAGCCCGGCCCCGCGCATACCTCAGCCACCGCTGACTCGTCCGGATTGCCAGGACGAGGCCAGGGGGTGAGGGGCTACGTGACCAGTTAGGCTCTTGAGGTGCGATGCTCAGGGGTCCCCCTTGACATACGAACAGCCTCCGGGAGGGAAACGTGAAACTAGGCCTTAGCATTCTGCGTCGGCAGGGCCCAGCCCCGCGCATGCCTCAGCCGCCGTTGGGTCGTCCGGATCACTAGGACAAGACCAAGGGGTGAGGGGCACCTAGCAAGTTAGGCTCCTGAGTAGAGATGCTCAAGAGTCCCCCTTGACATACAAACAGACCTCCATACCTGTCCTCGCCGAGGTCCCGCTCGGGAGGGGTACGCGACGACCAGGTCTCAAGGACCTGGCAGGTTGGCGTACGCTTGGGCGTGACCCGAGCATAGCCCCGATGGCCAGCCCCCTCGCGCGATTCTCCCGAGGGGAAGTGTTGCGACGAGGCTGGACACTGAGCTCAGAGGCTCCCTGAGGTTGGTACGGCCATGGGGCTGCCCTGAGTTGTTTATCACCAGCGCGGAGCATAGCGCTTCCGCACTTGCACGGGCATAGCCTCTCCTCGACCGTGTCGACTGCCAGCGCGGAGCATGCTGCTTCCACTGGTGCGTGGGTGAGGGCTCCCTTTGCACTACAAAAAAATACACTTCCGTGATGATACATGTTTGTCACAGTAGGTCACGTTTTCTGTCATGCATGTACATCCATGACAAATTTATGACAGAATCAAGATAGTCATACCTATGCTGTCGTAGAAGTGTTCCATGACATTACCAAAATTATCATCACGGAAGTGTCCACTTCCATGACGATAAATCGCGCCTCATAGAAGTGCTTTCATCAAGGGTGACCGACACGTGGCATCCACCATAACGGAACGCCGTTAAGCTACCGGGTCCGGTTTTGGATCCGATAACCCGTTAACATCCCCTACCAATGGGCATTTTCCACGTGTAAAATCATCATTGGCTGGAGGAAACACGTGTCGGCTCACCGTTGGGACAGACGTCATCCACTCATTAGACCCAGAGCGCCTATGATACGTCGACATGTGGCACGACCCAACAAAGGCCCATTCCTGTGAAAAGGCCGGCCCGTTTGCCTTGGTCAAAAGGTGGCGGGCCGGCCCACGGCAAGCCTGTTAACGGCCTGTTCGCATATAGCCCATTTATAGCCCGCTAACCCAGGGCCTGTTTACGGCCTATCCGAATTAGGCCCAGTAGCGTCATCTGGGCCGTCCAATATAATTCCAGCCCGTTTTAACTTCCGGCCGATGTATGGCCCATGACGTCTTTTGGCCCATATGAGGCCCTTAGTAACCCTCGGCCCATTAACGGCCCATGGTAAAACTGGCCCGTAATGAACAGTGTATCACTTTATACCCATTAACGGCCCATTATTCCGTTGGGCCGTTTCCAGCCCATGTTATCTTTCGGCCTTCTTAGGGCCCATTTATTCTTGGGCTCATTTCCAGCATTCGTTTACTTTCGGCCCGTTACTGTCATTTTCAGCTTGTGGGCCAAATACAGCCCGTGGTTACAGTCGGCCCGTTTGTGGCCCGTTAATACGTTGGGCCATTTTCATAGCGTCATCAAATACGGCCTATTAACGACGACCCGTTATGGTCGGCCCATGAACGGACGATTTAAACTCTAGCCCATTTACGGCCATAATGTGGTCTGTTATTGGCCCATGTTTGGCCAACCGATCATATGGCCCGTAGAAGGCCCATTGATGATACGACCCGTAGAAGGCCCATTGTGTCTACGCCCCGTAGAAGGCCCATTGTGTCTATGCCCCGTAGAAGGCCCATTGTGTCTACGGCCCTTAGAAGGCCCATTGTTTCTACGGCCCGTAGGAGGCCTACAGTAAATATGTAGCCCGTTGTTAATGTGGCCTAGTTTAAAAATAGGTTATTTCGGCCACTAGCAAACCGCGGAAAAAGAACTGCACTGACTACAAGAAAACAAATAAACAAGACAACGGAAATAAATAAGCAAGTAACTTACGCTAGGCTATCACGGCTATTACACATATTACATCCACTGGGCATCAAAGTTCGCCACCAGTGCAAATATAGGGAACAAAGCAGGATATAAAAGCCGCAGCAAAACAAGTCCAGAACTGAAACCACTTCAGAAGAGCTCAAGAAACAATATCCTGGGTACCCATAATGCTGGCAAGATGCTTAGCAAGCTTATTAACTTTCTCTTGTTTGGCGCTTAAATCCTCCAGCACTTGCTGTTGCACCAGAAAGTATGCATCTGAATTCTGCAGGGACTTCCTCAGTCCTTCGGCTTCCTGTCGCATAACATCTGATCGATGTCTTTCAACTTGAAGTTGAGACTCAAGAAGCCGAACTGATTCAGGCAGCGAGTACGAAGAGCTGGTGCCAGCAGTAGTAGCCAGTAACTCGAACACTACATCAAGACAGGACTTTGGGGTTGTCTCAGTGTCTTCAATATAGTTTTTATCAGCTTTCTTGGAGAACAACAGGGATGTCTCACTATCTTGAACCTGATCTGCATTACTTCCTTTACCATTGCATAACGGGGTACTCTTCTCCAATATTTTATCCGCGTTCTAAAGGAGAAACAAACAAACACATCACAGGTTTACAATGTAGTATATGAAACTCATTTTGGTAAACCAGTTCAGTAGTAAGGTGGACAGGATAACAGCATGAAACAAACATATATCTATGTAGTATGGTCACTGTATGGTCTATATCATTCTAGTTTATGTTGCCAAATCAAGATAGATACAGTTCGAATCATATCTATTTAAGACAAAGCAGCATAGACAGAATATAAGTGTGGGAAACTACACAGCAATAACAACACTTGTAATGTGCATGGCATGAGAACATAACTGTTTATTCAATTGAAACTGAAATCAACATAGAGCAAGTTACAACAGCAAACACGTTAAAGAAACAGGTTTAAAACATACCTGTTGCGCCATTGGAGTTTCAATTGCATCCTTCAAATTTGAAATTAGTTGGTATGAGTAAATACAGTGATGCAAGAGCAAAGTAGTATGAACCATAGCTACGGAACCTGACCTGAGAACAATTCTTCTTCTGCTTTAAGCGTTGACTTGGGGTTCGGAGTGGTGGTCCTCGTGCTTTGGGCACTGCAGTTGCCTTACTAACTGCTCGTGTTTGGGTGCTCTGTGGTGGAGACGGTGCTGTGTCAACGGGAACTGGGTTACTATCTGCTGGGGTTGGGGTTAGAAGGGGTGTAGCTGGTTCTCTGTCCAACTGGGTAGGGGTACAATCTGCGTGAGTCTGGGTTATGTGTGGTGGGGCTGGTTCTTGGGCAAGTACAACCGTGGTTCTATCTCCATCGACAGGTAGCACGATCTTTTCTGAAGACCGTGTTTTTACTCCCACAGATACTGCCATCACCCCCTCCAATTGAAATGGCTGATAAACAAGAAAAGTAATTGAATGTACAGACATTGTAAGATAGACAGGTGCAATGGATAGTAGGGAAGAAAACAGGGCATGAAATAATTCACATTTATGTTGTCTAACCAAACAGAATAGCAGGACATAATTTCAAATATATGATGGCTAATTAAACAGGATAGCATGACACAATTTCACATGTATGATGGCTAACTAAACAGGATAGAATGACATACTTCAAAATATGATGACTATGTAAACAGGATGACATGATATAACTATACGATGTGTCTATTAAAGTGGTTGGCATGCCATAAATCACAAACATGCCGTCGATGGAAACATGATGGCATGATATAATTCACGGATAGAATGACATAATTCAAAATATGATGACTATGTGAACAGGATGAGATGATATAACTATATTATGTCTTTAGAAAATGGGTTGGCATGCCATAATTCAGATACATGCTGTCTATGTAAACATCATGGCATGATATAATTCAAATATATGATTTATATACTAAGGAAGTGAGCAGAGGGCAATCGCATATATGATGTGTCAACTAAGGAGATGGCATTCAACATCGTGTATATGATGTAAAAACTAAGCATTGCAATACAACATATGCATGATATGAGTAATATAACCCTGCCAAGTTTGAGCATACACCTCAGGGGGATAATAGGACTGGTCATCTGCCTCTGAATCCTCCTCTGAAGAGCTATCTGTAACCAGCAACATATCTGCTTCACCAGGTAGCATTGTCTGCTCTGAAGACCTTGTTTTCACTCCAGATTTCTCCATCACCAATTCAAATGGCTGATGCACAGGAAGAGCAGTTGAATATACAAACATTGTCGACAAAAGCAATGAGAAATACAAAAAAAGGACGGCATGATATAATTCACATATATGACGCTTGGCTAAACAGCATGGCATTGCATAATTCACATATATAATGCCTTGCAACAAGATAGCATTGCATAATTCACATATATAATGTCTTGCAAAAAGATGGCATTGCATAATTCACATATATGGTAATTAGACACTAAACAGGTGGCATTCACACAAATCATGTCTAAACTAAGCAAATGACATAGCAATGCAAGATACCATACGCACGATATGAGCAACATAACCCTGCCAAGTTAGAGCATGCACCTCGGGGGGGGGGGAATAGGACTGGTCATCTGTCTCTGAATCCTCCTCTGAGGAGCTATCCGTAACCAGCGAGATATGCGCTTCGTCAGATAGCATAGTCTGCTCTGAAGACCTTGTTTTCACTCCAGAATTTTCCATCACCGTGTCAAATGGCTGATGCACACGAAGAGTAGTTGAATGTACTAACATTGTTGACAAATGTAATACGTAACGAAAAAAAGGATGGCCTGATATAATTCACATATAAGATGACTGGCTAAGCAGGATGGCATTGCAAAATTCACATATATGATGCCTGGCTAAACAAGATGGCATTGCATAATTCACATAAACGATGAATAAACTAAACAGATGGCATTCACACAAAGCATGTCTAAACTAAGCAGTTGACATATTTGATGTATAAAGTAAGCAATGCAAGGCACCATATGCATGATATAACCAACATCAGCATGCCAAGTTAGAGCGAAGACCTCATGGGGTAAATAGGAGTGGTCTTCTGCTTCTGAATCCCCCTCAGAACAGTTATCTTCCTCTTGATTACGATCCGAAATGGGTGGAGGGGGGCTGCCTTTGCGCCCACCATGGAGCGACGTCTGCATGAAATTTTATTGCCACGCAAGGCTCGTCTCTTTTGCTCTACATGTTCAGTTCCATTGTGTACAATAACTGACATGCATAGGAATAAAACATAGTGAGATTATGTAAGGAGTGCATGCACAAATCCAGAGTGATGGTAGCAAACTGTGGATAGACCCAAAACCAATGATAGCAGGCAGATAATAGCTTTAGTTAAAAAATACAGATAATGGCTCCTTTAATGTTTGTTTGCACCCAACATGAAACTCATAGTAGACACCCGAGATTAACCAGATAGTAGACAGATAGTACTGATTGCTGCCCCAATATGTACCCCACAACCATTTAAAAACTCAAGTTTCAGCATAAGTTTGGACCTGAGTCGGAGTCTAATAGGTGAACACGACGATAAAGTAGCATGTCATCATATTAAGCGATGCATAACGTAAGCAGACACGGAAGAGTGCGACCTCTCTTGCGGACCCGTGTAGTCCTCAAGGTCATCTGCTCAGTTGATGATGGTAATGCAGTTGTCGTGGCTGCCGGCGGCGGGGAAGAAGATCTGAGGCGGCGAAAGACAGTCTGGAGAGCGGATCCCTGCTGTGGTGAACCCTTCCGTCGTTGGAGCAGCTGAGCTGGGGTGGAACACAGCACCGCAGGAGCAGGACAAACCACACAAGGTTTTCTTTGACACATATCTGTAACAGAAGTAATTGTGTAAGGGCTTGTTTGAATTTGAGGATTCTAACAATGCAGGGATAGGAAATAGACAGGAATAGGATAGGAATGCACGTGCAAACAGAGAATTTAAAAACACAGGATTTCTGCCAATCTAGTTGATTGGTTCACAAGAATTGGAAGATCACAGGATGCAAAGAAGTATGGTGAGATTAAGTCAAACCACAAGAAGTGTACAACCTCTTTGGCGAAGCCATGTCGATCTCAGCGTGATTGGGTTGGCCGGTGAGGATGCTCTGGCTGACTTGGCTGTCGGAGGAGGGGAAGAAGATCTTAGGCGTCTAGAGATGGAGCCCAAGGCACTGCTCCGCTGTGATGGAGGGTTTCGTCGTTGGAGCAGCTCCGATGAGTTGTACGACACCGAGGCTGAAGAAGGACAAGAGAGACAACGTTAACCTGAGTGGAATTCTAATAGCATCTCCAATAGATGACGTAAAATACATAACCACAAAGTGCTAGATGTATACATCAGCCGCTCATCTCTGAACTTAACTGTCGAAACTGAATTTAACTGTCGAAACTGAACTTAACTGTCGAAACTGAATTTTGCTGTCAAAACTGAATTTTACTGTCGAAACTGAACACACTAGAGGTGAGGCTACACGTCAGTCGACTGACTTTTCAATCTCTGGTCAGTCGATTTTGCAGCCGTTGGATACGAAATCAAGGGTCTGTAGTTCATCTTCAACCTGCACCCCCCTGAGCCGCCAGCCACCACCGGCCAAACAGCCGCCCCGCCCGCCCCGAAAACACTCCCCACGGCCGGTCCGCCGCCGCCCCGGCCATCCCTCTAGGCCCCCCCGTGCCGAGCTTTTTCTCCGGCGATCCCCACGCCACCGCCCCACCACCGCCGGGGACCACCGCCCCCACCCTGAACCCTAAGATAGATAGTGGGGTACTTCTCCGGCGAGCCCCCCTCCCCGCTGTGGCTGGTTCTTCCTTAACTCCGGCGAGCCCCCCACCCCCTGAAAATCGACTGACCCAAAAGTCGATTCAGTCGACTGAAGCGTAGCTAAATCAGAGCAGCATTGCAAGCAAGAGCAAGAGCGAGAGCAGCTGCGCGAGCAAGAGCAAGAGCAAGAGCAAGAGCAGACCAGGTAGGGGACCGAGAGCAAGAGCAGAGCAGCAGCGCGAGCGAGAGCTAAAGCAGCGGCAGCTCCTACTAATGTGGACGTCGCCGCCGAGGGAGCGACACCGTGGAGGAAGTGGCCGGCGACACCGCGGTGGATGGAGCCGCACCGTGTCGGCTTGGGACCGAGCGCCGACAGCACCGTGACATCGAATCAAGAAGAAAATGCGGTGATTACTGTACAACCTCTTTGGTGGCGCCGATTAGGCCGCAGCTTCATCTGAGGAAACGGTGATGCTGATGCTCTTCCGGTGGTGTAGGTGAAGACGGCGGTGTGGGAATAGAGGTGGCGCGAAAGACGAGGGGAACGTCGGGGCAGCTCCTTGGAGGTGAAGGACGGAGTGGCTGAACCGGCGGGACGACCAGATCGACGACGGATCCTCATCTGGTATGGTGGATGAGGAATGTCGAGGTGTTGCTGTGGACGACGTCGTCGGGGAAGAGGCTCCGGCTGGGTGGTGGACGGAGGAGGGTGTGGGGCTTCGCGGGGTTTCCCGGCCTCGGTGTATGAATGGGTGGGCGGATGGGATGGGAGTGGGGAACCATGGCTTAGGGACGCGCTTGTCCGAAATGTGGGGTAAGTTACGAAAGTACCCCCACCGATTTGAGGCGGTTCTTTCGGTTCAGGGGTATCACGGGCATTTCGTGTGTCGGGATTTTACAGGAGGTGGGAGTTTTCGTGCGCGTTGTAATTTTGGAAGAGCAAGGCGCGGGTTGAGATGGAGGGAGTTGTCGGAGCACAACGAGACAAAGATATATCTTAAATATTTCAGGCTAAAGAGGCGCGGGTTGAAATTTCCGCACAAGCCTAACGTGTACTATACCAAATCAATTCGCACTACAAATGTCATTCAAAACTTTGAATTCATGCTATGTTCAATTAAAATATTTCGCTACGTGTATAATGCATGCAACCTAGTACTCAAATGAACGTTTTAGTGCATTCCAAACGTATATACTACCGCGTCAATATGATCTAAATTTGAATTCGTTTCTCTATTTGAATAAGATCTACAATAATGATTGTTGTGAACTCAAAGCGTTTGAATTCGTTTCTCTGTTTTAATAAGATCTACAATTATCATTATTGTCAAGTTAAACCATCATTTGTGTATTATCTTCACAGCACACCACATGATTAGTCTCGAGTTACATATGCACTATGTGCACTATATGAACTCGAACTCGATTTTTTGAATCCACTTTATGTTAATTTCAAATCATAGTACATTTCAAGCTCTAGCTAGATCTTCACAAACTAAGCCATGTCTCATATGTATAATGTGTTTATCACATTATGTATGGTGCCCCGCCCCTACGCCTACAAGTATTTAGATGTGAGTTTCAAACACCACACATTACCACAAATTCAAATAAAATGTGAGAATGTTCGATATATAGTATTGTTTAGATTGTTCGATATTTAGTTGTAAGCTGCAAACGCCACACATTATCACAAATTCAAATAAAATGTGAGATTGTTCGATGTATAGTATGGTTTAGATTGTTCGACATTTAGCTGTGAGTTGCAAACGCCATGCATTATCACATTATGGTATAACATGTGCAAAACCACAACACGCGTATCACCGCTATATTCATGCATGCATATGTTTAAAACACTATGATCTCCTATTCAAATATATGAATCCACTTTCATATCAAATTATGATCTTTGTTAGTCTCTTACACCCACACAATCCTCTAACCATTGTTGCTACCACTAACTTTCTCTCGTGCATGCACACGCCCTCCTCGCCCTCCCCCTCCCTCAGCATTCTATCCATCACGCACATTCATTTTTTTTCTTCTTTAGGTCGTTCTGCCACAGTCTCCACAACTCCTTTCCGACACACACCGATCTATAAACCTCTGCAGCGATGTTTGCCTACAACATACACACGCACCTTCTGTCGGTGTCAAAACCGGCGGATCTCGGGTAGGGGGTCCCGAACTGTGCGTCTAAGGCGGATGGTAACAGGAGGCGGGGGACACGATGTTTACCCAGGTTCGGGCCCTCTCGATGGAGGTAATACCCTACTTCCTGCTTGATTGATCTTGATGATATGAGTATTACAAGAGTTGATCTACCACGAGATCGTAGAGGCTAAACCCTAGAAGCTAGCCTATGGTATGATTGTTGTTGTCCTACGGACTAAACCCTCCGGTTTATATAGACACCGGAGGGGGCTAGGGTTACACAGAGTCAGTTACATGGGAGGAGATCTGCATATCCGTATTGCCAAGCTTGCCTTCCACGCCAAGGAGAGTCCCATACGGACACGGGACGAAGTCTTGAGTCTTGTATGGTCCAACAGTCCGGCAGAAGGATATAGTCCGGTTGTCCGAGGACCCCCTAATCCCGGACTCCCTCACCTTCAATCTCCTCCTTTATGTGTCCTTGCCTCGTGTCTCTCATACGGTCCCACTCACGTGTAAACTCTCACCCCTCTTTTCATCGATCTCACAACCGCACACTCCTCCCCCTATCTAGCTAGTAGCTGGGCCTCTCGCACCACCTCCTAGCTCCATTCTCTCTATCTATCCGTCTCGTCGGGCCTTATTTGCCTCTAACAAATGGACGTACACCGACCGATCTCCCGCTATACATATAGCTAGCTAGGTCCTTATAACTCGTTTTTCCCCACGCGTCGATCGATCTACCTCATTAGTTATGTCTCTCCCTTCCTCCGACAAACAACAATTGATCTACCAATCTAGTTAGCTTTGCTTACCAAACACATGGCTCCCCGTCATCTTCCATGGATGTGTCCCGACAGATCTATCACGCACAGGCACACACAGAAACACATCCCCACTCTTATTGATAATATTGCAGTTCCACCCTCAGTTTGTCTAGTAGGCCTCTCCCACCATCTTCGAGAAGCAACTCCATCACCCATCCAGCACTCTACCCCTCTCCCTCCCTCTCTCTCTCCTCTCTCTTTGTCCCATCCTATTTCCCGTCCTTTAGTTATGTAGGGATGTCGACCGATCTCCCTCAAGACATAGCTGGGTCTCTCCTTCTCAACACATATATGAGTCGTTCTACCTCCATAGTTAGGCCTCTGCCTACCCCTCCCCCACCCCCTCGCACACACACACACCGATACATCGAGCGCTCTAGTCAGGTCTCCCTGCCACACACAAACTTGACCTGTGCCCTCTGACGTTCCGGTAGCTAGGTCAGTCACCCTATATCTTTGACTTGCACACACACACAATTTCGATGGCTCTCTTCATCGATCTCGCACCCACCCACTTGATCCTCTCTTCGACTCTATCGATATCTATGACCCCTCCCTCTCTTCTCGTGGATCACCCGACCATCAATATATGATATGGATAGGCCTCCATTTCACACACATTGCATGCAAAATTTTGTTCACGAAATCAACCTCCCCCCCAAAAAAAACACTCACGAACGCACAAGCCATTTGTCTAGGTTTGTATCTCTCACACACACCCACGTAGGTGGGGGACGTGCACGAAGAGAAGAGGTGCACGCACGGCGCACGTACTCTCGTCTCTTTCCCAACCACACCCGCGTGGGTACACGGTGGACCTCATTTCTGTACGAAAAGGCAGCCCACGTGGTAACTTGGCACGTGTACTGGTTGTCCACTAGATGGAGGGAGGATCATCTACCACGGGTGAACAAACAAATTGCGACTTGACGCGTTATGTTAAAAAAGAGGCAAACCATGTGGGGCCTACCTTAGAGGCAAGGCTCTATACACTGGAGTACTTTTGATGTGTCCCATCAACTGGCAGAACGAGGAGAAGCTTGCTTAGTACGCCGTCTCCCCCGCCCACGGGCGCGGTGGCTCGCAGGATGAGGTGAAGCTTGCTTACTGCGCTTTACGCCCGTTCCCTCGCCCATGCGCGCGGTGGCTCGCGGGACGAGGAGAAAATTTTACTAGTACTCCCTCCGTTTACTCCTCGTCCCTACTACCTTGGTTAGAGAGATTATCATATTGTTTGGAATATATGTCCTTTAGTAGATTTCAATATGAACTACTAGTACATACTCCAAACACTGATGTATATAGACGTATTTTAGAGTGTAGATTCACTCATTTTGCTCCGTATGTAGTCCATATTGAAACAGACGTAATAGTACGCACTCTCCCTCGCCCCTCGACCCTCGCCACGTGGTGGACGTGCAGCAATTCATTCGGTCTCATATAGCCAGAACGATATATACTGCAGTACCATTTTTGCTCGACTTCCCGAAGAGGCGAAGAGCCAATCGCAAGGTTAATAGTTTGGAGATGCCAAGCGCAAGGTTTATAGGAGAACGAGTAGTAGGTGCCGCGTCATTTATAAATAAAGTTTTTTTCTTCAGTGGCACGTACGCAATATAAATAGGTTCATATGGAGAGAAAAGGAAACCGCTCCACTATATACATAGGCAGGATGAGCCTACACGGTTGCTTGCTGGGGTTGCTCTCTTTAGTTTTCACACTCTCTCACACCAAACCACTGTGGCCACATCTCTAACATCCCGGCGGATCACGTCCGCCGGGGGAAGGGTTGGATGCTTAGTGTCGATGCGGTCATCGTCACCGACGGTGAAAACCCACTATCGGCACGTCCCGATCAGGGGTCCCCGCCATTCTCTCTCACAAAGCCGGGGAGGTTGCCTTCGTCCATTGCTCACTGCCGCGACGTGGGTAGTTGCCTCCTCCCGCCGCCCTCCTCTAGGTTGAGCTACGTCCCGACATCCCTCAGGTACAACTCCCTTTACAGCCGGCTTGCACCACTGCTCCATCTGCCCACATCACTCCATGTGGATATTTCTGTACTTATTTGCCCCGCACATACCTCTATTGGCTTCTACGTACTGTATTTGTGATGAGTTTATGTCTCATCAACTAGTCCCAGTAATATTATTCTAATCATGCTTCTTCAATTTCTTTGCCACAGGGATGCTCATCTCAATTTTGGTGAACTGCACAAAATGATCTGATGGTCAAAGGGTTGCAAACTTCATTTCTTAGGAAGCGCCGACGTTGCCAGCAAATTAAAGCCTAGTTAGGGTTTACGGTTCAAGGGCTAGGGACTGCATGGATCGTTTTTTTTATTTAGCTGTCTCTGTTTCAATGGCTCGGGACTGCATGAGGAGTAGTAGTACTGTACGCCTTACGCCCGCTCCCTCACCCACGCGCGCTGTGGCTCGCAGGACGAGGAGAAAATTTTACTACTCCCTCTGTTTACTCCTCGTCCCTACTACCTTGGTTAGAGAGATTATCATATTGTTTGGAATATATATGTCCTTTAGTAGATTTCAATATGAACTACTAGTACATACTCCAAACACTGATGTATTAGACGTATTTTAGAGTGTAGATTCACTCATTTTGCTCCGTATGTAGCATAAAGTTGAGACACTTATTTTGGAACGGAGGGAGTACATATTTGCTATGATATGTCAATCATTGAGATGCAATAGCATGCATGTTATTCTCCTTTGTATTTGATGAAATGTTGCAACGGGCAACCTTGGACGCAAGATACATGTAACAGAAGCTGGAAGCTTCATAGCATTGTACTATCTCGCTGATAAATTACAGTACATACTATACAAGTAGTACTATGTAAAGAGTTGGTGTCGCACGGTGTCCAGAAAATATGGTGATAGTGTGAGGTGGGCCATGTAATCACTGAGCCTGCGTGTTTTCACTGCTCTTGCACTCCTCCGCCCTAAGAATGGAGAAAATTGTAATCTAGTAGTACCTCCTTTCGCCGAAAGCGTGGGACATCCAGCAGTCCTACCACCTGAGTAATAATGACCAATTTGCCGTCAAATCACATAGATCCAGCAGTAAGTTGGACGGACGAAGCTACCAGCACTCCTGAATCCGCTTCTCCCTTCAACGCAGGCGCTAGTGAGAGGTCGCGTCCGCTCTGCCCGGGCATGAATGCGGCACCGATTCTTTGGAGCGGCGCTGACCGTTTCAGGCGGGAAGCACGCGCGGGCGATGGTGGGGCTTTGGGTGGGCCAGGCTGGTCAGGAGCGGGCGTGGCAGCTGTCCGCCTTTCCCTACTGGACGCCCGGAAACGAGAGGATGCACCGACTCTCGCGGCTAAAATCATACACTACACACCATCTCCCTGAAGGAGTAGGTCGATTTGTCGCTCTCTCTAACACACACATGTTGTTAAACACACACACGCACACACAGGTTCATAGAATAGGAAGTGAGATACAAATGGAGTACGTACAAGAAGAGAACAGACATCTCTTAGTTGTTTGGATTAATTGTTGCGTTTAGCGTCAGAAATCAGGGCTTTGATTGGAGGAATGACCGGTCAAGTTTCTCCTTCTCCTCCAATCTGCTTGCAACTTGGTCCCGCTGCACCTTCTAACGTGACTTATTACACCTAGACGGAGGGAGTCGTACGAGATACGGTGGCACACTGACTTAGGTCGAATACAAGTGCCCAAAATTGTGTGCATGTTATAATAAGGATTCACTTAAAATAGTACGTGAGCGAACAGAGGGATCAATTGGACAGTGTTCCCGAGCAGTAGCGAGATGTGTGAGGTAAGATAAACCGCTGGCGCTTTTAATTTTTCTTATTAATTTGTTTGTTTCACCCTCTAACTGGTGGGACCCAACGTACTACGTGGAGAGAGGTAAGGTGACTAAGGCTGCATTATTTCTGCACCACTGTGGATAGTCTTACCACCAAAGCCACATGACACGATTGTGATTTAAATCCCAATGACTCCCACACACACAAAAAAACACAGCATGCTTGTCACACGAATGCAGGAATGTATAAAAGGTTATTTTCCTCTCGTTGAACATAACGGGAGGGTTGTGTAGCTGGTTAGCCTGTTCGCTCATCAAACTTGAGGTCTCGGGTTCGATAACTACACTTGAGCATAATTCGTGCTAGGAGGATTCTTTGACTAGTCAAAATGGATGGATGCGGAGCTAGACAATATCGTAGTGACCGTATAATCACCTCATCACATATAAGCTGCAGCCTCGGCGCTTGTTTTCTAGGGTTTGCACTCTTCACACTCTCTCCAGTATATATATACACGCTGGAGCCTCAGCGCTTGTAGTTGCTCTCTTCACACTCTCTCGCCCTCTCCAGATCTAAACAAGACTTCGCTGGCCTCTCTCTCCCCTCACTGCTGGTCAAAGAGCCGTCCGCCGGGAAGGGAAGGAGGCTTAACGCTGTGGCCGTCAGCGAGGGAGGGGATCCACTACCGGCGCAGCTGTTCACTTTCACCCAGCGGTGGCGCGGGAGGCCCTCCGACCCCTTGTTCTTCGCCACCGTACATAGTGTGGGTCGAACGGCCTCCGGTCACCCGCTGAACCACACCCCAAGAACCTTAAGGTATAATTTACTTATTCCACATGCATTGCTCTAGCTGCATGTGGGCTTTTTCCGCTTCTGCACTCGAATCTAGGTGTTGGATCAAACAGGAAAGTAGTGGGGAAAGTTGTATACCATGAATCTAGGATGTGGTTCAAAGAGGAAAGAAATGGGGGAAAGTAGTGGGAAAAGTTGTATAGCATGAATCTAGGACGTGGTTCAAAAAGGAAAGGAAGGGGGAAAGTAGTGGGGAAAGTTGTATCGCATGAATCTAAGATGTGGTTCAAAGAAGACTGGAATGGGGGAAAGTAGTGGGGAAAGTTGTATAGCATAAATCTAGGACGTGGTTCATAGAGGAAAGGAAGTGGGGAAAGTACTAGTACAGACTGGCTATCCAGTACCTACGTTGGTCGAAAAGGGAAAACAATGACAAATGCAGTACGCACATCTGTAACAAACTGATCTTTTGTTTTGGGGGACAAGGCTGTAGAGTTTGAGCAGGACTAGATTTGCTGCGCTCACGTAGGGAAAGGTGTATAAAGATAACAAAACTGGGACCAACACAAATATGCTCCTTGGTTGTTTGTTCTTTGTTGCAACAGACTATGCATCACCTACCCCAGTACATCGGTAGATGCACATGGTGCTGGTGCGTCCACTGTCCCGTGCAACTCTTTAGCTGTTGTTAATCTAAGGCCCTGTTTGGTTAAAAACTTCCTAGTCCCTACCTGCTTGGTTCCAGGGACTAAACATGGACTAGAGGTTATTAAATGACATGCTAAAAGACCATTTTACCCCTAGTAGTGAACTAATAGAGACAAGGTGCAATGCGTGGCAGGGGCAACTGTTGGAAAAAGTCCCAAAAAGACCCCCTCGGGGTCTTCTTTCTTTAGTCCCAAATGCCCACTTTTAGTCCCTAAAAGTCCCTCCTGTTTGGTTTAGATGGGACTGACACGGAGTTTTTTTAGTCCCTCCACAAAAATGTCCCTGTAAACAAACACCCTCGAATAATGCCGCTGGAAAATTGATGCAATGCCACAGTTAAAAGCAAATTACATGTTTAACGAATTTTATTGTTAATATAATCTCTATGTAAATATTAATCAATGCCACCGTTTGAGAAATGCTACTGTCTTGCTTTCTTTCCCATTTAGATAAGGTAGATGCTTCTTTTTGTTGGCTTCTGTGTCATCCACCGTTATTGACCACTAGTTGTTTCCTTTGCACCTCTGTGTAAACAGGGTTATCTACTTCACCTCGTTGCCATTGTGACCTTTTGTTGCACTGCACAAAACACTTTATTTTTAAGAGTGTTTTGTGCAGTTCAACCAAAATATCACTCCGACAACGTTGCTTGATTGCTTGATCTTAGTGGAACTGCACAAGAGGAGATCTTACTTCCTATCCGTGTTGGCAAATTTGGTTCAGATCTTCTTCTCGTGAGTTGTTTGAATTCCGCGTCATGAGAGGTCAGTACTAGCCTTCTTTCACATGATTCTGCAGTGTGATTTCATATATTGTGCTACTTGTACGGTAATGTTGCTTGATTTTAGTGAACTGCACAAATGGAGACAAGACTTCCAATCTGTATGTGCACCGTAATATCCCATTGAGGTAAGATAAGGGTATTTCACAACTGTTGGCCTGTATTTTGCCACTTTCATCAGAAAATTAATGTCATTGTTTAGTGCTATACTTGTGCAACCTAATTGACATACCAAATCTTACAATGAAGGCGAAGCTTGTCTGTTATTGAACCAAGTGATGAAGGGGAAGAACAAGCGGAAGAAAAACAAAAATCAACTCCTGGTGCTGTAATGAAGCACTGGAGCTGTGATGACACAAGTAATGATATAGTTTTACATCTTAATTTATTGCTATGGCTGGAATGAGCAATTGTTTTGCCACTGATTTGATGCCACTCTTAATGTAATACGTAATTATCTCTACTTGTCCAAATAGGGATCTTCTTTGAAGATACCATATATTTTAGTGGAACTGCACAAGAAGATGTTGGAAACATTAATCAAATCGAGGAGTATATAGTAAGCATGGCCGCCACAGTAGATAGCAACAGATGGTTCCGGAGAAGTGCTTCATTTGTATGCTCTACACAATAAGCCTCCTGACAAAGGTTGGTACTTTCCCACTGATTTCATCCATATGATTGAGCTTTGTCATCTCTATTGGTGTCGTGCTACTGTTTAGATGTTGTCATCAAAAAGTGGTATTGTCCTTGAGAAGTGCTTCATCTGTGCTGTTTTAAATATTTCCTTTCCTTTTTTTCGAGCAAACAGGGATGCTAGCATTTAGTTATCCTCTTGTCTTTGCACAAAAGGATCATCCTCCTCTGAAGGAGAATATGGAGTACGTGAAGTGACTAGTTCCGATTATGCCAGGATGAAGAAGCCATGTCTATCTTCTCATCAGAAGGAGCAGTTGAAGGATGGTTACATTACCCCCCACAAGACCAAACTAACTTCAGCTCAGAACGACTGACAAATCTCCATTTTCTTGCTGTGATGCGCGAGTACAATGTTGTTCTAGGATTCTTTCCGGTGAGTTCCATTTTTGTAAAAGTGTGCTCTACATGGACCATGTAGGTGCCGGTTTAAACTGTCAATTCATAGTACAGTTTGCTTTATACTAATCACTTTTTTTGTATTTGTGCAAACAGGGGTTCTCAGCTTGATTTCAATGGGAACTGCACAAAATGTTCATGAATACATCGAATCATTCATTTCCACCACAAGAAAGGAGGTGCCGATAAGTTCAAGGCGTTGCAACATATAAGGGCGAAATCATACAAGCTACGCGCGAATTTGGTTGATTTTGGTGGAACTGCACAAAAAGAACAGCTGGTTTATTCAGCACGAGGTGCCATGTCAATGTCCGAACTGATGGCAAACCCTGCCCATTCCACAATCGTAGGCATTTGATATTTTGGAATGGGAAAACCTTGTCAGATTTTGCTCATTGATTTTAGCAAGAAGACATGCATTTGATATTTTCGAATGGGACGCCCTTTGCTGTCAGCAGCGTCGATCCATTTTTTCTTTATTCCTTAGTTGTGAAGTAAATATTGGCTCTGACATGTGAATCGCTGAGATGCATAATCATCGATTGTTTTGAATGTTCTCTATGACATGTGAATCGCTGTGATTGCAATGTATAGGAATGCTAAAAAGCTGCTCAAACTCTTTGTACTCCTTCTGTTCCTTTTTACTTCGCACATTGTTCGATAGCATAAAACTGAAGTGCTCAAGTTCTCTAGCAAATGACTGTATCTCATGAGCTTGCTCAACCACGGAGCGCTATTCAATCAGCCTGTAATCATGGAATTGCTCCATGATGTACAACTCAGTGCCAGCAACCGGAGGGTAGCAGCGGTGGCCTTATTTGGACCCGAGCGGCGGCGACCTACCGTGTTCTACTCTTCCTCGTTTTCTGTGTGGCGCGGCCTCGTTGGCAGCGGGGCGAGGCCTCGGCGGAGCCGGCGATGTCCTCTGTCTCGTTGCCGGCGAGCGGCGCCTCGACGGAGCGGGGGAAAATCCTCCCCCTCGTTGCCGGCAGGGTGGGGCCTTGACGGAGCCGGCGGTGTCCTCTGCCTCGTTGTTGGCACCGCGGGGCCTCGGCGGAGCAGGGCTAGTCGACACCAGCGGAGCGGGGACTCATCGGAGCCGGCATTGTCCTCTGCCTCGTCCTCTGTCTCGCCAAACAGCGCCTCGGCCGCTTCATCGCCCTCTTTGTAGGCGGCCGCAGCCTCCGCCACCCGCATGCGGTACTGCCAGCGCTCAAGGCGGTCCACGCGGGCGGAGCGGTACGAGTCGAGCAACGCCTCCTGCTCCGCCCGCTCCGCGGTGATCTGCTCCTCCGCCTGCAGGTGCTCCTGGAGGAGATGGTGGTTGTAGGCGCCTCCCGGAAATGCTCCTCACGCTTCTACCTTACCGTGTCCATATATTGGGCACGGGCCTCGCCGATGGTCATGGTGCAATGCACCGGCGAGGATGGCGCGGAGGAGGGGGTTGGCGCCGGATCGTCGACTACATTGTTCTCCATTGGGACGTCGTCGTCCTCTGGCTGCCTGCCGGCCAGCCAGTCGGCAGCAATGGCTGCCATCTCCTTGTGGTCCGTCGTCCGCCCGTCCCGAAGAGCGCTGGAGCGCGAGGAAGCCATGGTGGGAAGTAGTGGTGTGGACAGGAGAATAGGAACGGATGCGGATGACTGCGGCTATGGCCGGCGTACCAGTTTATATAGCAATGGTGGGCGGCGGAGGGACGGACGTGTGGCATCGGAGTAGCCGCCTCGGCAACCGCGTATCATTAATGTGGGCGGCGGAAGGACGGACAGACGACACTTCTGTCGTTTGAAGGCGGAGCAATCGCATGCACCGGGAAGCGGGGCGGGCGACGCCGACCGTTTCGGGCGAAAGCGCGCGCGGGCGAGGGAGGTGGTCTGGGTGGGCTAGGGAAGTCAGACTCATGCTTGGCGGCGGGTCGGTCCAGTAGCCGGACATGCTGGCTCAGCAACTACCTCGCCGAGCTGAGCGACGACAATCCGACGATGGACGTAGCTTCTGACCAGGAGCCGGCGCCACTGCCCAAGCCGGTTCATGCCGTGTTCACCATAGAGCAGGTGCGGCCGCACTTCGACGCCCTAATGGCGGAAGAGCTACTAGCGCAGGAGGACCTGTGCTGCAACCTCCGTCTCCTCGATGAGCACTGGTGAACAAGCGAACGACAATGCCGTCGCGGACATGTGGCCCTATGATCCTGGCTTCTCGAATGAGCAGCGGGCGCTGTATCAGACCATCCGTAGGGCCCGCGAGGCCCTCTCCATCGTCCTTCGAGTTGTTGCGCTCACCGTGGCGCCGTCGTCTCGCGTTGTCAACATGGTCAAGGGACATGAGGATGAGGAGATGACTTTACTTGGAGAGGGTGACAGCAAGTGCCTCCTTATTAGTATATAAAACTATATTTTTTTTGCTTCCTCCTGGTTTCCTGACATCACGGTCCCACAAGAACCTATGTAGTCATTAAACGAGAGAATTGCACAAGAAG
Organism: Triticum aestivum; assembly: GCF_018294505.1. NCBI lineage: Eukaryota > Viridiplantae > Streptophyta > Magnoliopsida > Poales > Poaceae > Triticum > Triticum aestivum. The sequence continues at coordinate 105,102,172 of NC_057805.1, read as the reverse complement.
CGGCCGACGGCTGGGACCAATTAGCTCGAGCAGTATTTGTGTTTTTGAGGTGTGAGCACTGCAGAGTTTTTCTTGAGCGATGTTTAGCCCAGATATTAATTTTTCTCCTCTAAACAACAACGAAAACATCGCTGCAGCTATTAACTGGGCGGGTTGTGGCCCGTCTAGCCCAAGCAAGATATCAAGCCCAGATATTAATTTTTTTCAAGCTGAAAATGGCTAGCCCAGCTATACTTTTTTTAGCAATACCCAGGCAAGGTCATGTTGTTATTCTCCGCCCCGCTGGGCTGCAAATCTTTCCTAGGAGGGATGCATTAGGCTTAACAAGAAAATGGGCTTTAAGAAATAATAAATGGATGTAATTTTAAAAACTGGGCAGTAACTATAAAAAATGCACCAAACACGTAATTACTTTATAAAATATTGTTTTTGGATATTGAAAATTTTAATTTCATTAATTGTTGCGTGCGCAATGTTTCGTTGGATTTTTACGTAATATAAATTTATATTGAAATTGTATTTAATCTGACTAGAAATTTCGGGATAAAAATATTTCGGATCCCATCAAAATGTGGGAAATTTTATTGAATTCTGTTTTGAACGGTTGGTTGAAATGGGCTGTTCTCTTTAACAAACTGTAAATGGGTTGTAGTAAATTCCATTAGAATTCAAAAATTGGCTGCACATTCTTACAAATCACAAATGGGCTATAAGTTCTCTGCCACACACTTGTGGCCTTACTAAGTTGACGCGTCCCCTCAAAAAAAATTCCAGCCGCCCAAAGCAGCGCCGGTCGTGCCACATGCTCCTGCCTCCCGTGGCCGGCTGTGCTGCCGCGGAGGCCTCACCGCCCCCTACTATTCCCACTGCTGGCCAGGCCCTGTGGCGACGGCAGCCTCACACCGCAGCCTCACACCGCAGCCGAACCAGTGAACCCTCGTACTCCTCTCCGCGCGGGCTTCCACTGCCGCGTCTTCCCCGGCTCCGCGTCGTCCCCTTCCTAGGCCTCGCCGTCGTCCACCGCCCTGGTGCTCTCGGCGCGGCGTGGTCAACGTGGTCAAGGAACGGTTTCCATCGGACGTGGACTATACGGGGAGAGGCTGACAGCTGGGTCCACGGCCGCAGCAAGGAGGTGCCTCCTGATTACGCGTAAAATAATTATTCCTCCACCTGACAGCAGGGACCCACCGGATGGGCCACCGGATTTCACGAAAAAAACATTTCCCCTGACTGCTGGGACCCACCAGCTACATCTTCGCACGCAAGGAAGTGCGTCCGGGCAAAAAAAACGATTCGCCCCTGACTGCTGGGACCCACCAGCTACATCTTCGCAGGCAAGGAAGTGCCTGACAGTCGGGACCCACCTGGTCGAAGCGTATGTAGCATTGTCATTCTGGTCGCGAACGTGTATGTAAATACTGGTCGTTGTAGAGGCGCGCACGTGTCGTAGTAGAGGCGCGCACGTAGCATGTATACGTACGTATAGCGGCCAGTGTGCAAGAAAGAAAATACGGCCACGTACGTATATACGGGCAGGGTCTCGAACGCCTACTCGCGCATACGTACGGCTAGGGCTCATGTACATGGCTGGGTCGGAACGGAGAAGCAGCATCGTCGTCGTGTTCATGGGGAGCCAACCGGCTGCGTCGGAACGGAATGCGTCGTCGTGTTCATCGGGAGGGCTTGGACGGAATAGCCGATGGAAACGAGGCCTGGCGTACCGCAGAACGGAGGAAACGGCCTTGTGTTTGACCGGCCACGTTCGAAACGGGATCCTGTTCATCGGGAGGGGTCTGGCGTACTGCAAAACGGAGGAAACGGACCTCCTACGGTCGAAACGGGGGTCCTTTTGATCGGGAGGGGTGTGGCGTACCGCAAAACGGAGGAAACGGACTTGTGTTGGAGCACTACGGTCGAAACGGTTGTCCTGTACATCGGGAGGGGTGTGGCGTACCGCAAAACGGGACTCCACGGGATACTGTTCATCTCCATCGTCGACCCCCTCCAGCCTCCACGGGCTACTGTTCATCCACCGTCGACCTCCACCAGCCTCCACCTGCGACTGTTCATCCACGGGCTCCTGTTCATCCAGCCTCCATCGCGCGCTACTCCACCGGCTACTATTCAACCAGCCCTCTCCACGGGCTCCTGTTCAACCACCCCTCCATGGGCTACTGTTCATCCTGCCCTCCACCGTCTACTGTTCATCCTGCCCTCCATGGGGTGGTCCTGTTCATCCTGCCCTCCACAGGGTCCTGTTCATCCAGCCCCAACCGGCTCGAACGATCAGGGTCCTGTTCATCCACCCCCACCGGGAACTGTTCATCCGAACCCCCCAGCAACACTCACTATTCATCCAGAGGCAACGCCACGGGGTCCTGTTCATCCACCCCCACCGGGAACTGTTCATCCAAACCCCCCCGGCTTCAGTTAGCAGCAGTAGCGAAGGAATCGCTCGATCGGGTTCAGTTATTAGCCATCGATCGATCGCTTGGGTTCAGTAACGCGTAGCCTGCAGTGCAATCGCCCGGGTTCAGTTAGAGCCCAACGCCTCGCTCGGGTTCAGTTAGAGCCCAATGCCTCGCACACACGCACGTACGCACGAGAGAAACATGCATCGCTCGGCCCCCGACCACCCACCGTAACCGGGGACTCCCCGATATTTTCCGCGCCCTCGCTTCTACCACGGTTTTTTCCATCATGGACGGCCCAAAGAATGTCATGCAGCTGCGTCTCCGGCCTGCCCAGGACGAAAAGCCCATTTTCTGTCATGATTTTTTGTCATAGAAGTAGGACCCCACCACATCTATGATGATACCGGGTTTTGTCACAATTATCGTCATAGAAGTGTCATAAGTATGACAGAAAAGATTTTCGTTCGGCCCAAAATGTCACGGATGTGTCTTTTCTGTAGTGTTGAGTGGAGCCCCCGGGGCGTGTACAGCCCCGCCCTGACATGTGGCTTGCATGGCAGGGCTAGACGAGGTGTGTCTGGGCACTCGTGAGCCAGCGTGGGACTCACGAGGCCCTAACTCAAGGCGGGTTGTGCCTGGTCTTGATTCTTGATAGCTGTGGGGGTCCTGCGAGATAGTTAGGCAACCTGCACCAAATGAATTTCCTAAGGTGATCGTACGAGAAGTCCAAACACCAACGACCCCAGGAGGTGACGTGAATGGGGCCGGCCCGCTAGACAGAGCTCAATTGTTGGGTTTATCAACGCAGCAGGGACGGACCCGAGCACAGACGCCGTGCCTAGTCTTCTCATGCGAAAAATCCTGAAGAAAGACAGCCGACACCCGGCTCCCGTGGGGCGAGGCACCGTGTTGCGTGCCCTGGCTCATCCGCCCGCGATTAGCTCATGCGAGGACCGAGCATGCAGGACCATGGGAGGTGATGTACACGGGGGCTCGCCCGTGAGCCAGAGCTCAGCCTCTTGGATTTGGCGACGCTGCAGGGACGAACCCGAGCACAGACGCCTTCCCGGTCCTTAATCATGGGGCGGTCGCGGGTGGGTTTGCAAGGGCGTACGATGTTCATGGCATCGATGTGCCAGACTCCCAGGTGATAATCATGTCGGAGTAATGGGCCGCGGGTAGCCTAACCCGAGTCCCTCAACCTTTCAAGACATTGGGCCGGCTGCGCCCCATAAACATCCAGAATGAAGCGCCGCCTCCTGATAGCCGGTGGCCCGAATGGCGCCCTCAAAGTCTGCGCCTCCGTTAAAAAGACAACATAGGGTGTGGCTACAGTGTAGTCCATCACCCCCACGTCTAGGGCAAGAAGCGGCCGCAGTGCCCGTCCAAGCGGAGATCTCTACACGGCGCGGCACTGTTGCCACTCCGCCCTTGACGTCACTCCTGTTAGGCGGTGCCCTGCCCCCACGATGGCCTGTCGGTACGGCCTGCAGGCGGCGGGCCCTACCAGGCAGCGAGAGCCCGGAAGATGGCGGAAGCCTGACCAGTCGGACCTGAGGGAGGCCGGCTTCCAGCAGGCGGCCCGTTCCTTCCTCGGGGCCCGTTGTAACGCCCACGATGCGGCTATATCTCCCATATGTCGAGGCACGACTTAGAGGCATAACCACATTGTAGGTCTTGTCGCAAGAAGGGTCATGTTCACACAATCCCATGTAATGATCAAAAATGGGATAAAGAGAGTTGGCTTACAATCGCCACTTCACACAATACTTAAATAAAACATACATCAATCAGAGTAAACACATAGACCGACTACGGTCAAAGCCAAAAGAAAAGAAGATAACCCAACTGCTAGATCCCCGATCGTCCCAACTGGGCTCCACTACTGATCAACAGGAAACGAAACATAGTAACGACCAAGGTCCTAATCGAACTCCCACTTGAGTACGGTAGCATCACCTGCACTGGTATCGTCGGCACCTGCAACTGTTTTGGTAGAATCTGTGAGTAACGATGACTCAGCAATCTCATACCCGCGAGATCAAGACTATTTAAGCTTATGGGTAGGAAAGGGGTAATGAGGTGGAGCTGCAGCAAGCACTAAGCAAATATGGTGGCTAACATACGCAAATAAGAGCGAGAAGAGAAGCAACGCAACGGTCGAGAAGCTAGAGTAATCAAGTAGTGATCCTAAAACTACTTACGCACAACCATAACACAAGAACCTTGTTCACTTCCCGGACTCCGCCGAAAAGAGACCATCACGGCTACACACGCGGTTGATGCATTTTAATTAAGTTAAGTGTCAAGTTATCTACAACCGGACATTAACAAATTCCCATCTGCCACATAACCGCGGGCACGACTCTCGAAAGTTTATACCCTGCAGGGGTGTCCCAACTTAGCCCCTGATAAGCTCTCACGATCAACGAAGGATATTCCTTCTCCCGGGAAGACCCGATTAGTCTCGGAATCCCGGTTACAAGACATTTTGACAATGGTAAAACAAGTCCAGCAAAGCCGCCCGATGTGCCGACAATCCCGATAGGAGCTGCACATATCTCGTTCTCAGGGCAACACCGGATGAGCACTATGTACAACTAAAACCAAACCTGAAGTTTCCCCGAGGGGGCGCTGCAAGTGGCTCTAGTTCGGACCAACACTTAGAGACGCATTGACCCGGGGGGCTAAATAAAGATGACCCTCGGGTTGGCCGACCCAAGGGAAGGGGTAATAGGTTGTTAGGCAAATGTAAAAACAAGGTTGGGCCTTGCTGAAGGAGTTTTATTCAAAGCGAACTGTCAAGGGGTTCCCATAACACCCAACCGCGTTAGGGACGCAAAATCCGGGAACATAATACCGATATGACGGAAACTAGGGCGGCAAGAGTGGAACAAAACACCAGGCATAAGGCCGAGCCTTCCACCCTTTGCCAAGTATATAGATGCATTAATTAAAATAAGAGATATTGTGATATCCCAACATATCCATGTTCCAACATGAAACAAATTTCAGCTTCACCTGCAACTAACAACGCTATAAGAAGGGCTGAGCAAAAGCGGTAACTTAGCCAAACAACGGTTCGCTAGGAAAGGATGGTTAGAGGCTGGACATGGCAATATGGGAGGCATGATATAGCAAGTGGTAGGTAGCGCGACATAGCAATAGAGCGAACAACGAGCAAGCAAAGATAGAAGTGATTTCGAGGGTATGGTCATCTTGCCTGGGATCCCGCAAGGAAGAAGATCAAGTCCATAAAGTAGACGAACCAACGTAGTCGAACGGATCCTCACAATCGCAACGTTACCGGAACTACCAAGGAGAAGCGCAACCGGAAAGAAGCAAACATCATGGTAAACAACCATCACATAAACATGGCATGATGCACAATCAAGTATGATGCATGTCCGGTTTAAATGACGCATGGCATGGCAAAATGCAACAAACAATACTACAAATTAAGTGGAGCTCAATATGCAATGAGTTGCATATTGACAAAACACCACATCAATTATTTAGTTCTCTCCCGTTTATGTACCCAAAAAAATTAACTGTGGTTAAGCATGGCAAGAGGTGAAGCATAATAAAACTATCTATTTAGGCAAGTTTAAATGAGGCCGGAAATAACAAATAACAATTCCGGAAAATCCCTATATGTCATTTAGCAATTTAAAGCAAACAACAATTTTAAACGTTTTAAATGTTATTATCATGATGCAGATGACATATGCAAGTTTTAAGGAATTTTATGGAAATGTTGACATGAGCATGATACGAGGCATTTGTCGCCATGGCGGAAGGAAAAGGGTGCCACGGCGGTGAAACGGAAATGGTGCCACGGCAACATCCCGGTTCCGGCAACTCGATTGAGATGCTGGTGCAAAGGAACAAGTGTGGGTGCGCGAAACATGCAAGAGTGACGGGGAGTGATCCCGGATACCGGGTGTCCCACATGTCGGTGACATGGCTTACGGCGAACGCCTGCAAGGAACAATTCGAACACGGTCCAAACATAGGGTGCATCTCATACAACACATGCATTCGGTCCACGAACATCGTCTCGGGGTTATACCTTCGAAGCGTGCCTTTACGGAGTGGGTCGGGTTTGTAGTGGAAGTAGTGGAAGTAGACGTTCTCGCGACGGTAGTGGAAGTAGTGGTACTATCGGTCCTCGACGGTAGTGGTATACGTTTTTCTGTAGATGTTCGGGTCATCGTGGAGGGACTTGCCGCATCGCTGGCATAGTCCTACACTTGGTCTTGTCGGATGCACGACAACGGTAGTGGAACTTGGCGCTTGAGGTTCAAATACGGGGTCGGACATGCAGCCGTTCATAGTCAAACTTGGCGCATCCGGGTCGAGTACTTGGCGAGTCCGCACGTAGAGGTACTTGGCGAAAAATCGTGGAAACGATGTGTCCGTGTACGGTTCTTGGCGGCGTTCTTGCTGGTCCAAAAGAAGCAAGACAGGAGGCCGGCGGCAGGGACTTGGCGCTGGTCCATGCGGGCGAGCGGAGGCGCGTCCTCCTCCCCGCTCGAACGAAGAAGAGGTGGGGTAGGGGGCTTGGACATGTAGAGGCGATGGAGGTGATGAGCTCCTGGTCGAGCAGAGGGCTCGGGCGCGGAACTTGAGATGACGAAGGCGAAGGGGAACGCGACGAGGCGGACGGCAACGGCTTGCTCGCCGGCACGGCTGGAGGCGGAGGTCACCAGTGCCGGCGCATGGTGAGGTGAGGAGGAGGCGAGATGGCGCAGCAGCGGCCTGGTTCTGAAGTGGCTGGCGGCGGATGCAGGCGAGGAGGAGGAGGCAGAGGGGACGGGACGAGGGCGCCGCTGCTGATAGAAGGGGGCGCGACGGCGGCGAGGAGGCCGACGGGGCTCCGGCCTGGTTCTCTTTTCTGTCGAGGGCGGAGCACGGGTCTCGTACTAGAGGCGCGCGGATGCGGGAGCGAGGGGACAGGCGCGAAGCGGGTGTGTGAGTGGCGGCGGTGTGGGAGGATGAGAGGGAGAGATCGAGAGGAGGGGGTCGGGGCTAGGGTTAACAGGGCACCGGCTGGGCTGCGGATGGGCCTTGGAGGCTGGGCCTAGGAGGTTAGACGGGCTGGTTGCAGCTTCGGAGCAAAAAGGCCAACCTTCTCGCTATTTCCCACCTACAGAAAAATAGACAGAAGGAAAAGGGAAGGAAAGAAAATAGCTAGGGGTTTTGGAAAATGCTGAAACTTCTCCTACAGAGTCTAAGAATTATACTTAGCCCAAGAAAAGAAGTTTCACGCGATATGGAAGAGTTTAATTCAAACTCATTTGAATTTAATTCAAATGGTTTGAACTAGACGAGGTTTTAGGAGTGCCCCAAAATATTGAGACTTTAGGAGGAGCCTCAATAAAAGACATAAGAATTGTTGGCAAAGTTTGAGGCAAGGAATTGAGATAGAAAATGCATGGAACTTAAACTGCAGGTGTCTTATGGTGATTCCAAAGATAGTGGAATATTTTTAATATAACTCCCTAAATATTAGGAGGATATGTTATAAAGATAAATGACCATGTGAATTCCCTCGATTTAAATAGATCAAAACATCTATGCAATTTATTTAGTTGAGGTTTTAAAAATTAAAAGACATGCTGGCATGATGACATGATGCAATGCAAAAATAAATAGAGCAAGCACAAAAGAAGCACACGGTGATCACGAAAATATGGAAGTCTTCTCAAGCGTCGGTCTCGGGGCGTCACACCCGTGCACCATTAACCAGATGAGACACGGTGTGGCTATAGTGATCTCCCACTAGGCGGCGGGACTGTACCCACGCTCCCCTGACCAAGCATGCATCATTAGCATCGCGGCTACAGTAATCAGCCGCCGGCAAGACCCACAAGCGGCGGGAGCGGTCTGTCGGCTCCGTACCAGACCAGTCGGCGGGGCCCACCAGGCGGCGGCCCCAGCAGCCGGCGGAGAAGCCGGCGATTAGAGACACTGACAGCCGGGTCCTACACCCGCCAGATTACCATTGTACCCCTGGGAGGTAGGCCTATATAAACCCCCCAGGGCACCCATGCAAAGGGTTCCCAACCAGTTAGAACTAGACTCACACATAGAGAGAGGAGAGGGCGAGCCCTGCCTTCTTCCACCTCTAGCATACAGCTCGAGGAGCACCATTGTACTCACTAGTGCCTTAGTGATCATGCGGAGACCCCGCAGAGCAGGACTAGGGATGTTATCTCCCAGGAGAGCCCCGAACCTGGGTAAAGTGCGCCGACGTTCGTGTCTACGCCTCATCCCGCTTCCAGGCACCGGCGACGTTCTACTCGCTCCCACCATGATAAGCCATCCATTGGCATATGTCGCACCCAACCCCCGACATTTGGCGCCCACCGTGGGGCGAGGTGCACCGTCTCCCGGAGACCTGTTCTGTACGGGAACCTTGTTCCTTCCTGGCGAACGCAGCCAGCCCGACACGCCTGACGGCGTCTGCGCCGACACGCTGCACGGCGCGGAGGTTGCCTGCGCAGCGAGCTGCCTCGCCGATCTTGTTGGCGAGATTCGCCTCTCCGACGAGCCCGCGTCTGAGGGAGGCACCGATGGCCCCGAGAGCCACCTCGTCAGCCTCCTCGATCAGCTCCACGTCGCCAGCGAGCCTGCTGTGGACTTGGAGTCGATTGGCTCCACTGACCCGATGCTCGTCGACTCTGACACAGCATCGCTTGACGCGTTCCCCACCAACGTGGTGGTCTACGACGAACCACTTCCTCGCGCGGACAGCGGCGGTAGCACCATCACGGAGGTGCTCCTCATCAGCCACGGCGAGCACTTTGGCGGAGGTGGCCAGGGTCCGTTGCAGGCGGCGTTGCAAGACCTGACTGCGCCCATCTCGGAAGACGCCGACGCTGAGACGCTGGAGGCACGCCGTGTCCAGCTCGTCGAAAGCGCCAACCGGCTGGCCAGCATGAGACGCCTTTCAGAGGCCTACCAGCGTGAGATGGAACGTGCCGTCGACGGCACGCCGGCTCCTGGTGGGCCTAGCCGCATTGGCCTGATCCGACAGCGTGGCGCGACCATCGCTAGCATGTTCGGGACAAATCGTCTCGTCTACGCCATGCCCGCAGAGAACATACGAGCTGCCCAGGCGGCAGCAGACGAGCTAGACAAGCTCGAGGGCGACGAGCATCGGCACATGACGGAGCGCGTCCAGCAACTCCTAGACGCGGCTGCTGAGCAGCAGGAGGCCGGCTGCCGCACTGAAGTGCCCAACCGGCGAAACAATGATCCGCCTCCTCGCCGAGATCAGGGCGCGACATCCCGGACGCCGGCTGGTGGCGTCCATGGTACAAGAGACAAGGAGCCGGCTGCTAGCCGCAGCCGGACTCGCATCACTATCAAGCGAGACCAAGACGGCCGCCCAAGAGTAGTGGAACGACGGGAAGACTGTCCGCCTCCCCCTCGCAGGGAGAGGCGCGCTTCCCCGCCGCCTGTTGACCACCCGACACTCGGCAACCGCCTTGGCCGCCGGGAAGGAGTCAGAGAGAACGACGCCCGCCACCGGATCGACCGCCTCAACTGATCCCTGGTACTAGAAGTGGAGGATGAGCAGGGTCCGCCTTGTTTTGGCCCCCGCATCCGAGATGGGCCCTTCCCCAAAGGGTTCATACTCCCGAGAGATACGCCCAAGTACACCGGCTCCGTGAAGCCGGAAGACTAGCTGGTCGACTACTCCAGAGCCGTCAGCATCGCGAACGGCAAGAAGCGTGTAGCCGTGAAGTACGTCCCGCTCATGGTCCAGGGCACAGCTCGGACATGGCTGAACAGCCTGAAGCCCCGCAGCATCAACAGCTAGGTTGATTTCACCGAAGCCTTCATCCGCAACTTCACCAGCACATACAAGCGGCCGCCCAAGCCTCGCCAGCTCTCCTTATGCGTCCAAGGCCCAACGAGTCTACCCGCGACTACCTCACGCGCTGGGCCGAGCTGCGCCACTCCTGCGAGGGCATGCACGAGGTGCAGGCCATCGAGTACTTCACTGTCGGGTGCCGAGAAGGCACCCTCCTCAAGCACAAGCTTCTCTACGACGAGCCGGCGACCCTCGATGAACTTCTGATCATAGCAGACAAGTACGCCACGGCCGACTCCTCCATGAAGGCGGAAATCCAAGTTGACGCATCTGGCAAAGTGGCTCCTCAAGCTCCTCGGACTCCGGCTGGCGACACCAGTTGGCGTCAGCAAGCAAATGACAACAAGCACAAGGCCACGCAGCCGGCTTCCACAAGCCGGCAGGTGGCGACAGTCGAAGATCAACAGCCAGAATGGCAGCCTCCACCCAAGCGTCAGAAGGGCGGCAAACCCAACTGGCTGCCTGCTTTCTCATACGAGCAGACTCTTGATGCACCCTGCAAGTTCCACAGCGGCGCGAAGCCGTCCAACCACACCACTCAGAAATGCCACTGGCTCACCGGGATCGCCAAGGGTGATGGACTCATGCCTCCTCCGCCTGCCGGCCTGCCGCCTCCTCCTCCCCAGCAGCCGGCGGCTCGGCCTGTCGGCGCAGTACAAGATGAGTATCCTGAAGAGCATGGAGCTTATGTCGTGTTCACCAGCGTGGCCGACGACAAGCACAGCTGATGGCAACGGTAACAAGAAGTAAATGCAGTAGAATCAGAGACCCCCGAGTTCATGCGTTGGTCCGAGAAGCCTATCAGTTGGAGCAGAGCTGACCACCCGGAGGTGATGCCCTCTCCTGGTTCTTATGCTTTGGTCTTAGATGCCACCTTCACAACAGAGAGGCGGGCTACTCGCTTCTCCCGAGTCCTGATAGATGGCGGTAACAGCATCAACATCATGTACCGAGATACTATGGAGAAGTTAGGAATCAAACAGAGGCAGCTTCAGCCCAGTCGGACTGTATTCCATGGCATAGTTCCTGGCCTTTCCTGCTCACCAATCGGCAAGACACAGATAGATGTCCTCTTTGGGGACAAAGATCACTTCTGCCGAGAGCCAGTCTGGTTTGAGGTGGTGGACCTTGAGAGCCCCTACCATGCGCTACTTGGCCGACCTGCTCTGGCCAAGTTCATGGTGGTCCCCCACTATGCTTAAATCAAAATGAAGATGCCGAGCACCAAGGGAATCCTGACCATAACCAGAGACTACAAGAAGTCGTCCGCCTGTGCGGCAGACAGTAGCTGGCTAGCCGAGTCCCGTGTGATTGCAGTAGAGAAGCGGCTCCTTGACCGGGTTGTGGCAATGGCAGGCAAGTAGCTGAAAATGTCACCCTACCCCAAGGAGTCGGAAGCTGAGGGCTCATTCAAGCCGGCAAAAGAAACAAAGAAGATACCCTTGGACCCAGAGAACCCGGAGAGGCATGCTGTCATAGGTGCAAACCTCGACAGCAAATAGGAAAGCGAGCTTGTCGATTTCCACCATGAGAATCGGGACATCTTTGCATGGTCTCCCAAGGACATGCCGGGTGTTCCAACTGATTTCGCGGAGCACAAGCTACATGTCCGACCGGATGCCAAGCCAGTCAGGCAGCCCTTGCGCCGCCTGTCAGAAGAGAAGAGAAGAGTTGTTGGAGAGGAGATAGCCCGGCTTCTAGCAGCCGGCTTCATCATGGAAGTGTTCTTTCCAGAATGGTTAGCCAACCCAGTCCTTGTACTGAAGAAGAATAAGCACTAGCGCATGTGTACTCGATTATACCAGCCTCAACAAAGCTTGCCCCAAAGATCCCTTTGCCCTGCCAAGAATTGACCAAGTGATAGACTCCATAGCCGGATGCGAGCTATTGAGTTTTTTGGATGCATATTCAGGGTACCATCAGATCAAGCTGAACCCGGCCGACAGGCTGAAGACCGCCTTCATCACACCATTCGGAGCCTTCTGCTACTTGACCATGACGTTCGGCTTGAGGAATGCCGGCGCCACGTTTCAACATTGCATGCAGAAGTGTCTCCTGAAGCAACTCGGTAGAAACGCCCATGTCTATGTGGACGACGTTATGGTGAAGACGGAGAAGCGCGACACGCTGCTAGAAGACCTCAAGGAAACCTTTGAAAACTTGCGCCGATTTCAAATCAAGCTCAACCCGGAGAAATGCATCTTTGGAGTACAAGCCGGCCAGCTTCTTGGCTTCCTGGTCTCAGAGCGCGGCATAGAGTGCAACCCTGTGAAGATCAAGGCCATCGAGAGGATGGATGTGCCCACCCGACTGCTGGACATGCAAAAATTCACCGGCTGCTTGGCATCCATCAGCCGTTTCATCAGTCGGTTGGGCGAGAAGGCTCTTCCCCTGTACCAGCTCATGAAGAAGACCACTTTTTCGAGTGGAACGATAAGGCGGACGAAGCTTTTCTCCAGCTCAAGAAAATGTTGACCACTCCGCCTGTCCTGGCGGCTCCGACTGACAAGGAGCCCATGCTTCTCTACATCGCCGCCACCAGCCGGGTGGTCAGCGCGGTCATAGTTGTAGAGCGCAAGGAAGAAGGCAAAGCACTACCAGTCCAGAGGTCGGTGTATTACCTAAGTGAAGTGTTGTCCGCCTCCAAGCAAAACTACCCCCACTATCAGAAGATGTGCTATGGCGTGCATTTTGCCGCAAAGAAGCTGAAGTCGTACTTTCAAGAGCACCCAATCACTCTTGTCTGCACTGCTCCGCTTCCCGAGATCATTGGAAGCCGAGATGCTTCAGGCCGAGTGGCCAAATGGGCCATAGATTTGGCCCCCTACACCATCTACTACCAGCCCCGCACCGCCATCAAGTCGCAAGTGTTGGCCGACTTCCTCGTCGACTGGGCCGAGACCTAGTACTTGCCGCCAGCGCCGGAGTCCACCCATTGGCGAATGCACTTTGATGGTTCCAAGATGCACACCGGCTTGGGAGCCGGCATCGTCCTCACCTCTCCCAAAGGCGACAAGCTTAGATATGTGCTGCAAATTCACTTTGCCGCCTCCAACAACGTAGCTGAATACGAAGCGCTCATACACGGGCTCCGGCTTGCCAAGGAACTCGGCATTCGCCGGATCCTGTGCTATGGAGACTCCGACTTAGTGGTCCAGCAGTCGTCTAGCGACTGGGACGCCAAGGATGCAAACATGGCCAGCTGACTCGTCCAGCAACTCAGTGGATACTTTGAAGGGTGCGAGTTCCTCCATGTGCCAAGAAATGACAATGAGCAAGCAGATGCCTTGGCACGAATCGGCTCCATCCGGCAAGCAATACCAGCCGGCGTCGCCCTGCAACGCCTCCTCAAACGGTCTGTTAAGCCGTCGCCAGAATCAGACTTCATCTTCGTGCCGGCTCCTCCCAAAGCAGTCGGATCCGACTTGACAACCTCAGCAGCCGGCGCGGGGACTTCGGCAGGCGGCTCGGGGACTGCAGTGGTCACACCCGGCCCAGGGACTTCAAAACCTGGCCCGGGGACTGCAGCAGTCGGCCCGGGGACTTCACCAATTCAGCAAGCGGCAGCCGACTCCAACCCGCCGCCTCCCGGCCCAACCGCCCTCGTGCAAATTGCAGTTCTGATAGTCGAAGAAATAGCAGCACCTTCATGGGCTCAGCCCATCCTCAACTTTCTGGTGAACAAAGAGCTGCTGACTGATGAGATCTCGGCCCGGCAAGTGCAACGCTGGGCAGCAGCGTACACCATTGTCAATAGAGAACTTGTGAGGCGCAGTGTCACTAGTGTGTACCAGCGCTGCGTGGAGCCGGAGCAAGGCCAAGCAATCCTCAAAGATATCCACCAAGGTGAGTGCGGTCACCACGCGGCTTCAAGATCACTTGTTGCAAAAGCTTTCCGCCATGGTTTTTTCTGACTGACTGCTCTAGAAGATGCCAAAGACTTGGTCCAGAAGTGTAAAGGGTGCCAGAAGTTCGGCTCCAAGCCACATTTGCCGGCTTCTGCACTCAAGACTATCCCCATTGCCTGGCCCTTTGCCGTCTGGGGCCTGGACATGGTGGGACAGTTCAAGACAGCATGCGGTGGCATGACTCATCTGCTTGTCGCAGTGGACAAGTTCACCAAGTGGATAGAAGCAAAACCAATCCAGAAGTTGAATGGTCCGACTGCTCTGACTTTCATATCCGACATCACCATCCGGTATGGCATACCGCACAACATCATCATCGATAACGGCACAAATTTCGCCAAGGGCGCCTTGGCTCATTTCTGCGCGACGCAGGGCATCCGGTTGGACTTAGCGTCCGTTGCTCATCCACAGTCAAACGGCCAAGTAGAGCGAGCAAACGGCCTCATTTTGTCCGGTATCAAGCCCCGACTGGTCGAGCCTCTGGAGCGTTCGGCCGGCTCTTGGCTCGATGAGCTGCCGGCCGTCCTCTGGAGCCTGCGCGCAACTCCGAACAAGTCAACCGGCTTCACGCCTTTCCCCCTCGTCTACTGTGCCGAAGCCGTCATCCCGGCGGACATAGAATTTGACTCGCCTCGAGTCACCATGTACACCGAAGAGAAGCCAAAAGAAGCACGAGAAGACGACGTCGATCTGCTGGAAGAGGGCCGGCTGTTGGCACTCAGCCGGTCCACCATCTACCAGCAGAGTCTACGCCGATACTACAACCAGAAGGTCAAGCCAAGATCCTTCCAAGAGGGAGACCTTGTGCTCCGGCTGACCCACCGAACAGCCGGCTAGCACAAGCTCTCGACACCTTGGGAAGGTCCCTTCATCATCAGCAAAGTTCTGGGCAACGACTCCGACTACCTGATCGACGCTCAGAAGCCCAGAGCACGCAAAAGAGACGACTCCGGCAAGGAGACAGAGCAACCATGGAATGCAAATCTCCTTCGGAGATTTTATAGTTGATGCAGTATGTACCACACTACCTATTGTATTAAGTATGAAGACTCCAGGTCCCCCAAGAAGAGCTCGAGGACTGCCCTCTTTTATCTTATGATAAGTATTATGCCTATGAATGTGTTATTTCATTATTCCGCCTGGCACCGGGTTCGACCAGTCGGCCCGGGGGCTCGCCGCCTTGTACTATGTAGTGCTTCCTGCAGCCAGACAAGTAGTGTGTTGGCACTTAAACCTTCTCCTGCCAAGGCCGCAGCTCGCGGAGCGACTGTCTGGTAGGCAGGGGTCAAAGGCAGAAAAGGGTGCCCACATGAAAAATGGCTAAGGACTAAAAAGCATGTACATAGTTCAAGCCGGCTTCCCGCCTCACCGGCTGGCTGCAAAGCAGCCGGCCGGCCGGCTTCTACTTAACTTGCTAAACGCTCTAGTCGGCTAAGTACTTGCCTTCCCGAAAGTGGCTAAGTACTTGACCCAGCCACAGTCTGCAGAGCGGCTGTTCGGCTGGCAAGATGGCAACTGAGGGAGGGAGGCAATGGAAAAAGGCCAAGGAGCAGAAAGCAAGAAGAGATAGAACTCGGCAAAAATATTTACATATCAAAAGGCCCTTGGCCAGCATTCAACAGAGTTTGAAATACACCCCGTGGGTGGAATTGTGCAAATTTAACGAAGTTTGTCGAGACTGGTAAAACAGGAAAAGTAAAGATAAGTCGGCAGCCTAGGGAGCAGCTGAGGGGGCCGGTTGGTTGGCAGAGTCGATGGTGCCGGTTGGTGGAGTGGACGGCCGGTCAGTCTCCGCTTAGTCGCCTCCAGCAGCAGTCGGTGCGCTCGAGCGCGGCTCGTTGCTCGCGACGCGGTCAAGCTGGGGCTGGCCGTCCGCTCCGACCTCTTGCGCATCATCTCTGCTTACCTCGTCCTCCTCGCCTTCTCCCTCGTTGCTGGAGTCGATCACCTCGGCCGAATCCTCGTCGTCCTCCGGGTTCAGCCCAAACCACTGCGGTGGTGCCTCGGCGCCATTCTCAGTCAGCTCCGGGATGAAGATGCTGGTGTTGGTGTACTCGGCGATCGCCGCCGCCCGCTTGACAAGATCACGCTCCACCGCTACCAACTCCTCCTGGGCTTCCTGCCGAAACATGGTCAACTAGGCTAGATTTAGCCCAGGGTACCATGCCTTGACGAACTCCAGGGCATGGCGTGCTCCAGCCCGGGCCGAGGAACCCTTCCAAGCCTCAAGGCGGCCGGCTGCTACCTCCAGCCAGTCGGCAGTCCGACTGGGAGTGCGCGGAGCCGGCATGTCTGGCCAGAGGGCGGAGATTGCCTGTGCCCCGACACGCTGAAGATGACGCTGCATTCGATGAGCTGGCCGAAGGCGAGCCTGGATGCTGAGAAGCTGCTCGCTAAGGGTGCGGGGGGCAACGGCAGCGATCTGCGCGCCTTCCGCCCTCCGTTCCTCGTGATAAGCCTCAATGGCCTGGTTGGCAGCGCCAGAGTGGCCAGGGAAGAAGTCTACGCGAGCAGAAAGCAAGTAAGGCAGAAGCCAGAATCTAGAAGCCGGCCTGGTCAGCAGCCGGCGGCTCAAAGAAAGAAAAAAGAAGAAACTTACCATAACCATGTCTTCAATACAACCGAAGCCGGCAGTCAGCTGCGTCTCTTTGTCGGCCCAGGCGGAGCGTTCGGTCTCGAACTCGGCGAGGAGATTGGACTCATTCACCTCTGCCTCCTTTTGAGACTTCTGGAGAAGCTCCGCCTGCTCCGCTAGTTGCGTGACCAGCCGGTCACGCTCCTCGGCCAGCTTGCTGCAGTCTGCCTCCTTGGCACGCAGCGCGGTGTTGGCTTCACCCAGCTGCTGCTGCAGGGCGGCGTTGGCCTCTGCAAAAGTAGAAGAACAAAAAGACATCAACAATCAACAAGGAGAGATACAGTTGCCGGGGAGATCCGGCCCGACTGCTCAGCAATCGGCCCGAATCTCGGGGACTACAGCCCGCGGGTGCGCTAGCGCGCCCCCGCGGAGAAAGAAAACGAAGACTTACTCCGGCTTTCCGACAAGTCGGCGGTCCGTTGGTCCAGCTCCCGGACATTGGAGTTGAAGGTGGCCGCACGAAGGTTGTGATAATCCTTCAGTGAAGATATCAGACGACGGTAGCACTCGGAACTTGTCAATTAAAGTTCCGAGCCGCCTGCTCAGCAGCCGGCCCGAAACTCAGGGGCTACACCCAATTGGTGCACTGACGCGCCCCACAGAAAAGTATAAAAGTCAAAAACGAAGAAGTAAGGAGCATACCCGGATGGCCACTCGCGAATCCAAGAACGCCTTGTTGCACTACTTGAGGGCGTCAGCCTCGGCTCGGAGTTTGGCCTGGACGTCAAAGACCGCTTTGTTTAAGGCTCCTGTCCCGCCTCCCCGCACCCAGTCAGCGGGTGCTGCGGTGGTCGCTTCGGCATATGGAGCTGATGAGCTTGCGGCGCCGGCTTCCCGTGGTCGTGGTGCTGAGGCCGCCTTAGCGAGATGACAGCGCGTTGGTGTGAGGGCTTTAGGACTCGGGCCCGTCACCACCTCGTTTCCGATTGGTGGCGACGGCGGGGTGGCCGGCTGCTTGTCTCGCGCCCCCAGATGGCGGTGGCGGTGGCACAACCATGTCCGGCATGGCGACATCGCCGCCCTCCCTCTCCATGATCGGGTACTCGTAGCCGGCTCCCCCAGTCGGTGCCGCAAACTCTGGTGGAGGCGGCGCGGAGTTCAAGGGAACGACGAATAGCGACTCCTGGCGGCGCGCGGCTTCTTCAAGCCATTTCTTCGCTGCGGTGTCAGCCTCGGCCTCCGCCAGCTTCTTCAGCGCGGCGGCCTCCGCCTTGTCTGCCTCTGCCTTCTCTAGACGGGCGGCTTCCTGCTCCTCGCGCGCCTCCCGCGCGTTTGGCTCCTACGCCTCCCGGAGGTCGGCGGCCGGATCGATTCGCCGGGTGGTGGTGGAGGTCTCCGCCGACCCAATGACGGACGTGGCGGCCAACTTCTCAAGAGAGAGCGGGGCCCTAAGTGAAGAAAAGTAAAGCGAAGAAACTCAGACAGAATCAGCAAGGAAGAAAAGCACAAGAAAATATACTTACGCCGACACCATGGGAGGCGCCTTCGGGAGCTTATGAAATTTGGCCGCCTTCGCAGCGGCCTCCTTCCGCCTGGTCGCGGCGGTCGGGTTCTTGGCCTTCTTCGGCACGCTGCCAAACAACGCGACGCCTTGTTTGCGGTTGCGCGTGCTGGCTTGCACAGTCGGCGCGGCGGAGGAGCCCGCGTCCGCCTTGTCAGCCCCCCGCGTGTGGCGCGGCGCGTCCTCCTCCTCGAAGTCGTCCGGCCACGTCTCGACGCCGCCCCCTTCTTCGGAGCCGCCTGCTCCGTAGACGCCGCTTGTGGCGTTGTCTTCCAAGGTGGCTGGCCCCAAGTCTGGTTCGTCCACGTCGCTCACGGCCCAGTCCGGTTCGTAGGCACCACCCGCCCCCACGATGGTGGCCGTTGCCTCGGACATGAAGATCTGTTTCAAAAAGCAAGAGGCCAACTGACTGATACACAAGACGGAATCAAGATGAAGTACCAAAGAGAGAAAAGATTGAAGAGCTTACGGCAGGCGGCGGGTCCGCGCGGGAGTACTGCTGCTTGCCGAACCGCCAGGACCCCTCCAGCTTGAGGTCGGAGATCTCATTCACCAAGTTTGCCACCTTAGGAGCCGGCATCTCCTTGGTACTCAGCCGGCACGGGTCACGATGACCGCTCATCCGGCAGATCAAGTGAGGCCGGCCTTGGAGCGGGAGAACCCGACGCACGACGAAGACGACCAGCAAGTCAGACGCCTTGAGGCCTTCGACGTCGGTCAACTCCCGGAGTCAGTTGATGGCGGCGGCGCAGTCTGCTGATACGGGCTTCAGCTTGTAGCCCCAGTTGGCCTGAGGCTCAGCCGGTGGGCCAGCTTCATAGGCCGGCAGGTTGATGAAGTCGATTGCCGGGTCGACGTTCTCCACGTAGAAGTAAGATTGCTGCCACATCTTCACTGACTGTGGCAGCTTGATGGTGGGGAAGACATTATTCGGCGACGGCCGGCGCACCGCGATGAAGGCACCACACTGGGCCACCTTCTCCTTGGCGGAGGTGCCCAGTTTGGTGTAAAAGAACGCTCCCCACAAGTCAATGGTGGGGAGGATGCCGAGGTAGCCTTCGCACATCGTGACCAAGGCGGACAACAACATCACGGTGTTGGGCGTGATGTGATGCGGTTGGAGATGATAGAACTCGAGGAACGAGCGGAGAAATCCGCTCTCCGGCAGGCCAAAGCCACGGAAGAAGTGCGAGCGGAAGATGACCCGCTCGCCCTCCCCGAGCGCCGGCGAAATCTCCCCCGCAGGAGGCACACAAGCCTTCACGTAACCCGCGCCGGGAAGGCGCCGCGTATCATGGAGAAAGGCGATGTGGTCCTCGGTGATGTTCAACCCGTGCCAATCTCCTCCCCGCTCACGCGCCATGAGGACCTCGACTAGGTAAATGGCGCGGCAGGGGAGCTGAGAATTGGCGCGGGGCCAAGAGGGCTCGGGGCGGAAGAGCTCGACGGAGACGAGCAGCGGCAGCACTCCGGCATGGCTCGGGGGCGCTTCAGCAAGAAGAGGAAGAAGGAGACGAGGACGGGGCAGGAGGGCGCGCGTGCTCCGCCACTCCCCTCCTCCCCCTACTTATAGCCAGTGGGCTATGAAGCTGAGGGGGTGAGGTGTGGGATCGTGGGATTAACTGTGCCCATGACCCCACGTCCCCGCGTTTACCGCGCGAGTTACTGCGCGTGGTAACTCCGCGAAGAAGCTCAATCGCCTGCCTCGGCCGCAGCGAATCCGCTCGCGTGCCGAGTCCCGGTGGTGGCGGGCCCAGCCTGCTGTCGTGTCCCATCACGCGCGTGGGCTAACAGGCTGGCCCGGCTGGCTGACGCCACGTGGCGAGCCCACGACGGGCGGCGAGCTAGGAGGCTTAGCTAGCACGCCACCTGGTTCCCGCCGTTGCGTTCGAAGTTTTCAGACAAGTCCGTCTGGTCGTGGCCGACTCCCTCCAGGCGGCACGCCGGGAGTTGGATGAAGCTTCCATCCTGAGCACTCGGAGGAGGAAACTGCTGCGGCTGCTGGGCTCGTCAACCGTGATGCCTCACCAGCTTCGGGGACTACTGTCGGAGTAATGGGCCACGGGTAGCCTAACCAGAGTCCCTGAACCTTTCAAGACATTGGGCCGGCTGCGCCCCATAAACATCCAGAATGAAGCGCCGCCTCCTGATAGCCGGCTGGCCCGAATGGCCGGCTGCCGGAAGGCGGCCAAGCTCTAGAAGAAGGCACCAAGACGGGCCGACTCCTAGTAGGCGGCCTCCAGAGAGGCCGGCTCCTAGCCATCGGCCCGCGGCGACCTCAAAGTCTGCGCCTCCGTTAAAAAGACAAGACAGGGTGTGGCTACAGTGTAGTCCATCACCCCCACGTCCAGGGCAAGGCGCGGCCGCAGTGCCCCGTACAGGCGGAGATCTCCACATGGCGCAGCACTGTTGCCACTCCGCCCTTGACGTCACTCCTGTCAGGCGGTGCCCTGCCCCCACGACGGCCTGTCGGTACGGCCTGCAGGCGGCGGGCCCTACCAGGCAGCGAGAGCCAGGAAGATGGCGGAAGCCTGACCAGTCGGACCTGAGGGAGGCCGGCTTCCAGCAGGCGGCCCGTTCCTTCCTCGGGGTCCGTGCACCATTAACCAGATGAGACACGGTGTGGCTACAGTGATTTCCCACCAGGCGGCGGAACTATAGCCACGCTCCCCTGACCAAGCATGCGTCATTAGCATCGCGGCTACAGTAATCAGCCACCGGCAAGACCCGCGAGCGGCGGGAGCGGCCTGTGGGCTCCGTACCAGACCAGTTGGCGGGGCCCACCAGGCGGCGGGCCCTAGCAGCCGGCGGAGAAGCCGACGACCAGAGACACTAATAGCCGGGTCCTACACCCGGCCAGATTACCATTGTACCCCTAGGGGGTAGGCCTATATAAACCCCTCAGGGCACCCATGCAAAGGGTTCCCAACCAGTTAGAACTAGACTCACACATAGAGAGAGGAGAGGGCGAGCACTGCCTTCTTCCACCTCTAGCAAACAGCTCGAGGAGCACCATTGTACTCACTAGTGCCTTAGTGATCATGCGGAGACCCTGCAGAGCAGGACTAGGGGTTGTGACACCCAAAATTTTATTTGGATTTTTCTAAAGATTTTATTTGACTTGAGGGAGGTGATTTAAATTTTTCTTCCAAAGAAACCTCCCTTTTAATATATTTTTTATGGCAAGAGTTTATTTGTTTATTTATTTTGGATTCACCCAAGACTTGCTTTTGGTCTTGGAGGTCCTTGCCCTTTTTTCTTGACTCAAGACAAAATACTTTTCACTTGAGAAAAATGCCTTTTGAAAATCTCTTTGAAATTTGCACTATGGCTTTTGGAATGATCCTTTACCACTTTCAACAATTCCCTCTTGCCATGGCCTTAGTGCAAATCCACTCTCCTAAACCTTCCCTCATCTTTGGATCATGTTTTGCATCAAATCCAGCAAGTTGTACCTCTCCATATAATTATTTTCCATTTAAATCTTATCAAATAAATTTCTGTCTTCTATTCTAGCCCTTGGAGATTTACAATGGAGCTACTATCTCTGCTTTGATTTTTGCCCCCAGACCAACTCCCCTTCCTAGTCCTTTGAACCCTCAACCAAGATCCATGAAGATCCACTGGTCTTCAGTTCAAATTTTTCAAACTACACTTGCTGCAAGTTTGGACCAGATTTGTCAAATTTGGTGAAATTCATTCAAATCCTTCTCCAAATATTCCAAGTAAAATCAGGCAGCCTCTGGGTACATTGAGTGGTCACCTCACCAAGTCCCAGCCCCAGGAAATTTTTTCTCATTGCCAAATCATTCTGTCGAACACCTGCAGTGCTTTGTCAATGTCAAGTTCAGTAAAATTCAGAAACAGTTTCAGCACACTGTCGTTTTCTTCAGAACTTGTTGTCGATCTCGACAGTGCCTCGATGTCGCCTTGCTCCCCGTCCCCTCCCCCTTGTTCCTGCACCGCACGAGCGCCTGGACGCTTGCGGACGTCGGCGACGGGCAAGAGGAGGTGCGCCGCCCCGTGACCGACACCAGCGGCGGCTTTGCGGCCGCCAGAGAGGCGCGGCGCCGACGGCGTCACCCAGCGCCGCCCAAGCCACCGGAGCTCGCCGCGTGGCCTTCCACTCCCCAGAACGCGCTGCCACCCTCGTTGTGAACCGCTGGGCGCGGAGCGTGCTCTCTGCCGCCGACGTGCCCGTGCGGCCACCCCACCGTGGACCGACGCCATTACGCCAAGACCAACTCAGTTTAGGAGTGGAACGGCACCAGTAAACCTCACTGATGCTGCCTGGCCACTCAAACCACCTGCTCAACCACTACCTCGCCGTAATCACTCGCCGGAGAATCTCCGTTCACGGCCACCCCCTCGATCCGCCTATAAATAGAGGCCCCGAGCTTCAACTCGAACCCACACCACCTCTGCACTCCACCTAGAGCACGCCTAGCCACTGGAAGAGCCCCGAGGAGGTCTCCTTCCTTGACTCCGGCCGCCGCGACCCGCCACGGGATCCAGCTCGATTTGCCCCCGTGCGTGCACCTCCGCCTCCCATCTCTTGCCAGTAGCTTCCCTATGCATCCACTCTTCTGACCCGCGCTTCAATTCGAGGGTTGCAGCTCACCACCGGAGTTCCCCACCATCACCCGAACCGCCGTCCGCCGGAGAAAGTGTCGCCGTCGACGTGGTGCTCTCCGTCGGTCGAGTCCACCACCCACCGACGCGGAAGGACACGCTGAAGCTCTTGGTACCCTCCGATCTTCCTGACTCGCCGTGGTTCGACGCCGGCGTCCACCGCAGTCTTCGGGCGCCGGCGAGCTTTTTTGAACCCGACATGTGGACCCCCATGTCAGCCTCTGTTCTATTCTCCCTCGAACCGTTTTCTGTTGGCGCCTTCGGGCAAAATACGTTTTCCCTTTTTAGCTGGCGCATTTTTTTCCGAAGCGTTTTTCTGTTTTCTCAGTTTAAACCCTGGAACTTTTCTGTTTCATTATAGATGAGTCCCTGGACAGAAACCTTTATAACCTTTTAATAAAAAGGTATTTTTGAGTGATTCTTTTTTTGAAAGTCTTAAAATTTTGTCTAGTTTTTTATGGGATTTATTTGGAAAAAATTTGGAGAAATTTTTATGCACGCGTTGGTTTTCACGTTAGTGCCCGTTTTCGTTATGCCGTAGGTTCCGGAAGAGGTGACGGAGCCGCGAACTTTGCCGAGCTAGACTCCGACTTCTCCGAACCAGGCAAGCATGTTTGAACCTTGGATATGATAAGTGTTTTGCATGGTTGCGTGACAGTTTGTGCGTGGCATATGAGTGTCAGTGAGTACCTCGTTGCTTGTGAGGCAACTACCCGCTTTTTCCAAAGTCGCGATGATCTCTGGTGAGAGATGGTCAAATCATGTGGTGACATGAAGGGCAGCAAGGTGGTACTGTTGTAGCATACCAGCCTTGCGTCATCCGACGAATTCCGACGTTAACGTGGACGGAGTCACGTTATCGCTCTTTTCCCCTCCGTGCTGCCACATGCTTCATTTGCCAGGGTGCGGTTTAGTAAGTTGGTAACCTCTTTCCGTGTACACACCAAACAGAGGGGCCGGGATGATGGTTCCTTGGCCCAGGATTAAAGCCAGTCATCCGGTCAGGGGGCATGGGTGTTTCCGGTTGGGACCGAGAGGGGGGCACCCCCTTAGAGCGCGCGTATAGAAATTTGATCCCATGCTACGCGAGGTTGTAGCCTCCCCGTCTCAAGGATTTGCTTGAACGTTGCCGAGGGTGATCCCTGGCTTTGGAATGTTGAATGGGTGTGTACTGGTTAGACGTGTTTCTTCCAAAACACCCTAAACGGAACTAGTCCCCGTGACTACTGAAATCCGTTGGCTGTGGTTAAGTACAAACTCTGCAGAGTCAAATTCTTCCAAGTCATCGTATCCATGATCAAGTAGTGTAATCAGTATATCCATATCTATCCACGTGGAAAACTTGTCCCCGGTGAACAAGCTCAAGTGGTAAACCCAGTTTAATTATTATTACTATGGATGGACTAACCTTATATTTGTCTCGTACTTGTAATAATTTATAATCTCGAGCTACTGAATTATTGAGCTACAATATAAGCCCTTTATGTGACGTCGCGCAGACGTCCGACTGTGGCGTGTTTTTGTTTCTTACTTTAAATATAAGCCCTTTATGTGATGTCGCTCAGACGTCCGACTGTGGCATGCACTGCCTTTATTTTCTGTTATAAGACCTTTATGTGGTGTCGCCCCGACGCCCGACTGTGGCATTATTATTCTTGCAGTTTCCTCTCGAGGAGTCATTCAGACACTCGTTTGGCACCAGTATTACTATTCTTGCAGTTTCCTCTCGAGGAGTCATTCAGACACTCGTTTGGCACCAGCATTATTATTCTTGCAGTTTCCTCTCGAGGAGTCATTCAGACACTCGTTTGGCACCAGCATTATTATTCTTGCAGTTTCCTCTCGAGGAGTCATTCAGACACTCGTTTGGCACCAGTATTATTATTCTTGCAGTTTCCTCTCGAGGAGTCATTCAGACCGTCGTTTGGCACCCAGTTTGTACTATCTCTATGTCTGAACGCACTGGTTAACTTGTTCATATGCTTCATGTTTACATTTGTTATATCTTATGTCCGAACTGTCTTGCGAGTACTTTCATAGTACTCACCTGGCTTGTTGATTTGGCCAGATGTTGACGAAGGCGATCTCTTGGATGAAGAGTTTGATAGCGCGTCCGACGCCTAGAGGAGTCCCAGTCAGTTCTGCGCGATCCCGGATTTTGGTCACTTGTATTATATACGCTTCCGCCACCCGCAATAAGTCTCCTCGAGTCTCACTCCGACGCTCGAAGAGCTGTAGTTTTCAGGAGTCATATCACTCGCTTCGCGGTGATATTTCCAGCACCGTTATTATCGTGAGTTAGTAGTTGTGCCACCCTATCCGCCGTCTTGTTTTATCGGCGTGCATGTAATAAATTGTTGGGCAGTCTCCGCTCAACTTTGTATTTTATTCAGTACTCCTGGTATTTTTCTTCTGTGACCAAGATATTGTCTACCAGTGAGAAGGAATTCTTCCTTACTGGTCCGTAAAAGGGATCGGTCTCTCAATAACTATTTTATTGAAAGACCGGTCGTGACAGGGGTGTTATCTCCCAGGAGAGCCCTGAACCTGGGTAAAGTGCGCCGGCGTTCGTGTCTACGCCTCATCCCGGTTCCAGGCACCGGCGACGTTCTACTCGCTCCCACCATGATAAGCCATCCATTGGCATATGTCGCACCCAACCCCCGACAAATCATAAGGTGACCCATAGGAGGAGGCAAGCTAGTTCGAATAGATGCAAGAACAATACATGCCACAGGGACGGACCCGTGCGGCCTGGGGATGATGCAGCCCGAGGGGCGCCCCCAATAGAGTAAGCTAAAGATGCAAAAGGATACACGTCGCAGGGATAGGCCCGTGCGACCTGGGAATGATGTAGCCCGAGCGGCGCTCCTAGTTGAATAAACCAGAAAATGTCACCTGGAACCATTGTCGACGAGGTGTTGGGGCAGCTGAAGATGCGTGCTAAAGAAGTTGTTCGTCACGAGCCATCAGGATCCTGAGCCTCAGGAGGCTCTGGGAGGCCGGGAGGCTCGTGAAGGATTATCGCCATCTCCGCCCAGGACTGCCTGGTGCCTGGCTTCCTGGGCCGCTAGGATGGTCCGCAAGTGGCGCTGTAAGGTGACAGACGTGTTCGGCAAGCCGAAAGGCATGCGAACGTAGCTGTGAGGCGGACCTTCGCACCGGCCGACGCGCGATGCCCAGAAGCACTCCTGAGACGCGGCTCTGTTGAGCCCGGGGTAGTCGACACAGGCACGTAGCTCGTCGTCCTTGCCAGGACAAGGAGCTGCGTCGAGTGGTGGGCGGTGGCCTTCACGCATGACTCTTGCTTCTTGAAGCTCCTCGGTGGTCTTGGTGATGAACTCCTGAGCACCAGGCACCCCGTGCCTCGTGCCCTGATGTGGGAAGCGTGCGACGGAGCATGCCTCCACATGTTGCCCGAGCGCCTCCCTCATGATGTTGGCTAGGTCCGAGGCCCTACAGAAGAGAACACCCAAGCCCAGCCTGAGGAGGGCACCGGGCACGCCTTCCTATGCGAGGGAGGGAGGCGCCCCATCCGTGGGCGCAGGTCCTGAGGTGGTGCCACTAGAGACGCCGCTCTCCTGAGGCCCTTGGTGGAGCAGTTGCTTCTTCTTCTTGGGGTCAGCCTCAGGGGGGTAGACGGTGCCTTCGTTGTCCGTGTCCTCGACCGCCAGCCTAGTAGGCGCGCTCGAGAGAGCACACTGCGTCCTTTTCTTCGTAGGTGACTGTGATGACCCTGCCGCTCCCTGGCATGTTGAGGATGTTGTAACCATGGTGAGTCACCGCCATGAACTTGGCCAGGGTGGGATACCCAAGGATGGCATTGTACGGCAGGCGAATGTGGGCAACATCGAAGTCAATGAGCTCAATACGGTAGTTGTCGCGCTTGCCGAAGGTGACAAGGAGGCGGATCTACCTTATCGGGGTGGTGGAGCCGTTAGTCACTCCTGAGAAGGGCTTGGTCGGCTGTAGCAGATCATATGCCACTTGGAGGCGGTCGAACGTCTCAACGGATAGGACATTGAGCCCTCTGCTGCCATCGATAAGGGTCTTGGTGACTTGTACGTTGCTGATGATTGGCGAGCAGAGCATCGGGAGGGCGCCGGCAGTTGCCGCGCACTTGAGTTGGTCAGACGAGCTGAAGGTAATGGTGCACTTGGACCACCTGAGCGGGCGCGTGGCCTCGAGCCTTGGGAGGGTCGCGTTCACCTCACGAGCAAACTGCTTGAAGATGCGCTGGGAGGCCGGGGCCTGAGCGCCACCCAAGATGCAGGTGATGTCGCTCGGCTCCTGGAAGCCCCCAGCCCCCTCGTCCTGGTGATGGTCATCGTTCCTCCTTGGCAGCGGTGGTAGTGGAGGGAGGCCAGCCTTGCCTTGAGGACGGTCCTCGAGAGGCTGGTCCCTCCAGGTGCCCTCGTGAGGCTGGTCCTGCCAGTGGTCCTCACGAGGCTGGTCGCGCCACTCCTAGCGGGGGCCGCGGTCGTCCCAGCTTCCTCCACTTCGTCCTCCTCCTCGGTTGTAGCCTCGGTGGTTGTGCTCGGGGCATCGACTGAAGCGCCCATCACAGATGGCCCTGAGCTCCTAACAGTCGCTGGTGTTGTGGTTGTGTACGTTGTAGACGGCGCAGAACGGGCAATTGCCCTTGGATGACTCCGGGTGGTCGCGGCCACGCTTCATCTCTGGCTCAGCCGCAAGCACGGCCGCTCCCTTGCACTTCACATCCTTGGTCTTGGCCTTCTTGTCTTCTGGGTCAGCAGCTGGAAGCTCGAGCAGGGAGAGGCGCCCCTCCTCAGCTCTCGCACACTTGGTCGCCAAGTTGAAGATCTCCAGGGCCGTGCATAGGTCCTCGTGGATGGCGAGCTCCTCCATCATCTTGACATCGCGGACGCCATCAGAGTACGCGGAGATGATGGCCTCATCCGTTACCTTGGGGATCTTGAGGCGAACGCTATTGAAGCGCTGAATGTACTTTTGAAGAGTTTCCCTTGGCTGCTGCTTGATGAGCCGCAGGTCACCCGCGGCCGGCGGGTGGTCGCGAGTGCCCTGGAAGTTGGCGATGAAACGGTCGTGCATCTTGCCCCAGGAGGAGATCGATCCCGCGGGCAAGTTGAGGAGCCACGAGCGCGCACCATCTTTGAGGGCCATGGGAAACCAGTTCGCCATGACTTTCTCGTCGCTGTTGGCCGCCTCGATGCTCAGCTCGTAGAGCTGCATGAACTCAGCAGGGTCGGGGGTGCCGTCGTAGCATGGAGGCAGGTCGGGCTTGAACTTCCCTGGCCAGACGATGCTACGCAGCTCGGGAGTGAAGGCGCAGCAGCCTGCTATAGTAACTGGAGCCCGTCGCGGGGGTGGAGCCTGGTCTTGGTGCCCACGCACCGCCACCACAGGCGGCGCACGATCTTGACGTGGTGGTGCTGGGAGCGCAGGAGCAGCTTCCTGCGGCCGAGGGACCTCCGGGCAGCTTCCTTCTTCACGCGCGGGCGCCATGCACGGGTGGACGCGCCGCGGGGCCGCGCGTCTTGGCGCCATGGCGACGTCTTGATGCGGGGGTGGTGGAGGCGCTCCATGGGCCACATCGCCTGTAGCAGGAGGCAGACGAGGCAGCGAGAGGGATGGTGCAAGAGAGCCCCCAGTGGCACTGATGAGCTCGGCGATGCGGTCCAGCCAGTCCTCGTAGAGGTCGTCAACTTGGCGGTAGCGCAGGAGCTCGCGCGCCGTGAGCAGCACGGCCTGCGCGTCCACAGGCCCGCGACGAGCGTGGGACGACGAACCGGCCGGAGTCAGCGACGGGGTGGTGGTGCGTCCGTCCCGCCGCATGGAGGGGTGTAGCGATGAAGCCCACTGCTCATTCCCCACCGGGCCGGTGGCGGCATTGGCAGCGGGTGATGGAGAGCGACGGGGTGGCCCGCCGACGGGCGTCGTCTGGGCGACGCGAGCATTGAGAGCGGCTCGGCACTCAGCACGAGATCGACGAGCATTGGCCATGGAACTGGTGGAGCGGTGGAGCGTGGATCGACGGAGGAAAAGCTTCGGCGCACCCCTACCTGGCGCGCCAAATGTCGGATTCTGGGTTCTGCAGACCCTTGAGAGGTTCGAACTCTTGGGTGCGCATGAAGGACTCTTTCCCCCCGCCTGCCTGCCCAACGATTCCACGGCCAAGCTCGACGAACCCAAAGAACACGAGACACAGGGGTTTATACTGGTTCGGGCCACCGTTGTGGTGTAATACCCTACTCCAGTGTGGTGGTGGTGGATTGCCTCGAGGGCCCAAGATGAACTAGTACAGTGGACGAACAGCCTCAGGAGGAGAGGTGTTCTTGAGCTCAATGAGCTGGTGAGATGGCCTTGGTGGAATGTATCCAATCCAAGATGAGTTGCCTCCTATTGTGGTGCCTAGTCCTGTTTATAGAGGCCCCGATCCTCTTCCCAAATGTAGACGGGAAGGGATCCCACAACGGCCAATTTTGAAGGGAGACAACTAGTACAAGCTATGCTGACAAAAGTAGTCTTCGCCTGCCAAAGGCTCTGGTGGTGACGCTGCCATGGGCTCCGCGATGAACTTCGTCCTGCCGCCCTACTGGTCTTGGTCTTGTTGCAACGATGTGGAAACCTTTGCCTGATGCCTCGGGACTCCTCGCCTGCGCCTGCCTCTTTAGCACCAAAGAGGAAACTGGTACACTGCGCCCGCTGGCGCCCGCCTGGCCTTGGTCGTCACGGCTCACGTCATGTGAACCTCGCGAGGTGCCCCCTGCATAGATATCTCCGCTCCTCAGGAGCCAGCCTAGCGAGGCCGCTCCCAGGGAGGTCTTGGCGTCGTCCGCCTCGTGAGGCTTGGCCCCTCGTGAGGGTCTTGAGTTGTTGCTGCCGAAGCTGGGCCATACAGGGCCGTTCGTGGAGCCACGCCGTGGGCCACAGGCAGGCAAGTCTGGGTACCCCCGTTCCCAGGACGCCGACAGATCTCACCTTTGCAAGTGACTGTGAAGGGATTGACAACCCCTTTATCGCGTTGGTTGCAAGTGTTTGATTGTTTGTGCAGGTATTGGTGATTTGTGCGTTCTTCTACTGGATTGATACCTTGGTTATCTAACTGAGGGAAATACTTATATCTACTTTGCTACATCACCCTTTCCTCTTCAAGGGAAAAACCAACGCAAGCTCAAGAAGTAGCAGGAGGCAAGAAGAAAGATGCATCCATCGACGACGTCCTCCTCCTCGACACAGGGTGTCGGCCCACCAAACGACGGCTAAGTAGCAGCAACTTTCGTGGCCAGTTCGACGTGCTTCTGAACAATGGCGTCCAAAGATTCCAGCCGCTGGAAGAAGGCTAACGTCTTTCTATCCTCAGTGGCCCAGTAGTGGCCTAAGTAGACAGTTTCTTGCATGGCAAGGCGCTGCGCAGCGAGCGCGGCCTCGAGGTGCACATTCTTCGTCGCGACCTCCGGCAGCTGCAGGGCCACCAGTGCTTGAAAGAGTTCGTCACCTTGGAGGCTGATGAGGGTGGCAGGCGATGAGGAGCTTGGGCGCGTGGGCTGGGGCAGTACGACAAGGTCGTCCGCGCGCTTCTTGACGGTGATGAACTTGCGGATGGAGTCGACCATCATCTAGTAAATGCGACAGGCAAAGCCGACATCGACGTGGGCTATGACGCCGGCGGTCGCCAGCACCGTCTGGAAATGCTGCACGGTGCGGGGCCGCAGGCCAGCATCTTGGACGATCCGGCACAGCCGACTGCCGCTCGCGTCCATCGACGCCATGGGTAATTGTGGCTTCTGGTCACTTGGTCTTGGTCTTTGATTGGAGTGAGCAGTGTTGCCCAGAGACTAGGAGTAGATGGATTGGAGTGGTGGGGCGCCTTTATATGAGAGTCCAAACTGCATTGCATTCACATCATGTTGGCTCCATTCTGCTTCTCCAATTACTTACCTCTGCATGCTAATTGAATCAGGAGGCATCGTTGACGTTCAACGTTTCGGGAACCACTACCCTCTGCCTCATTGGCATTCAAGCCATATCAACGTAAATGCGTGTCAAAAAGAGACTAGTCAGTAGTAGTATACTCAACTAGCAAGATGCCCGTGTGTTGCACGTAACATCAAGATGCATTTGTATGAGTAGTTTATCTTGTGAGATAAAAGGATGAATGAGGGAAGGCCCTAGTTGCAAATATGGAGTGGGGTGTGGGTATGTTTTTGCAAAATTGCCATAGTTTCCTTTCTATCTATTAGATATAAATTGGACGACATATATTGCAGGATGGCAGGCACATCATCAATATCAACTCTATTTTTTATAAGAGTAGATAGATATTGTGCACCACGACCTAGGCAGAGAGGAAACCGAGAGAACTACGTATTTACGGTGTAGATTCACTCATTTTTCTCCGTATGTACTCATTTATGGTGTAGTCACTTACTGAAATCTCTACAAAGACAAATATTTAGGAACGGATGGAGTAGTCCCTCCTTTCCGGTTTACATGGCTATACTATTAAGTACAATAGTGGGCTTATAGCCTGCTTATATGGAAATTTTGTCTATGTGGAGGAGAGAGACATAATATCATGCAAGAGCCTGGCTATATGCATGCTCCAAGGCAGATGCAATAAATGTGAGGAAAGAGATAAAGAGAAGATGAGAGGAAGATGCAATAAATGTCAGGAAAGAGATGGAGTACTAATCTTATAGATAACCTTATAGCTAAGCTTGTTGTATATGTGTTGGCTATAAATGATATGGCAACATCTTATAGTCTGCAGTTGGCTGTATTATTATCTTTTTTCTGTCTCTCCCCTCCACATAGGTGAAGTTGCCATGTAAGCAGGCTATAAGCCCACTATTGTACTTGCTCTGAACTGACCGGTGCATGCCGTGCTTGGCACTACGTCCCACGTCTCTCATTGGTCGATTCCTATTCATGTCTAGAAACAAGAAACATGGTCGGGTTTGTTTTGGGATTATTTGATTTTTGTAAGATGACTATTACTAGCAATCGCCACAATAACAGTAAGATCTGCATCCGACGCTGGCAACTATTGGACGAAAACAACAGTAGAAAAGAATTGCCACAAAACTACTGCACCACGCCACACCCCTACACAAAGACTGCCACGCGAGCGTTCGTAACTGCCACGTTCGGGTTGCGCTTGGCTCTTCGCCTCTTCGAGAATACTACTTCTACAGTATCGAATCAACTGCTGCATGTCCGTCCACCGCATGCGGGAGGGATAGCTTGTTGTAGTAAGCAAAAGCCTGTCCTCGTCTGCGAGCCACCGCGCGCATGGGCGAGGGAGAGGGCGTACTAGTAGTAAAATCAAGCTTCTCCTCGTTGTACGAGTTGATGCGACACATCATAGGACTGGCCCCACATTCTTGCCTCTAAACTTGGCTAAAAGACCCGCAGTGTGCAATATATTTGCTGCAACCTCTAACATTTCCCGCGCCACAAATTAAAATATATATTCCTGTCTTGACCATATCAGCGTGCAAACTACAATCACCAGGATGACAGGTAGGTCCAGAAGATTATTTTAATCAAAAGATGCTTTGAGACGACCTCATAGCATGGAGCCGACTCCAACGATTTTAAGCTTAGAGCCACGGTACACGCTATCCTCGACTATGTCACTATACTACCTCCCCTACACATGAAACTGCCACACGAGCGTTCGTGTTGTGCTTCGCTCTTCGCCTCTTCGGGAAGTAGAACAATGATGGTACTACTATAGTGGAGTACTACTAGTATGCTTATGGCCATCTGACATCGAATGAACTGCTGCATGTCCACCGCGTGCGGGAGGGAGAGCGCGTAGCAAAAGCTTATCCTAGTCCTGTGAGCCACCACGCTCATGGGCGAGGGAGAGGGTGTTGTCATCAAACTTATCCTTGTTGTATGAATAGAGGTGACACATCAAAGCAGCGCACTCGATATATTTCAATAATTTGCGTTTACCGATGCATTAATTACAACGCATGCATGCATCTCGTGACTTTCCTTTTGATACTTGCATGTGTTGATTTATTGCACCTTGAAGTAGTATGAATATGTCATGATAAATCTTTCTAATGCCCCGGCCCTAAAGCGAGAGATGGTTATGCACGAGAGGGCGAGATCATGCCGACAGAAAAGGGAACCGGCGATGGAGCTCTCTATGGTCTCTATGGACCTCACCTTGCTCCACTTCCTCTTGTGCCTCCGCCCCTTGAAGCCTCCAGTGTACGAGGTTCGAATACACCTCGTCCGTTCGGCTGATCGAGCAAGGTGCAGGTTTCTTGATTGATGTGATGTTCGATTGATTTGTGTAGTGCAAGGGAGGGCATCTAGCCTGCGCGGACTGCCGCCGCGAGCGCCCTGGGAACTAGCGGTAGTGCGAAAAGTGCGAGCGCAGCAGCGGCTTCGACGTGAGGAACACAGCGATGGACGCCGTCCTCTCCTCGGTGAGGGTGGAGTGCCCGCACGAAGGCTGTGAGCTCTAAGTCACTTACCACAAGCTCGCCGATCACCGGAGCGTGTGTCCACTCGCGCCCTACAAATGCCCCGTGCCCGTCTATGGCTATGAAAGCCCGTCGCCGGCGCTCCCCCACCACATCAGCACCATGCATCCCATGCCCGTGCATAGGATCCAGTACGGCAAGGTACTCCACTTGCAAGTGCCAGTGTCGGAGCCGTGGCTCTTGCTGTTCGCGGAGGAAAACGGCCGCGCATTTTTCTTGGTCGGCGGCGTGCTCGACATCGGCGCGCCTATTGCCCTGTCGGTCGTCTGCATCAGAGCGAGGGCGTCCCCACCGCCACACTACGCGGCCAAGTTGTGGGCGAACGGCCCGCCGGGGGAGCCCAAAGGCAGGACCGACACTATCAAGGTGGAAATCAAGGTGACAAGCAGCAAGGATCCTGGCGACGTCGCCGTGCAAGAAATGACCTCCTTCACAGTTCCGCCCAAGCTGCGGGCTAGGGCTGGTTGTCGAGGACGGTCTCCCTCCGCATTCAGATTGACAAGCTCACCTCCTAAATGATTCTAAAGTGCCTTCTTTTTGTCTTAGTAATATGCTAATATAGGGGTTAGCTCGGTCTACTTTAGCTTAAGAGTTGGTGGGTTTTGGTGGCGATGCAGCAATTACTTCGACATCAGATCAGCAGTTAATGTAATTTCCAATAGTCGAATGGATATTTTGTGTCTGTTGGATATAAGGAACCTTTGGGTAAGAAGTATAAGCAGCTTATATGTTTGTTTGTTGAGGAAGTGTTGCATACTTCTGCGAGTTGACGCGACACATCAATGTAGTACTACTGCTAGTAGTAGTCACCCGACTGCGCACTAGGCAGACAAAGCTCGTGCCGTGTTGGTGTTGTGTGCGGCCCGCACATTAACCAAAACCTCGTGCTTCCAGCTTAGCCTCCGTGTTTTAAACTTCTCGATCTCAAGGCCAAGGAGCAACGGGAGCCTATGATAGAGCCAATCGGATGGTTGAGAACACTACAATTCATAGCTACAGATGTGTGTGTGAGAGAGGACGAGTGCGTGCGTGCACATCTTCTCTTCGTGTATAACATACTAAACTCAGAGTACAAGTGTATGTGGGTGGCATCGACCTAGGGAGCTAGAGATGGTGCGTGCGAGAAGTTCCGATAGACTAGGTGTGTGTGTGGGAAAGAGGGAGAGAGAGGATATGTGTCGATGTAACGCGTGTAAAAAAGACTATTCTATAGCTTGCCACGAGGCTATTCCTGTCGAACGCCCTAATAACCATAAGATATGTATCTGACGGTGCCAGTTATTGCACATACACAACAGTACAAAAAGAAGTACCATGGCATATTACCAAACTGCTACACCACGGCCGGGAACGCGTGCCCACGTTACGCCATCCGGGAATAGTGCCGCACTTCGAAACTAGAACCGTCAATAAATTTTGAGCTTGTGTCTCGTCACATTCCAAATTACTACCACGCTATATTCAATTGCAAACCTATTCACACTGATCACAACCTAAACAGTTTCCCACTTAGGAGCGTATTAGTACTCAGTTATAAATACTACTATGCCAAGATGACTGCACATTCCTCCTCAACTACTCATCCACAAAAACAAACAAGTCATTTCATCATCGTCCTTGCGTCTGCCATGGCCAGCGTGAGTTCTGGGTCGAGAGATTACCACTAGGGAGAGGCGAGCATGGAAGCGGAAGCGCGAGAGATGTCTCGCTTCGCCGCGAAAGCTGCCGACATGTCCCGCCGCATGGTCGTAGCAGCACAGAGGTCCCGCCGCGCTGCCAAAGCAGCACAGAGGTCCCGCCACGCCGTCGATGCAGCGGACTGGTCCGTGCGCGCTGTGGAAGCAGCAGAGATGTCCCGCTGCACAGCGAATGCAGCAAATATGTCCTCCCGCGCCACGGCGGCCTAGGAAAATGTCTCGCGGGCAAGCGAGGACTCTTACAGGTGCATGCATGCGATCGTCCATAGCCAGATGGATCAGATCTCTGGCTGGGCGAGGTTGCAAGACGACATGAAAGCCTCATTTCAACAGGCTACCGCATCATCCGGCAACTAGGGGAGGGCAATGCGAAGCTCCGGGCCGAGCGCGACCTGCTGAGGGCGAAGATCACCGGAAGGGTGAAGCAGGCGGAGGAGACCGCTGCCTTGTTGAAGAAGACGGGCGTTGTCGTCAAGAAACTTATGGACAAGAATGCCATGCTCCGCATCAAGCGCGAAAGACTGGTGGAGGAATCCATGAATGCTGCCTAGCAGCATATTAAGGACATGTAACTCATGAAAGAGATCATCGCCGCTCGGCGCAAGAACTAGTCTCCGCGACCTGCAGCGCATCAAGAAAGTAGAGATCAGCGAGCGAGGTCGTTGTATGCGTCTTCCTTCTTCTTTTGCCCTTGTGTATTTCGGGCGTAGCCGCATGTGGCTTTTAAATATGTAAGAAAATTATTATGCACTGTCGTCGTCCTTATATATTCGCCAGTCTTGCTATAAGTCGCAGTAGATGTTATATAGGACCATCGGATCTTACATCAAGATCCGTGCAAATTTTCTTTTCAGATTTTCTTTTCTCTCTCTTAAATCTCAGTCGAATGAGACATAGCCACGCCATTAAACAGGGGCTCGGGCGCCATTAATGGAGACCTTGGGAGAGAGGTGGGCGACAGATGGAGGTCAAAGAGATCTCCTCCCGATAAGCACGCACAGGGGTCTGATCGCACGCCTCCCATACTCAAATAGATACCCCACATGCCGCCTCCTAGCCAATAAAAAAGGGGACGTGTGGCGGCACGTAAATGGTAAGTAGAACGCCCACGGTTTCAATAATACTTGTGTTTCAGATTGTAACGTGACAACACTTGTTCCAAAATGACTTTGTTGATTGTTAATGTGTGCACCTTCGCAAATCGGACAACAAAATTACCACAACATGTTGGTGCCATGTCGTGACATCAAGCCAAGTTTCATGATTTTTATACGTGTTTTTGGATTTACAGGAATTAAAAAACCAAGTTTCTCAATGTTTCCGGCCGAGCCACGCCGCCCAGATGTTTGAATTTCATTCCCATTTTTTGCATGGGACCTAGAAATTTACCTTAGGACACACATGTGATTTTTCAACCAACTTTGGTGCACTAGAGCATGTGCTTGTAGTTCAAATTTGAATTATGCACATTAAATGACCAGAAACTCAATTAATGTATAGAAAAGGCCAAACGAACCCGGATTAATTCCAAAATTTAACACGACACTCATATAGTTCTATGTTGCCTCTGTAAAGAAAATCAAGGGGGGGGGGCAGCGTATACCTTTTCGCACACAAAGGTGGCACGTTCCCTCTCATAACCACGAGCCTTCTTGAGAGAAGCTCCGGTTTGCAAGAAGCTTATACCAAAACTTGTTGCAATTCGGGCAATTTTTTACCACAACATGTTAGTACCTTGACATGACACCATGCCAAGTTTCATGATTTTCAGGCGTGTTTTGGATTTACGAGAATTTTAAACAAAGTTTCTCAATGTTCTCGGCTGAGCCACGATGCCCAGATGTTTGAATTTCATTCCCATTTCTTGCATGGGACCTAGAAATTCACCCGAGGACACACATGTTATTTTTCAACCAACTTTGGTGCACTAGAGCATGTGCTTGGAGTTCAAATTTGAATTATGCACGTTAATTGACGAGAAACTTAATTAATGTATAAAAAGGCCAAACAAACCTGGAATAATTCCAAAATTTAACACAACACTCACATAGTTCAATGTTGCCTCCCTAAAGAAAATCCAGGGGGGCAGCGTATATCGTTTTGTACACAAAGTTGACACGTTCCCTCTGAGAACCACGAGCATTCTTGAGAGAAGCTCTAGTTTGCAAGAAGCTTATACCAAAACTTGCTCCAATTCGGCCAAAAAAATTCATGATTTCCAGGCGAGTTTTGGATTTATAGGAATTTAAAAATCAAGTTTCTCAATGTTCTCGGCCGAGTCACGACGCCCAAGTGTTTGTATGTCATTCCCAGTTCTTGCATGGGACCTAGAAATTCGCCCAAGGACACATGTGATTTCTCAACCAACTTTGGTCCACCGGAGCATGTGCTTGCAGTTCAAATTTGAATTATGCACATTAAATGTCCAGAAACTCAATTAATGTATAAAAAAGGCCAAACGAACCCGGAATAATTCCAAAATTTAAAAGGGCACTCATATAGTTCCATGTTGCCTTTGTAAAGAAAATCAGGGGGAGGCAGCGTTTATCGTTTCGCACACAAAGGTGACACGTTCCCTCTCGGAACCAGGAGGCTTGTTGAGAGAATCTTCGGTATGTAAGAAGCTTATACCAAAACTTGTCCCAATTCGGCCAAAAATTATACATATGAAAACAGTGTTTGGATTATCCCGAACGTCTAGCTACCTAGACCAATGTATTGTGATTTGAATTCTGCATAAAACGGATACAAATATTTGAATTGGAGATCGTATGGTACATGTAGTTCATAGTGAAATATGATTACTACTATATGCATGCTTTCTGTTATCAAGATAATAATTAAATGATGGTTTAACTTGACAAAAATCGTATTCAAATAAGGAAAATTGATCCAAATTTAGTAGTAATCATACGACCTCCAATATGCATGTCTTGTATTCAAATGGTAGACGACAATATGCATGTCTTGGATGAATTTTTTTGTACACGTTAAGTTTGTTCTGTCGAACATGGAATCCGCGCCTTGTTATCCCGGAATTTTCAAGCTCGAGTATCTTTTGTCTATTCTGCTGTGAAACTCCCGTCTCTTCAACCCACGTCGCGCCTTGTTATCCCGAAATTACGACACGCGCGAAAACTCCCACCTCATCTGAAATCAGCCCCGCACCCAAGACTCGCGAAATTCCCTTTCTGCCCCTTAGCCGGAAATGCCGCCTCGACATCGCGTGGTCAAAACCGGTGGCAGTATGTTCGTAACTTACCCTACATTTCGAACAAGTGCGTCCCTAAGCCATGGCTCCCCTACCTTCCCATTCGCCCCCATTCGTACACCGAGGCCACCAAAACCCGTGAAACCCCATGCTCCTCTGTCGGCCTCCCGACCGCCGCCCAGCCGGAGACTCTTCCCCGACGATGTCGTCCACAACAACAGCTCGCTATCCCTCATCCACCGCACCGGATGAGGATCAATCATCTATCTTGTTGTCCCGCCGGATCAACTTCCCCATCCTCCACCTCCAAGGAGATGCCTCGACGTTTGCCTCGTCTATCGCGCCACCTCCATTCCCATAGCACCGTCTTGACCTGCCCCACCGGAACTGCAGCACCCTCACCAATTCCTCCGATGAAGCCGAGGCCTACTTGGTGCCACCAAGGAGGTTCTGCACTCACCACTATATTTTATCTTTTATCGGATCTCACGGGGCTGCCCGTCCTCGATACCGAGCAACCATGGCGGGTCTCCACCGGATGAGGAAGTCCCTACAGAATTCAAATGCATACTATCTGGTGCAACAGCATGCGCTAGACGATTTTAGCGCCAAACAAGAGAAAACTAATAAGCTTGCTAAGCTTTTTGCCAGCATGGAGGGTATCCAGGATATCATTTCTTGAGATCTTCTGAAGTGGTTTCAGTTCTGGACTTGTTTTGCTGCCACGTTTATTTTCACTGGTGGCCAATTTAGACGCCCAGTGTATGTAATATGCTGCTTTGTTCACTATATTTGCACTATTGGCGAATTTTGATGCCCAGTGGATGTAATATTTGTAATAGCCGTAATATCCTAGTGTAAGTTGCTTGCTTATTTATTTCCATATTGTCTTATTTGTTTTTTTGCTGGTAGTCACTGCAGTTCTTTTTCCGCGGTAACCTTTCTATTTAGAAGTGGTCCTGCTGCCTGCTGTAGTGGGCCCCCTATGGTCTGTATGATCCATGGGCCTTCTATGGGCCGTAGTTTCATTGGGACTTCTACGGGTAGTATGATCGATTGGCCAAACATGGGCCATACTTTTGTGGATAATTAACGGACCACAATATGGGCCATAAACAAGTTATAATGGGAATCGTCTGTTTATGGGCCGTTAACAGGCCCATGTGTACAACGGGCTTAATTCGAATGGCGGGCATAATGCGTCGTTAATGGGCCATATGTGATGACGCCATAAAAATGGCCCAACAGATTAAAGGGACAGAGACGGGCCGACTTTAACCACGGGCTGAATTTGGCCCACAAAGCGGAACAGGCAAGTAACGGACCGTAAGTAATCGAATGCCGAAAATGAGCCCAATAATAAATGGGCCCTTAGAAGGCCGAAAGATAACACGGGCTGAAACGGCCCAATGGAATAATGGGCCGTTAATGGGTATAAAGCTATATACTGTTCATTATGGGCCAGTTTCACCACGGGCCATTTATGGGCCAAGATTTAGAAAGGGCCTCATATGGGCCGAAAGATGTCATGGCCATACATGGGTCGGAAGTTACATTGGGCACGAATCATATTGGATGGCCCATATGGCGCTACTGGGCCTAATTCGGATAGGCTATAACGGGCCATGAGTTAGCGGGCTGTAAATGGGCTATATGCGAACAAGCCGTTAACATGCCTTCAGTGGGACGGGCCGCTACCTTTTTACTAAGTCAAACGGACCGGCCTTTTGACCTGAATGGGCCACTATTGGTCCATGCCACGTGTCAACGTATCATAGGTGCGTCCCGTCCATTCGCTGAATGACATCTGTCCCAGCAATGAGCTGACACATGGATACTCCGGCGAATGAGAATTTTACACGTGGAAAATCCCCACTAGTCAGGGCTGTTAATGGGTTATCGGATCCAAACCGGAACCCGATAGATTAACGGTAACCCGTTATGGTGGATGCCACGTGTCGGTTACCCTTGACGAAAGCACTTCTATGATGCGCGATTTATCGTCATGGAAGTAGACACTTCCGTGATGATAATTTTGGTAATGTCATGGAACACTTCTACGACAGCACAGGTATGACTATCTTGATTCTGTCATAAAATCGTCATGGATGAACATGCATGACAGAAAACGTGACCTACTATGACAAACACGTATCATCACGGAAGTTTATTTTTTTGTAGTGGAGGAGCTCGACCGAGATCGAATCTTGGCCTCTGTCCTTTGGTTCTGCCTCGAGGGCCGGGGATAAATCCTCCGCCAATGTGAGTTCGCCTGATGGTGGGGTAAGGTCCCCTCTCTCAGGGAGTCATTCCTGGCTCGAAGCCATTTGGTGAACTAGGGCCGATTCACAGATCGGGTCGGAGGTGTATGTCGGAGCAGGCGCGGCAAGGCCTGCACAGGTGGTAAATCTGGTGAAAACCAAATCCCCCCGTGCACTAGTGACGTACTCCATATTGTCGAATCGAATCCGGTGTTCGGGAG
Source organism: Triticum aestivum (assembly GCF_018294505.1). Classification (NCBI taxonomy): domain Eukaryota; kingdom Viridiplantae; phylum Streptophyta; class Magnoliopsida; order Poales; family Poaceae; genus Triticum; species Triticum aestivum. The sequence goes on along the minus strand of NC_057805.1, from coordinate 105,061,317 downwards.
CGAAGTTTTCGACCTGGTCAAGATGGCCGGTTGAATTAGCGTGCAGCACGATGCTGCCAAAAGATAAGAGTTGTCCACGGACGAAGAGATCTATGGAACTGATGTCCTTTCCGAGGACTAAGCGAGCCATTGATCCTTCCGGTGATCCAACAACGAAACTCTCAATTAAAGCAACACCAATGTCGGTGTAAAAACCGGCAGACCTCGGGGTAGGGGGTCCCGAGCTATGGATCTAGGATCAACGGGTAACAAAGGACGGCGAACACAATGTCTACCCAGGTTCGGTCCCTTTCGAAGAGGTAAAACCCTCCGTCATGCTTTATTGTATTGATTGTATGATGTGGTTTATAGAGTAGATATACATCGAGATCTGCGTGAGCTAAATCCTAGGCTACGGGGGATGAATATAGCTCTGCCCCTAATGACTACAACCCTCGACTTATATAGACACTGATAGGGTTAGGATTACCGAAGGTAGATTACAATAAGGAATAAAAGAGATCTTCAGCTTCCTTGACTTGGAGGTCACACCATGGCTTCATAGATCTCTTGTCACAGCACGGCACCACCAGTCCGGCCCATGTACAATGGGCCGTCGCCCCGAGGACCCCTTAGTCCATGAATTCCTCAGTCAGGATGTGGTGGGATGAATAAATTCTGAAATCATGCACCGAATGAAAATTTCACTGCGAAACTTGAAACTTGGGCAGGGGAAACACACAACGCAGACGAAGCGCATAAAATACTCGAGTGCGAGAAAAGAGAAAATTGGCGGATCCTGTCTCCACAAAAATCTACATGTGTAGTTGATTAAATCGGTCAATGGCACGCTTGCTTTATTAGAAAATATCACACGGGTAACTGACTTATGGATCATTAACACAACAAATGCACATGGGTACGCCATAGAAACCGTGTGTTTAGTGATCTTCTAATAATTCTTCTATCTATCAGCATCTGCAACCGCACCTGTAAATTTAAAAATCTCTTTCATTGTAGCAGGGTTATTCAATGTACATGAACGAGGCAAAGGTGACACTCGATGAACAATCATCGGTTTATGAAATGCAATCAAGTGTCAACCTACCTCGCTCACATAGCCAAAATTGATCCTATGCAACAAACGATAAGCTTGCTGCCATCCGCTGGCGTGGATATTTAAGCCAGTGTGCGGGAAACTTGCGTGGCAAGGTGGGACTAAAAACCGGCTACGGCCAGTTGGTCTCCGGTGGCTTCGAGTGGCAGCGGGCGGACGTTTCGGGAGGATTAAGGGTGGGGGTATGGCTACAAGACTTCGGTGAACACATGCTAAGCAATACTCAAAGCCTTAAAAGGATGCACTTATCTTTGTTGTATGTTAATAATAGATAGTACCAACTTAAAGTAACAGTAATTTGCTCTAAAACTAGTAAGTAGTACTAGTAGATGCTCGTAATTAATTATACAAACTTACGGGCAACACACGCACTAACTACTTCTCACATGCTGGCCAGGCGTAATCGTTCTCCTTCCCGGCCTTGTCGGCGGTAGCCCACCATGCTTGGATCTCTGCACGGCTCTCTTCAGCGTCGCGGTAGCTACCTCACAGATCTTGGTAGGTAGAGGCATCAGGGCATGCTGGCCAGACGTCGTTATTCTCCTTCCCGACCATGTCAGCGGCAGCCCACCGTGCTTGTATCTCCATCAAGCTCTCATTAGCACAGCGTGCAACCCCTTCTTTCTTGCGGTGGAGGGACTCTCTTTTCTTGACAACTTTCTGCCTTTTCTGCTCCTTATATGCGGCTTTGGCCGCCTCTCGATCCACCGCCCATTCGGCGATGGCAGTGTCAAAGTCCGCCACATAGTTGTGCTGCTGCGGGCGGCAATGATCTTGGCGCGTGGGATGCCATCACTTCCTTACTAGTTGCTGTGTGGTGTGGTGCCATGAACGACGCTTGGAGAGAGCTCTGGGGCGGAGTGGCCAGACATCCATACAGTGCGGTGGCTTTTAAGATCTCAAGGACAAATGACGAAGGAAATTTGGCTTCCCCTACAATCTTGGTCATTCATTATCGCACATGGTTCATTCCAGTCGCCTCCGGAAATAGCGTGCACTCAACCTATTGTGTGTTGCGTTATGATTGGCCGAAACCCTAGCCACACGGATCACGTGGGTGCACCGTAGGATGCACCGCGATCGAATGGCAATCTAAGTCCCTCTCATCACACCCATGCAGCCGTAGGTGGATTGGATTTATCTGCGCGAAATGTCTAGAAAATGCTCATAATCACCTAAATATGGTAAACGAGCCTGGAAAAGTGCCAAAATTGAACATGGTGATTTGTAGGGTGTATGTTCATCGTAGAAAAAAACTCAAGGACAAAGGACAAAGGAAATTTGGATTCCCCTTCAATCTTGGTGATTTCCCTCTTAAAACGATGAAACTTCCTCGGTGATGGTTCGATTTATGAAGGGCGTGCATGACGACATAAGCCAAACCTTCTCAAAATTTTACCAGGGCATGGTGAGGCAATACCATGGCACCATGCCAGGCGTCATGTTTTTCAAGCATGTATATCATTTTTCTATAGTTGAAAAACCAATAAACGGCACGTTTGTGGTTAACTCATGACACACATATCCTTGCAATCTCTGCCCATTCCTTGTAAAAGGAATGAGAATTTACTAAATACCATGAGCATGATTTCCCAAACAGTTTTTGTGCACCTTTTATGCACCGATTGTTTGAATTTGAATTATGTGCATTAATGCCTAGAAAATGCTCATAATCACCTAAATTTGGTAAATGAGCCTGGAAAAGTGCCAAATTTGAACATGGCGATTTGCAGGGTGTATGTTCATCACAAAAAAAAACTCAAGGACAAAAGACGAAGGAAATCTGGATTCCCCTTTAATCTTGGTGATTTCCCTCTCGAAACCATGAAACTTCCTCGGTGATGGTTCGATTTATGAAGGGCGTGCCTGACGACATAAGCCAAACCTTCTCAAATTTTTACCTGGGCATGGTGAGGCCATACCATGGCACCATGCCAAGTGTCATGTTTTTCAAGCATGTATTTCATTTTTCTATAGTTGAAAAACCAATAGACGACACGTTTGTGGTTGACTCTTGCCGCACACATCCCTGAAATCTCTGCCATTCCTTGTAAAAGGTATGAGAATTTACTAAATACCACGAGCATGGTTTTCCATACCGTTTTTGTGCACCTTTTCATGCACCGATTGTTTGAATTTGAATTATGTGCATTAATGCCTAGAAAATGCACATAATCACCTAAATATGGTAAATGAGCCCAGAAAAGTGTCAATTTTGAACCCGGTGATTTGCAGGGTGTATGCTCATCATAGAAAAAAACTCAAGGACGATGGAAATTTAGATTCCCATTCAATCTTGGCGATTTCCCTCTCAAAACCATGAAACTTCCTTGGTGATAGTTCAATTTATGAAGAGCGTGCATGACGACATAAGCCAAACCTTCTCAAATTTTGAGCAGGGCATGGTGAGGCCATACCATGGCACCATGCGAGGCGTCATTTTTTTCAAGCATGTATTTCATTTTTCAATAGTTGAATAACCAATAAACGACATGTTAGTGGTTGACTTATGCCACACATATCCTTGAGATCTCTACCCATTCCTTGTAAAAGGCATGAGAATGTACTAAATACCATGATCATGGTATTCCAGACAATTTTTATGCACTTTTTCATGCACCGATTGTTTGAATTTGAATTATTTGCAATAATGCCTAGAAAAGGCACATAATCTCCTAAATATGGTAAATGAGCCCGGAAAAATCCCAAATTTGAACACGTTGCATTGGAGGGGGTATGTTGATCGTAGAAAAAATTGAATGACAAACAAGGAAGAAAATTTGGATCGCCTTCAATCTCAGTGATTTACTATCGCACACGGTTCATCTCCGTTGCCTCTGCGAACCGTGCGCATTCACCCACACATCCGAAAGGAAAAAAGAAAACCTTCACCCCCTGCCCACTTCGTCCCCACCCACTTGCTACGCACTCCTCTGAACTTCTGCACCTCATCAACTTCTATCGTGGCGGCCACCCTTAAGCTCAACGGCTGTCTTCGGCGGGCGGAGGTCGCGCTCCAAATGACATGGGATTTCGCCCCTACCGCGTGCCGCCGCATACTTGCACCGACTTTCTAGACTCTGGTCGATTGGGGTTTTCTGCGGGATTGGGACGGAGATTTTTCTCATGGAGAAGGTAATTAATTTAGCAAAATATTCACTCATCTCTTATCGCAGTCTATCCGTCATTGTTAATCAACTGGTGGAAATCATCGTGGATTCATTTTTCTTATAGTTGATTCGAGGGTTTTCATTTAAGTGTCCAAAGTGCGATCACAAATCGGGCAAGTCTGGTCGCGGCCAGTGGGAAACAAAGTTCTATCTCACCATTCCAGATGACTTTAGGAAGCGCTCGGTATGTTCAATCTCACCCTACCACGGTCTGCATGGCCTAAATTTATGAACATATACCGTATATTGCTACATTTGGATAAAAAGTACGGTGCCACATGCAGTCTAGACGTCGAAGACGAGTTTTTTCTTGTAAATTAGGAAAATTAATGATATAGTGTTCATTCAGTTACTCTCGTATTTGCAACAAATCTGTCTTACATTATCTATTTTTAATTATATATTTTTGTACTTTGCTTTCAGCTATATATTATTCTATTATCTTAGTTACTGTCATATTTGCATGTTGGTATGTTATTTCAATATATCTAATTAATGATCTTAATTTTCATTTTAAGCAGTACATCCCTTGCTTTGCAAGAACATTAGTAGAAGGAAATCTTGGGCTTTACTTTGTTGATGAGTCCTTGGATGTCATATTGACAACACAACATGGATTTACAGTGACAGTTAGGGTAAAACTTGATAAAGATGGTCACTCCTATTTCGATGTGGACCTTTGGAGAAAAAATTATAAGTTTTATGAACTGAAAGCTGGCAATAAAATTCTAGTGTGTGCACCATAGCATGGTCTAATTAACATGTATGTTTACTTCCCCAACGCCATCAGTCGATCACAGTCTGATCGAGGTTAGTGTTCTTTCAACTTTCTTCATGCTGGCATATTACTTAGCAAAATTGGGGTATTTATTCTGACTAACTGATCACTATTTAAGCAACCAATTGTGATTTCATTTTCTGACTCTGTTCCTAGGCAGTAATGAATTCTATTTACTAATTTATGCCCACTATGCTTCTGCCATGTTCTGAATAAATAATATCTTTCCACCTTTTAAGCAGGATATGTTGGATGCATAGTTAATGATCTGTATGTTATTCGGCGTACCAAATTTCACTAGAAACACTTGGAGCATGACATAAAATTTGTCGATAATCTGACAGAGATAGATAGCGTATGAACGCTAGATTCTGGATGGGATTAATTCTACCCCTGGTGCACACATTGAACAAGACCAATTGTATGCACAAAATGCTGGTACATAGTCTTATTTTTCTGTTAATGTTCATAAACTATATATAGCTTTAATGATATGTCACAACTGGTTTTTATTCTACATTCCGACAGAAATTACCCACTTCAGCTGTTCCTGAATCAATTCCCGACATGGTCGAACTACAAGTGTGCCTACTAATAACGCCAAAGTGATTGCAAGGTACTGCATGTCCCGCAGAATGGAGCCATTCAAATTAACAAGTTCTCGCTTATCGTGGCAATGCATCCACATTGGAAAATTGGAGACACTATTCTACTCACGCTCTACCAAGGCACAGGAGAGTTCTTCCTTAACATTGACGATATGTCGAGTCACCGTGATCAAGCTGCTTCCAGCGGATAGTTGTGGTTGTTGGCCCTCAACCTCTTAAAATGTGCTAGTTGTTACTATGCTAAGTATGTAGATATGGACCATATGGTTGTCAAAACTCTTAAGTTCCGAATTTTTAAGTACTATGTTACCAAGATCCGCCTCTTGTCGAATAGTGTCACCATATATATATGTTACTCAAATGTTGTTAGCCAAGTTCTTAAATTTTCCTGGAAAGTATTAGTATCGTACACATTTCATTCGGTTTAAGCGCGTGCTCGCTAGAGTAGAGGATGTCCATGGTTTCGACGTGGTGATCAGCACCGATGTCTAGAAAGCATTTGCATATTAATTGTCCATATTGCAAATCCAGATAATATACAGATAGGCTAGCCCATACAATTGACATATTTGACATGCATGAACAAATCACTAAGCATAAACTAAGCACATGTCAAACTAAGCATATACATACATACATATATATATATATGTGCTCAAATTATTGGTCCAGTGCTTAGTTTGACCAGTAATTTACAAACCGTTAGGTCGCTAATTTACAAGGATATAACCGTCCCAGCACGCACAGCTGCCATCGTCCATCATCGTGTCGATCCTGGGCTCAATGGGAGCGGAGGCTGCTGAGTCGATGACCTACACACCCTGAGCAATCGAGGCTGGGGCAGCCTCGACATCGGGGATCGCCGGTATTGCCTCGGGCGCGGGATAACCAGGGCTACCGCGACCGTCGGTTCTGCCCCGACGACGTCCGGTGAGACGACGTTGGCTCTCGCCAGGGTTGCCGTGACGGTCCCCAGGCATGCCCCGGTGACATACGGTGATGCGCCCTCCTCCATCGGGGACATGAGCCTGCGCCTCATGTAACGGCCACCACTGCCGCAGTTGTCCATGCGTCATCGCGATTTCTGCTCCACCGCCTGCACCATTCGTCGCACTCTGCGTCGAGCCAGCAGTATCGCCCGCTGGTGATCCCTGTCCGCTTTTAGGACGACCCTGGCTAACATGGCAGCTTGCTCGTACCGTGTTTCCTGCTTCATCTGCCATCATCGGGAGAGGCGGCGGCATGGCCGTTGACCGCCAAGCCGACCATCGTGCCTTCAGCCTCAATTCCACCATCGCTCAACTCCATCCCGTCGTCGGCCATTGGTGGTATGCCGGTATATGTGGGTAACTAGCTAGCAAGTGGATCAGTAGCGAGTCGCCGCCGCCGGCTATTGTTGTGGTTATTTATAGCTAGCAACTGGCTAGGGGATTGGGGATTTTACAAAATTCACCCCTGTGGAGTGCGGGAAGCCTTCGCTGCAGCGCAGGAAGACTTAAGTGGAACACACAACCCGACAACCATATGTAGTGTCACGTGTTATCACACACGTGTTAACATAAGGAAATGTATGTGTAACTTACTAATCATCGCACACGAGTACTCGCACCACGCATCGTGTGTGATACTCCTAGCCATCGCAAGCAACTCGTTTGCATTTTTTAAAGTTTTTCCTACACACATAATCGCACACGAATGAACTGTAGTAACCGTTTGAGTTATATTTTCTCATCGCAATTAGTTCATCCGAGAGCATGTTTGCTGTGTATCACACACATCTTGTTTACACGAATCGTTTGTGTTGTTATGGCTCATCGCAAATAGTTCATCTATGTGAACTATATGCCGCGTATCACACACGTCTTGTTAAGTTGAACCGTTTCTATTGTGTTGCCTAATCGAAAACAGTTCATCCGAGTGAACTGTATGCCATATATTGCACACGCCTTGATCTGGCTAGCCGTTTCTATTGCGTTCCCTAATCACAAACAGTTCATCCGAGTGAACTGTATGTCATATATCGTACACACACCTTCATATGGCTGGCTGTTTCTGTTGTTGTGGCTCATCGCAGACAGTTCTTCTCGATAAACCGTATGCCACACAACTATAATCTGAATTGTGTTTGATGTCTCTACCATCGCAAACATTTTGTACCTTTTTGACGGGTTTTTTCAATCACCGTTTGCGATTTATGCATCACACACAATTTTGTCGAAGGGTCGCTGATTATAGTGTCGCGTTTGGACCATCCTGCGGTGGTGTAACGTGTATTGTACAAAATCAATTCGCACTTTCGTCAACGAAAAAACAATATAAAAATCTATTCGCACCACACAAGAGAGAGTCTTCTCCCGTTTTACTATATGGATTATTACAAATGCTATTCAAAACTTGGAATCCATGTTATGTCTAATTTGTTTTTTTCGCTAGGTGTATATGCATGTAACCTTCTCAGACGTACATTTTAGTGCATTCCAAATGTATATACTACCGTTGCAATTCAAACTAAATTTGAATTCCGTTTCTCTATTTGAATAAGAATCTACAATCCTGATTGTTGCCAAGTTAAACCATCATTTGTAGATTATCTTAACAACACACCACATGATTACTATATAGTTAGATATGAACTATGTGTACTATATGAACTTGAATTGAAAATTTGGAATCCACTTGATATTGATTCCAAGTTATACCATGTTTCATATGTATAATATGTTTATCACACAATGTATAGTGCCCTGCCCCCTACATTATGACAAGTATTTAGCCGTGATCTGCAAAATCCACACATTATCACAAATGAATGTTATATATATATATATATATATATATATACATAGTACAACATGTCTGAGGGAGTCCTAGACTAAGGGGTCCTCGGGCGTCCGGCCTGTTAGCCATGGGCCGGACTGATGGGCTGTGAAGATACGAAGACCGAAGAATTCACCCGTGTCCGGATGGGACTCTCCTTGGCGTGGAAGGCAAGCTTGGCGACCAAATATGAAGATTTCCTTTCACTATAACCGACCTTATGTAACCCTAGATCCCTCCGGTGTCTATATAAACCGGAGGGCTTAGTCTGGATCGAGACACATTTATTACCATAGTCATACAGGCTAGACTTCTACGGTTTAGCCATTACGATCTCGCGGTAGATCAACTCTTGTACTACTCATATTCATCAAGATCAATCCAGCAGGAAGTATTGTATTACCTCCATAGAGAGGGCCCAAACATGGGTAAACACTATGTCCCCCGTCTCCTGTTACCATCGACCCTAGATGCACAGTTCGGGACCCCTTACCCGAGATCCGCCGCTTTTGACACCGACATTGGTGTTTTCATTGAGAGTTCCAATGTGCCGTCGTTAAGAGGTTTGATGGCCCCTTCAATCATCTACACGATGCTGTCCACGGGGAAGTCTTCCTCCCCGGGCAGATCTTCGTGTTCGGCGGCTTCGCACTGCAGGCCAACTCGCTTGGCCATCTGGAGCAGATCGAAAGCTACGCCCCTGGCCACCAGGTCAGATTCGGGAGCTTGAATTACGTCGCGGACATCCGCGGAGACTTGATCTTCGACGGATTCGAGACCGCGGCAGCCGCTCCCTGTCACCTCGATGAACACGACACGAATCTGTCATCGGACCACGTCCAGGAGATAGCTCCTGTAACTACTCTGGCCTTAGATCCGGAGCAAATCGCGCCATCCGCGGACGGGAAGCTCAGCCCCACCACGGATGCCATAGATACCGCGGCGTCAGAGCCACACACAGACTTAGCCCCATGTGATATTTGTGTCACCGGAACTTCGGACTCGTTTCCAGCTATAAGTTCCAAACTATGCGCGTCCGTGGACGCCGAGCTTGATCGGTTATCGATCTTCGAATTCAGCGCCGCAGACATCTTCCGACACTCGCCTTTCGGCGATGTCCTAAACTCATTGAAGAATCTGTCCTTGGTGGGAGACTCGCAGCCGACTTATGTCCAGGTCAAACCGGAGGCTGATGATGGAGAATTTCGCTTCCCACCCGCCACCCACTGCATAGCCACTCTCGAGGACTTAACCGACATGCTCGATTACGGCTCTGAAGACATCGACGGTATGGACGATGATGTCAATAATGAGCAGGGCCAAAACCAGCCATTTACTGAACGCAGAACGACCATTTCTTCATACAAAGTGTACATGGTGGATACACCCAAAGAAACGAACGACGATAACCAAAAAAATCAAGTTGAGGATAAACCTCCTGAGACATAGCCCAAACGTCGGCATCCTCGGCGCCGCTCTAAGTCACGCCGTTCCAAAGACATCAATATTGGCTCCGGAGACAATAATACTCCGGACGAAGCCGAAGATAATGAAGACCCCGTTGAGGTAACCTTCGAACAGGAGGAACGGGAAAATGGGGAAGTGAGCCCTGGTGAACAGGCCATACATGACAACTCGGAGGACGATAATTATCTTCCGCTCTTCGAAGATGAGGTAAGCCTCGGTGACGAAGATTTCATCGTGCCCAAGGAACCTCTCGAGCAGGAGCGCTTCAAGTGCAGGCTAATAGCCACTCCAAGGAGCCTGAAAAAGAAGCAGCAGCAGCTTCAAGCTGACCAAGATCTGCTCAACGACAGATGGACTGATGTCCTACCAGCCGAAGAATACGGCCTCAAGCGCACAGCCAAGAGCTACCTGAAGCGCAGATTGCTACCTCAGTTTGATGAGGAGGCGCTGAAGCCCATACCTCCCTCACGCAATGAGGCCGACCGGCCACCACACAGTAGGGACAGTGCGGTTTTAACGATCACCGCGCGGACAGGATAAAGCGGCAACTCAGGCCGAACAGCAGCCCGCCCCACCGCAACGCAAAAACAGAGATAAAACAGCTCGGGGATATCCATACGGCCTTCGACAGGACCTGAACAATAGAGCAGGATATACCAGATCAATCTACAGATCGCAAGGACGTACCTCGATACGCGACGACGATTACCTATTCGGACATAACAAGACTAGTCACGCCCAGGCCGAACACCACAGACGGACTCCATCGGAGCTACGTCGCGATGTGGCCCAATATAGAGGCGCCGCACACCCACTCTGCTTCACTGACGAAGTAATGGAGCATGATTTCCCAGAAGGATTTAAACTCGTAAACATCGAATCATATGACGGAACAACAGACCCTGCGGTCTGGATCGAGGATTTCCTCCTCCATATTCACATGGCTCGTGGTGATGATCTCAACGCCATCAAATACCTCCCACTAAAACTCAAAGGACCAGCTCGGTACTGGTTAAATAGTCTGCCGGAAAACTCTATTCGCAGCTGGGAGGACTTGGAAAACGCCTTCTGCGACAACTTCCAAGGTATATATGTCCGTCCACCAGATGCCGATGACTTAAGTCACGTTGTCCATCAGCCGGGGGAATCTGCCAAGAAGCTCTTGACTAGGTTCCTAATTAAAAAGAACCAGATTGTAGATTGTCCGGATGCGGAAGCCCTAGCAGCCTTCAAGCACAGTGTCCGAGGCAAATGGCTTGCCCGCCACCTCGGACAGGAAAAACCAAAATCCATGTCGGCCCTTACCGCTCTGACGACTCGCTTTTGCATGGGTGAAGACAGTTGGCTCGCTCGTAGAAGCAACAGCGCCAGCGATCCAGGCACTTCCGAAGTCCGAGACAGTAGCGGGAAACCACAATACAATAACCACAAACGTGGAAATACTAATGAGGGACCGCATGACACAGCGGTCAACGCCGGATTCAGCGGCCCCAAACCCGATCAACGGAAAAAGCCATTCAAGGCAAACAAAAACGAACCATCCAACTTAGACAAGATATTGGATAGGCCATGCCAGATTCATGGCCACCCCAATAAACCAGCTAATCACACCAACCGAAGCTGTTGGGTCCTCAAACAAGCCGGCAAGTTAAACGCCGCACAAAAGGGGAAGAGGACGCCCGGCGACAGCAATAGTGAAGATCCAAACACCAGGGGTCAGAAGCAATTTTCCTCCGAAGTGAAAACGGTTAACATAGTATATGTGACACACACCCCTAAAGGTGAACGCATGGAACACTCCCTCCATACAGAAGATCACACTACGACTATCTCAGCCGAACTATACTGCGGCCTTATCACATCGCATACCTCATCGGCCATTACGCCGTCGGTCTCCATTCGACATGACCAGACAATATCCATGCTCGACTAGCAATGCGGCTTCCGCCGTTCGCCCAATATGCCTGCGAAGTCAGTATCGCGCATACATAACTATGCACTTTAAATACCCTGGGCATCGGCAGAAGCACAATACGGGTGGGCTTGCAAGTACTCCAGTAACCTACCTCATTTTTCTAACTATTTTTTTTTCTATCCTCCCTACTGATGGCTTCAATCTTGGTCACCCACGAACTTTATTGGAATTCAGGTTCATACGCTCATCCAAAGGTTGTTCCCGTTAAGGATTCCCTTAGCCGAGGACAGGCGGCGCAGACGTGCGACAGGAGGTCCAAAATAACTTTTTGTAAGACCGCACTCAACATTTCGAGCCTGTAAAGTGCCTTTTTCCTCAGCCGCCAACCCCTGGCATGTCAAATAGCCGAGGTCTCGGCTTTTTATATAATGATCGGCACATCACTCAGGTCCCAGTAAACATAATCCGTATTTGGTATTCGTTTTTTCTAAAGAACTAAATTTTGCCTCTTCGGTTATTTTACACATACCTTGGCATAACCTGCCAGGGGCTCAGCATGGGAACAAATGAGTTGCCAACAAAGTCCGAACAGCTTCATAGCACACTTCGGCGTCGCGAATTTGGCCTTATATGCATCAGCTCCGAATCATGTCTTGGGTCAATAGTTGGGTTGCCCGGCTCCTGTGCTTGCTACCTTACGTTCCGCTCTATCGGCTAAGGTGGTAAAGGGAGAACTACTGCGATTGTGCTTCCGGTTCATCCGGTCAAGCACCTCAGTAGAGAAAGCCGAAAACTGACCGTCATGATGCGGCGAGAGCTGGTCAACCACTTGATGACTTATTGGAATCTTTCGTGATTTCCTCCGTATTACACGAAGGACCTTTTTTCAGGTCATACATGTGACGCACCGTATTGGGATACCCGCGCACAGACCAGGGGCTATATCATAGACCCGCCGTAAGACTCCTATGGCTAAGTTAAAGTGTTAACGCCCTATAGTCTGATTGCCTCGTTCGCCGCATTGACACCTCCTTCATGGACCAAGACGTTGGATTAAGAGTGGTCATATGCTTTTCCGAACACCCCTGTACTTCCTACGAGGGGCCTGAAGCCGACGACTGGAAAACTTCCAGATTATACAAAAATGGCCGCACAGGAGGAAACAAAGCTTTTATGCAACGCTAAAACTAAAATAACTTTATTATATTACAATATTGTTTCTCACAAATTCCGTACACTTCATTCGAATATTATGTCTTTCGAGCATTGACCCTCTATTAAGCGGGCAGCCTCTAAGACATCCTCGAAATAATGCTCTGGTGCGTGGTGGTCCTAGCCCTTGGGTGGACTCTTCGCTGCAACATCGGCGGCCTTCATCTTCGTCCAGTATGTCTTAACACAGGCAAAGGCCATCTGTGCACCCTCAATGCACGATGATCGCTTAACAACGTCGATACGCGGCACCGCGTCAACAAGTCGCCGCACCAAGCCAAAATAACTGTCCGGAATTGGTTCGGCCGGCCACAGCCAGACCACGACGTCCTTTATGGCAGCACTGGAAATCCGGTGAAGCTCAGTCCATTGGATCATCTGTTCGTTCAGCAGCAGGGGGCGCTTTGACGCACCGAATTGTGACCAGAAAAGCTTCTCGGTTGTATACCCTTCTTGCGCCTGGTAAAACTGCGCCGCATCGGAAGCACTCTTCGGCAGGGCCAACAGTGCATCTGGAGAACTCCACACTTGATTAAGCTGGGCATAATTTGGATCGCCAAACTTAGTTTGCAATAAAAAGGGCTTACCAGCCGCGATCTCGCCAGCTTGTTAGATCTCCTCCCTGGCCGCTCTAGCTTCGGACCACGCTTCTCTCGCCTCTCGCAAGGCCTTGTCAAGATCAGCCATTTTGGCTTTATTATCCTTCTGGAGGAATTCACAGCGGCCAGCTACATCCTTTAGTTCATGCACCATCTGGGATATCTTCTCCTCATCTCGGCGCCGAGCAGCCTGTTCGGCCTTCAACTCGGCCGATGCCTTTTCAGCAGCCGCATTACTAATACGGGCCTGCTCCTTGGCCCGGGCTAGCTCCGCCCGAAGAATTTCAACGGCGGCGGCACCATCTACAGTCATGCATGCAATTTTTCGGCATCATGCTAATATTATAAACATGTATATGTAATGACTGCCCCCAAATGCTTACCTTGCGACTCGTCAAAACGCTTATGGATCAACGCAATATCATCCACGGCCACATCAAGCTTCTGCTGCAGCTCGGCAACCTCCGTATTCTGGGCAGTTGCGATGGGGGAAGCAGCATGTGTTTCAATTAATGAGATTATTTCCTGGACATATGATATTGATCCTCTAATTGCCTCCCTTGGGAAGCCAACCAGAGTCTCAGGGGCTACTACCTATACACAGGCGCAGTTTGTGAATAAAACACAATAAAAAATTTACAGTACAAACCTCGCGCAGGCTTCAGTCAATGCGCTTTTCGCGGATAGAACCTTTTCAACCACCGTACCCATCAAGGTACGATGTTCCCCTGACACGGACGCCTGTCGCAGCATATCCGTCAATGTATCTGGCGCTTCAGGACCGTCAGAAGCTGCCACGGGTGTACGGCCACCCTTTGAAGGGATCCGTTTATTCGTCCCTAGAGTTGTCTCCGGCTGTGGGCCGGACAGTTCGGGGCCTTCGTTGGCCTCCGAGCCCTGGGCTACCGAAGTATCAGCTTCGGATAGTGTCTTCATCACCCCTCGCACCACTTGTTGATCAGGAGAGACCCTCCGGGACGACACCTCAAGATCGCCCGCCTTATTGGGCGAGGAGACCGGTGGAGGTGTTTCGCTTTCCATCATCGCTGGGAGAAGATCCCCCGAGGAAGAGGATTGGTGAAGGAGGTTGTGCGCCGAACTGCAGAAACATACATTTTAGATGTTGCCTCAGTAACAGGAAGGGAGCAGGATATGCTCAAAAACATCCTCGTCTACTTACAATTCGGCTAGAGGCTTGTCCTCGTCATGGGACTGTGCGAAGACGCCATCCTCCAAACCCGAGCCCTTTCCTCCCAATCTTCGGAGGCAACCCTTTTCTTACCTTGGGGGGAGGAGGCCTTGACTTCTCCTTCACTTTTGTCTTCGGACGATGGAATTTTGATTCCCCTGGGCGTACTGTCTGATATACCTTCGGGATGGAGGCTGCTTTTGATCCTCTCCCTTCCCACTTTGTCCTCCTCCACCGGCACCTGGTATGAAGCCGGGGGCAGCATCCTTGTCAATACGGCATCTGCTGAGTCTTCAGGGAGGGGGTCCGAACACCGGATTCGCTCCGCTTTCTTTATCTAGCCCTGGAAAAAGACAGTTTGCTCAGTAACATATTACGGCATACTTAACTACAATGTGTTCGGGAGCCGAGCGCTTACCGGGGTATCCGGGTGGTTGCAGTCGAGGCCAACATCCTCGGTGGTGTCTGGCCACTGTTTCCACTTCCCGAAAAACAACTTCCACATCCCTTTGTGCGTAGTGACAAAGAAGTGTTGAAGGTTTCGTGGTCCTTCCGGATTGAACTCCCACATGAGTAGAGACCTACGCTGGCATGGTAGGACTCGGCGGACTAACATCACCTGGATCACGTTGACAAGGTCAATATCCATCTCAAGGAGGGTTCGGATGCGGCTTTGGAGAGTCTGCACTTCATCAACTGATCCCCAGTCCAGTCCCTTATTAATCCATGATGCAAGTTGTAGCGGAGGGCCCGAACGGAACGCAGGTGTAGCTGCCCACTTGGTACCGCGGGGTTCTGTGATGTAAAACCACTCTCGCTGCCATTGGTCGGAGGTTTCTGTGGAAGAACCTTTAGGCCAGGGAGCATTGGTAATCTTGCTCACCATAGCGCCACCACACTCCGCCTGTTTCCCCTCGATCACCTTCGGCTTCACACTAAAGGTCTTGAGCCACAAGCCAAAGTGTGGGGGAATTTGGAGGAAGGCCTCGCACGTGATGATAAACGCCGAGACGTGGAGGAAAGAATCTAGGGCTAGATAATGAAAATCTAGTCCGTAATAAAACATGAGTCCCCGGACAAAGGGGTGAAGGGCAAATCCTAGCCCTCGGAGGAGGTGAGAGATGAAAACTACCCTCTTGCCGGATCTGGGAGTCGGGATAACCTGTCCTTGAGCAGGAAGCCTGTGGAGGATCTCCGCGGTCAGGTATCTGGCCGCCTGGAGCTTCACAATGTCCCCCTCTGTAACAGAGGAAGCCACCCCATCGGCTTCTGCTGGTCCCGAACATGATTAGGGAGCATGGAGCAATGAAGGCTAACCTGGGATATTAGAGCTCGAGGTTGGAGAAGCTAAGGGGAAGATTTGGCGTAAATAGAGACGGCCCTTGGCTCCTTTATAAAGGCAACGAGTATCGAACGCCTCCTCCTAAACCTGGAAACCTGCTTATTCCTAAGGAATCTTTTCAGTGGGACGGTTGGGTTACCCACACTCGCATTAATGAGAATCCCGCGATGAAGGGGACACGATCTCTGCTTCGACAAGACGTGCCAATAAAAACCGAGCCTCGAAACGTGGAACGACGGGATAAAAAATGGTTCGAAATAAGGACCGGACAAGTGTGGGGCTATGTCACAAAACGTTGTCAGTAGACTGGGCCTGTAAAATATTGTGTTCTCTGCGGTTGTGTATGGTACTTGTGTTGCAGATCCGGATACATTCGTTTCATCCGAAGACTATCTTGGAGTATTCGGGAAGGGAAACCCGCCTTGCAATGTCGAAGACAATCCGCGCGCCGGACAGCTCGGCATTGAAGCCTGGTTTAGGTGCTACTGAGGGAGTCCTGGACTAAGGGGTCCTCGAGCGTCCGGCCTGTGAGCCATGGGCCGGACTGATGGGCTGTGAAGATACGAAGACCGAAGACTTCACCCGTGTCCGGATGGGACTCTCCTTGGCGTGGAAGGCAAGCTTGGCGACCAAATATGAAGATTTCCTTTCTCTGTAACCGACCTTATGTAACCCTAGATCCCTCCGGTGTCTATATGAACCAGAGGGCTTAGTCCGGATCCAGACACATTCATTACCATAGTCATACAAGCTAGACTTCTAGGGTTTAGCCATTACGATCTCGCGATAGATCAACTCTTGTAATACTCATATTCATCAAGATCAATCAAGCAGGAAGTAGGGTATTACCTCCATAGAGAGGGCCCGAACCTGGGTAAACACTGTGTCCCCCGTTTCCTGTTACTATTGATCCTAGACGCACATTTTGGGACCCCCTACCCGAGATCCGCCGGTTTTGACACCGACAATGTCCATAACCACACCATGCGTATCACCATTATATTCATACATGTGTGGGTTTAAAACACTATGATCTCTTATTCAAATATCCGAATCCACTTGTATGAAAATTATGATCTCTGTTAGTCTTTTACACCCACACAATCCTCTTCTCTTTGTAGCTAGCACTAACTTTCTCTCGTGCATGGAAACGCCCGCCTTGTCCTCACCCTCCCTCAGCATTCCCTCCATCGCGCACATTCGATATTTTTCTTTAGGCTGTTCTCCCATGGTGTTTGCAGGTCTCTTTAGCCCCTTCTTTACGGCACACACCGATATTACCTATCGAACCAGGTCTACCTACCACAAACATATGATTTCCCTCTTCTCAATTCACCGTCCATTCCTCCATGTGTCTAATACGGTCCCACAAACATGCACACTCTCCCCTCTTTTCATCAATGTCGCACTTGCACACTCCTTCCCCTCTCGATATAGTAGGCCTCTCGCACCACCTCCTAGCCGCATCCCTATGTCTCTCCCCGTCTCTTCGGGCCTTATTTGCCTCTAACACATGCATGTATAACTGATCGAACTCCCTACATATAGCTAGGTCGACTATAACTCTTTTTCCCCATGCACCGATCGATGTACCTCACTAGTTATGTCTCTCACTTTCTCCGACACACGATGATTGATTTACCTATCTAGTTAGGTCTGCTTACTACAGACATATCGTCCCCCCTCATCATCCATCTATGCCTCCCGACCCGTCTCTCACACGCACGTGCACACATAGACACGCATCCCCTCTCTTATTGTAATTGCAGTCGTACCCTCTATTTGTCTAGTAGGCCTCTCCCAACATCTCTGAGAAGCAACTCCAGCACCAACCCTCCGATACTCTAGCTCTGTCTCTCTCCCAACCTTTTTCCTCTCCTACACATATGCATGGATGTCGATCGATCTCCCTTAATACATAGCTAGGTCTCTCTCCTTCTCCACACATATACTAGTCGATCTACCTCTCAATAGTAGGTATCCGTGCCACAGAGACAAACTGTAGCTCTCCCGCACATTCCAATATGGCAGCCGCCCTATATCTTTAATGTGCGCAGACACAATTTTGCTGGTTCTCTTTATCGATCACGCACCCATACACTTCATCCCTCTCCTCGAATCTATCGATATCTCACACCGATGATCCCTCCACTCTTTTCTCGTGGATCGCCCCCTCTATATATGATATATCTAGGCCTCTGTTTCACACACATTGCATATGCTGGATTTTTTGTTTGAGATATCATCGATACATATTCCCTGTCTATCTCTCACGCACGCCCCAAAAAAACACTCACGAACCCACACTCCATCTCTCTCTAGGTTTCTTCTCTCACACACACCCACGTAGTTGGGGTATGTGCACGAAGAGAAGAGGTGCACGCACGATGCACGTACTCATGTCTCGTTCGCAACCACACCCGCGTGGGTACATGGTGGAGCTCATTTCTGTACGAAAAGGCAGCCCACGTGCTAATTTGACGTGTGTAGTGGTTGTTTACTTGAAGGAGGATCGTGTACAAAGCATGCACGAAACAAAGTTCGACTTGATGCGTTGGTGCGTTACTTTTAAATAAAGTTATATTGATCAATGGCACGTAAAGAATATAAAATGATTGTTATCGGGAAAAAGTAATTTGCTCCACTATATACAACGGAGCTTCCGTGCTGTGGTTGGTCTATCTTCACACTCTCTCACACAAGACGATGGTGGCATCTCTCTCTCTCTCTCTCTCTTCTCCTCGTCGAAAGTTGTAGGTAGGTATCTGTGCCACAGAGACAAATTGTAGCTCTCCCGCACATTCCAATATGGCAGCCGCCCTATATCTTTAATGTGCGCAGACACAATTTTGTTGGTTCTCTTTATCGATCACGCACCCATACACTTCATCCCTCTCCTCGAATCTATCGATATCTCACACCGATGATCCCTCCACTCTTTTCTCGTGGATCGCCCCCTCTATATATGATATATCTAGGCCTCTGTTTCACACACATTGCATATGTTGGATTTTTTGTTTGAGATATCATCGATACATATTCCCTGTCTATCTCTCACGCACGCCCCAAAAAAACACTCACGAACCCACACGCCATCTCTCTCTAGGTTTCTTCTCTCACACACACCCACGTAGTTGGGGTATGTGCACGAAGAGAAGAGGTGCACGCACGATGCACGTACTCATGTCTCGTTCGCAACCACACCCGCGTGGGTACATGGTGGAGCTCATTTCTGTACGAAAAGGCAGCCCACGTGCTAATTTGACGTGTGTAGTGGTTGTTTACTTGAAGGAGGATCGTGTACAAAGCATGCACGAAACAAAGTTCGACTTGATGCGTTGGTGCGTTACTTTTAAATAAAGTTATATTGATCAATGGCACGTAAAGAATATAAAATGATTGTTATCGGGAAAAAGTAATTTGCTCCACTATATACAACGGAGCTTCCGTGCTGTGGTTGGTCTATCTTCACACTCTCTCACACAAGACGATGGTGGCATCTCTCTCTCTCTCTCTCTCTCTCTTCTCCTCGTCGAAAGTTGTAGGTAGGTATCTGTGCCATAGAGACAAATTGTAGCTCTCCCGCACATTCCAATATGCCAGCCGCCCTATATCTTTAATGTGCGCAGACACAATTTTGTTGGTTCTCTTTATCGATCACGCACCCATACACTTCATCCCTCTCCTCGAATCTATCGATATCTCACACCGATGATCCCTCCACTCTTTTCTCGTGGATCGCCCCCTCTATATATGATATATCTAGGCCTCTGTTTCACACACATTGCATATGTTGGATTTTTTGTTTGAGATATCATCGATACATATTCCCTGTCTATCTCTCACGCACGCCCCAAAAAAACACTCACGAACCCACACGCCATCTCTCTCTAGGTTTCTTCTCTCACACACACCCACGTAGTTGGGGTATGTGCACGAAGAGAAGAGGTGCACGCACGATGCACGTACTCACGTCTCGTTCGCAACCACACCCGCGTGGGTACATGGTGGAGCTCATTTCTGTACGAAAAGGCAGCCCACGTGCTAATTTGACGTGTGTAGTGGTTGTTTACTTGAAGGAGGATCGTGTACAAAGCATGCACGAAACAAAGTTCGACTTGATGCGTTGGTGCGTTACTTTTAAATAAAGTTTTATTGATCAATGGCACGTAAAGAATATAAAATGATTGTTATCGAGAAAAAAGTAATCTGCTCCACTATATACAACGGAGCTTCTGTGCTGTGGTTGGTCTATCTTCACACTCTCTCACACAAGACGATGGTGGCATCTCTCTCTCTCTCTCTCCGTTGGTCACTGATCCGGCCCGATCCCATCCACCGGTGGAAAGGGAGGACATGCATCGTTCCTCCATTCGATGGCGTCGAGGCAGCGTGCCCCGATCTGCGGTACCCGCCATTATCTCTGACCAAGGTCTGGCACGGTAGGGCAGATCCCGCCCGCCGGTGCCCTCCTAGTTACATCCCGACGACCCCCCCCCCCAAGGTACAGCTTCCTCCCCTCTGGCCTTGCTCCACTACCCATCTTCCCACGCCACTGCATGTGGATCTTCCCTAGTTGTTTGCCTAAAATGAAGCTCGGCCGGTGGACTTTCCCTGTTGCAATCTCATCCTCACACCATTTTAGATAAACAACCTGTTGGGGAATGTTGCATGGAAAACAATTTTTTTCTACGCACACGCAAGATCGATCCATGGAGATGTATAGCTACGAGAGGGGGAGAGCATCTACATACCCTTGTAGATTGCTAAGCGAAAAAGTTTATCAACGTGGTTGATGTAGTCGTACTCCTTCACGATCCGTCCTGATCAAGTACCGAACGTACGGTACCTCCGCGTTCAGCACATGTTCAGCTCGATGACGTCCTCGCCTTCTCGATCCAGCAAGAGAGGTGAAGTAGTAGATGAGTTCTGGAAGCACGACGGCGTGTGACGGAGGTGGTGAAACTATCCGCAGTGCTTCGCCAAGCACAACGGACGTTTACGGAGGAAGAACTAGAACTAGAGGGAGACGGTGCGCCGCACACGGCTTGGGGATCGTAGTGTATGTTGCCCCTCTCCTTCCTCTCGTACATATAGGTGGGGAGAGGAGGGGAGGCAGCCTAGGGTGCCCCCAAGTGGTTCCGGCAGCCAGCCCTAGGGCCTGCCCAGGCCGCACCCCCTTCCTTCTTTGGCGCCCGGGGAGAAGGCAGGAGGGAAGTCGCCCCCCCCCCACATATTTCCTTTCTCTCATCTGGAGGGGAAGGCAGGAGGGGCTAGCCCTCCTTCCTTTCCTTCCCTAGAGATGGTGGCCTAGAGGTGGGGCACACCAGCCCCTTGTGGGCTGGTGTTCTTCTCTCGTTGGCCCAATAAGCCTAATAACTCCCTGTGGCCTTCCTGGAACCCCTTTCGGTGATCCGATAAACACCTGGTGCATTCTGAAACCTTTCCGGAGACCAAATAGTATGGTCCTATATATCAATCTTTACCTTCGGACCATTCTGGAGCTTGATGCGTCTCCAAGGTATCTATAATTTTTTATTGTTCCATGCTATTATATTATCTGTTTTGGATGTTTAACGGGCTTTAATATGCCATTTTATATTATTTTTGGGACTAACCTATTAACCGAAGGCCCAGTGCCAGTTTCTGTTTTTTTGCCTATTTCAGTGTTTTGCAGAAAAGGAATACCAGACGGAATCCAAACGGAATGAAACCTTGCGATGATCTTTCTGTGAACGAAAGCAATCCAGAAGACTTGGAGTTGAAGTCTGGAACTCCGCAAGGCGGCCACGAGGCAGGAGGGAGCGCCCAGGGGGGTAGGCGCGCCCCCCACCCTCGTGGGCCCCACGGAGCTCCACCGACGTACTTCTTTCGCCTATATATACTCTCATACCCTAAAAACAATAGGGGGAGCCACGAAACCACTTTTCCACCGCCACAACCTTCTGTACCCGTGAGATCCCATCTTTGGGGCCTTTTCCGGCGATCTGCCGGAGGGGGAATCGATCATGGAGGGCTTCTACATCAACACCATAGCCTGTCCGATGATGTCTGAGTAGTTTACCACAGACCTTTGGGTCCATAGTTATTAGCTAGATGGCTTCTTATCTCTCTTTGGTTCTCAATACAAAGTTCTCCTCGATGTTCTTGGAGTTCGATGTAATACTCTTTTGCGGTGTGTTTGCCGAGATCCGATGAATTGTGGATTTATGATCAAGTTTATCTATGAATAATATTTGGTTCTTCTCTGAATTCTTATATGCATGATTTGATATCTTTGCAAGTCTCTTCGAATTATTGGTTTAGTTTGGCCTACTAGATTGATCTTTCTGGCAATGGGAGAAGTGCTTAGCTTTGGGTTCAATCTTGTGGTGTCCTTTCCCAGTGATAGTAGGGGCAGCAAGGCACGTATTGTATTGTTGCCATCGAGGATAAAAAGATGGGGTTTATATCATATTGTTTGAGTTTATCCCTCTAGATCATGTCATCTTGCTTAATGCATTACTCTGTTCTTATGAACTTAATACTCTAGATGCATGCTGGATAGCGGTCGATGTGTGGAGTATTAGTAGTAGATGCAGAATCGTTTTGGTGTACTTGACACGGACGTGATGCCTATTTTCATGATCATTGCCTAGATATTCTCATAACTATGCGCTCTTCTATCAATTGCTCGGCAGTAATTTGTTCACCCACCGTAATATATGCTATCTTGAGAGAAGCCACTAGTGAAACCTATGGCCCCCGGGTCTATTTTCCATCATATAATCTTCTATTTTACATCATATAAGTTTCCGATCTACAATTCTAGTTTCCTATTTATTTTATTTTGCAATCTTTACTTTCCAATCTATACAACAAAAATACCAAAAATATTTATCTTATTATCTTTATTAGATCTCACTTTTGCGAGTGACCGTTAAGGGATTGACAACCCCTTTATCGCGTTGGTTGCAAGGTTCTTGATTGTTTGTGCAGGTACTAGGTGACTTGCCTGTTATCTCCTACTGGATTGATACATTGGTTCTCAAAAACTGAGGAAAATACTTACGCTACTTTGCTGCATCACCCTTTCCTCTTGAAGGGAAAACCAACGCATGCTCAAGAGGTAGCAGAGCTGCTCGTCATGTCCGTGATCTCATCCGGGACTCCAAACAACATTCGGTAACCAACTCACATAAGTCATATAATACTATATCGTCAACTGGTTCAAGAATGATGTAGACATGAACGAGACGCTTCTCCGGTCAATAACCAATAGCGGGACCTAGATGCCCATATTGGTTCCCACATATTCTACGAAGATCTTTATAGCTCCAACCTTTATGACAACATACGTAGTTCCCTTTGCGTGTCGGTATGTTACTTGCCCGAGATTCGATCGCCGGTATCTCCATACCTAGTTCAATCTCATTACTGGAAAGTCTCTTTACTCGTTCCATAATACATCATCTCATAACTAACTCCTTAGTTACTATGCTTGCAAGATTCTTGTGATGCTTCATTACCGAGAGGGCCCAGAGATACCTCTCCGTCATACGGAGTGACAAATTTCAACCTCGATTCACGCAGACTCAACAGACACCTTTGGAGATACGTGTAGAGCATCTTTATGATCACCCAGTTATGTTGTGACGTTTGATAGCACACAAGGCATTCCTCTGGTATCCGGGACTTGCATGATCTCATGGTCGAAGGAATATGTATTTGATATTAAGACAGTAGTAGCAGTAAACTGAACGATCATATGCTAAGCTAACGAATGGGTCTTGTCCATCACATCATTCTCCTAGTGATGTGATCCCATTATCAAGTGACAACACATGTCTATGGTTAGGAAACCTTAACCATCTTTTGATTAACAGGCTAGTCTAGTAGAGGCTCACTAGGGACACGGTATTTGTTTATGTATCCACGCATGTATTTAAGTTTTTGATCAATACAATTATAGCATGAATAATAAACCTTTACCATGATTAAGGAAATATAACAATAACCACTTTATTATTGCCTCTAGGGCATATTTCCAACACAACGGTGCTGCTACCTTCCCTTAGGACAAGGAATATGCTTTTTTTGTTGGCATATGTGTCATCAACTGTTATTGGCCAGAAATTGTTTCCTTTATACCTCCTTTTGCAAATAGGGCTATCCATTTCACCTCGTTGCTATTGCGACCTTTTGGTGAACTGCACAAAGCACTTCTTTCTTAAGAGTGTTTTGTGCAGTTTTACTGAAATGTCACACAGGCAACGTTTCTACATTTCAATGGGACTCACAAAGGGAGATTGGTTTTGCTCTATCCTCCTCATCCAACTCCAAGCCTAATCTTCTCCAACTATGTGCCTAATCTTCTCCAACTAGTTAGTCTTAAGAAAGACTGCAAAGGTGACCAACTTCTATTTGTGTGTTTATTGTTTCATCAACAATACTCTATTATTGTAATCACACTTACTCAATATCTTTGGAATAGGGACGCTCAGCTCTATTTTAGTGGAACTGCACAAAATGACCAGAATGTTCCATGCTCCTGATAGCAACTTTTTTTTGCCAACATGTCTTGTTGATTTTAACAGAGCTGCGGGAAAGTTGTTGCCAATGAAAGCATCGATAAATTTTATTTTTTTCTTTATAACACATTCTCACAACTTTGTCTACAGTTGTGATGTAAATATTGGTTCTGATCTGCTAATCATTGAGATGCATTAGCAAGGAAGTTAGTTTTTTATTTTTTGCGGAAGAGCATGGATGTTAGTTTCCTTTCTATTTGGTTGAATTGTAACAAGACAACCTTCCAACTGGCAAGACACATGAAACAGAAACTAAAAGCTTAAGAGCATTGTACAATTTCATGTCACTGGAAATTTATGTGTACATCAAATATGTAAACAAATGCTGGAAGCTTGATAGCATTGCCAAAAGCCATTCAGCATCCGGGTCCATGTGCCATACACCAAATTAGAGTGCACAACCGCATGGGAGACTCGGCACGGTCGTTGCGTCGCGGTAATAATGAGTGATGAGCAGTCAAATCATAAGCCCCACCTTTCCCGCAGTATGTTGCTCGGACGAAGCATCAATACACTCTTCTTTGAATCTACTCCTACTAGTATGAAGGTGCAAAACCAAGTGTGGGTATGGCCTATCGGTCAACGCGCTTCCTCTTGACATATCACTAACATGTGGGACCATAGTGTGAGCAAACTGATCTCAATTGATGGCAAAATGGCCAACCTACCGCTCCTTGAGAGAGACGAGGAGTGAGCATACAGACGGGCTATTGAGAGAGAAGAGGAGCGAGAACACAGGCGTGCTAGGTGTCGCACAAAGGCCAAGAAATATTAGAGTATGGTCGATCGATGTCATCTATACATGTTCGATGTTTTTGAATAGTACTACTCCGTCCGTGAGCGAGAACACTTCAATGGGCTGCCATTTTCCGCATTGCTCCGGAATAAATGTGTACTTTATCACAGGTTAAAATAAAATAAGAGTGCATACGCTCCACCGCGCGGTTCCTAGTACCTGTATACTACTAGTACTACTCTTGGCTCTTCGCCTCTTCGGGAAGTCAAACAATGATGGTACTACAGTGTATGCTTTTGGCAATCTGACACCGAATGGACTAAAGCACGTCCACCGCCTGGGGAGGGAGAGGTTGCATTAGTCAATAGCTTCTCCTCGTCCTATGAGCCACCGCGTGTGTGGTAGATGGAGAGTGCGTAGTATAAGCAAGCTTCACCACGTCCTGCGAGCTTCTTCTCATTCTGCGAGTTGACGGGACACAACAAAGTAGTGCTAGTCAGTACTGCCTCCTTTTTGATTAATATGGCATAACCTGAAACAAGATAAATACACTGGAGGTCATCGTATATATGTAAAAATACGGCCAGTGGACTTCAAAAACGCTCATTGCGGTCAATATGTACATTTTCGGTGTTTATACAGTCACTAGCTCACCTTGGATGTGTATGTGTGTGCATGCACGTGTAAGTTGAGCACTTTAGCGTAAGTGCTTGTGATCCGTCGTGTGCTATACACATGCTTGCGTGCGTGCATATGTATGTGTGCGTGTTGCATGCATGCATGCATTAGGGCATCCTGTGCATTTTTGTGTGCATGTGTACGTGGGATTGTTGCATGCATGCATGAGGGTTGTAGTCCCTCACATTCACATCTTCATATTTCAAAGCTTCCCTAAAATGTTACATGCAAGGTTTAATCATTCATTGTTCATGCATGCATGCATTTCCGATATTAATACATTGGTAAAGACAATTTCTTGAGGAAAACGAGCCCATGAATTGAGTACTTTTGCAAAGTAGTAGTACAAAAAAGTATTTCGGGACTCATCGTCTGCTACTAGTAAACCGGAAGGAGGGAGTAGGTACGTAAAACGTAATTGGCGCCGGGAGCCTTGGCCAATGGTTTTTGTTATTGGACATGATGCGTGTAGAGGCATTATTCCCCATCGCTCAGAGAAAACTATTCAACCAGTCTTCACAGTGAAGTGACAATACATGCCTTACTCTATAATACCTCACTCTTCCATTAACTAACACATGGGCTCGGTATAGACGGATTACTAGCTAGATCCAGTACCATCCATTTGATGTAGTATGCTCAAGAATCCTCTACCATGCAACATGCATTAGTGCATTCTAAGTGGGTTTTAAATCACAATGCTTCCACACGAACATGCGTAAGAAAACACCGCACCACAACATGCAACATACTCCCTCTGTTCCATTTACTACGTACATCATCGACCTTCAAATGGAGATCACAATATCACCAAGTCACTTTCTCATTCAGAAAACAGTGATAGATCGACGACCTTCTCTTTTCAACGACCAAGTATTAGCATGGAAATACGAGCATGGTAAAACATACTCCCTCTGTTCCATTTTATAGTGTGCATAAGCTTTTGGCCAAAATCCCGTAATGTACTGTGTGGACGCAGTTTTAGATGACATTACCCCTTGCTGAAATGATGAAAGTTACAGCAGGTAGGGCACATAGGAGTGAGACAAACCTGCACGCAGGGGTATTTTGGTTGATAACACAACAAACAGCTCATGCATCGTAAGATCCGTTTGCATGGAAATACTACTTCTCGGTCGTCATAACTCATTCCTCTTCCTTTCACCGATATCTAGGACATCCAGCATCCTGGTCCATGTGTCATGCAAGAAAATAAAGATAAGTACGAGTGAGTCTTTTCTAGCGCCGTTGCCGGGGAGTGAAGCGCCTTTGGTAAGTGGAATTTGGTAAGGAAAAATTTATATAGTGTGCTGAAATTTACTGTCACTTGTTACTATGGAAAGTAATCCTTTGAGGGGCTTGTTCACAGTATCTTCACACCGACCAGTAGAGCAAATAGTTGCTCCTCAACCTACTGAACCAACTGAGAATGTCTACTTTGAAATTCCTTCAGGTATGATAGAGAAACTGGTAGCTAATCCTTTTGTAGGAGATGGAACATTGCATCTCGATTTACACTTAATCTTTGTGGATGAAGTTTGTCGATTATTTAAGCTTGCAGGTATGCCCGATGATGTTATCAAGAAGAAGGTCTTCCCTTTATCTTTGAAGGGAGAGGCATTGACATGGTATAGGCTATGTGATGTTATGGGATCATGGGACTACAAGCGATTGAAATTGGAATTTCATCAGAAGTTTTATCCTATGCATCTTGTTCATCATGATCGTAATTATATATATAATTTTTGGCCTCACGAAGGAGAAAGCATCACTCAAGCTTGGGGGAGGCTTAAGTCAATGTTATATTCATGCCCCAATCATGAGCTCTCAAGAGAAATAATTATTCAGAATTTTTATGCTCGGCTTTCTCGTAATAATCAATCCATGCTCGATACTTCTTGTACTGGCTCCTTTATGATGAAAACTATTGAATTCAAATGGGATTTATTGGAAAGAATTAAACGCAACTCTGAAGATTGGGACCTCGACGAAGGTAAAGAGTCAGGTATAACACCTAAGTTTGATTGTGTTAAATCTTTTATGGATACCGATGCTTTCTGTGAATTTAGCGCTAAATATGGACTTGAATCTGAGATAGTAGCTTCTTTATGTGAATCATTTGCTACTCATGTTGATCTCCCTAAGGAGAAGTGGTCTAAATATAATTCTCCCATTGAAGTAAAAGTAGTTGCACCTATTAAAGTTGAAGAAAAGACTATCACTTACAATGATCCTATTGTTCCTACTGATTATGCTGAGAAACCACCTTTCCCTGTTAGACTAAAGGATCATGCTAAAGCTTCAACTGTAGTCGACAAAAGTAATATTAGGACACACAAACCCCCTGAGCAGGTCAAAGCTGAACCTAGAATTGCTATGGTTAAAGATCTATTGGCTGATAACATTGATGGGCATGTTATTTACTTCTGTAATGAGACTGCTAGAATTGCTAAACCTTGTCCTAAAGATAAACATAGACCTATGTCAGGAATGCCTGTTATTTCTGTTAAAATAGGAGATCATTGTTATCATGGCTTGTGCGATATGGGTGTTAGTGCTAGTGCAGTACCTCATTCCTTATACAAAGAAATTATGCATCATATTGCACCCGCTGAGATAGAAAAAATTTATGTTACCATTAAGCTTGCCAATAGAGACACTAATTCACCGATTGGGATTATTAGAGATGTTGAAGTCCTGTGTGGGAAGGTTAAATATCCTGCTGATTTTCTTGTTCTTGGTTCCCACAAGATAGCTTTTGTCCCATCATATTTGGTAGACCCGTCTTGAACACTATTAATGCTAGGATAGACTGCGAAAAGGATGTTGTTACTATTGGTTTGGGTGATATGTCTCATGATTTTAATTTCGCTAAATTTAGCAGACAACACCGTGATGAGGAATTTCCTAGTAAGGATGAAATTATTGGTCTTGCTTCTATTGCTGTGCCTCCTAATGATCCTTTAGAACAATATTTGCTCGACCATGAAAATGATATGTTTATGAATGAAAGAAGGGAAATAGATGAAGTATTCTTTAAACAGGGACCTATTCTGAAACACAACTTGCCTGTTGAAATCCTAGGGGATCCTCCTCCACCCAAGGGTGATCCCGTGTTTGAGCTTAAACCATTGCCTGATACCCTTAAATATGCTTATCTTGATGAGAAAAAGATATACCCTGTTATTATTAGTGCTAACCTTTCAGAGCATGAAGAAGAGAGATTATGGAAAACTCTGAAGAAGCACCACGCTGCTATTGGATATACTCTTGATGATCTTAAGGGAATTAGTCCTACTCTATGCCAGCACAAAATAAATTTGGAGAAAGATGCCAAACCAGTTCATGATCACCAACGACGGCTGAATCCCAAGATGAAAGAAGTCGTAAGAAAGGAAATACTAAAGCTTCTTGAGGCAGGTATTATTTATCCCATTTCTGATAGTCAATGGGTAAGTCCTGTCCATTGTGTCCCTGAAAAGGGAGGTATTACCGTCGTTCCTAATGATAAAGATGAATTGATTCCGCAAAGAATTATTACAGGTTATAGAATGGTAATTGATTTCCGCAAATTAAATAAGGCTACTAAAAAGGATCATTACCCCTTACCTTTTATTGATCAAATGCTAGAAAGATTATCCAAACATACACATTTTTGCTTTCTAGATGGTTATTCTGGTTTCTCTCAAATGCCCGTGTCAGCCGATGATCAATCAAAGACCACTTTTACTTGCCCTTTCGGTACTTTTGCTTATAGATGTATGCCTTTTGGTTTATGTAATGCACCTGCTACCTTCCAAAGATGCATGATGGCTATATTCTCTGACTTTTGTGAAAAGATTTGTGAGGTTTTCATGGACGATTTCTCCGTATAAGGATCCTCTTTTGATGATTGCTTGAGCAACCTTGATCGAGTTTTGCAGAGATGTGAAGAAGCTAACCTTGTCTTGAATTGGGAGAAGTGCCACTTTATGGTTAATGAAGGTATTGTCTTGGGGCATAAAGTTTCCGAAAGAGGTATTGAAGTTGATAAAGCCAAGGTTGATGCTATTGAAAAGATGCCATGTCCCAAGGACATCAAAGGTATAAGCAGTTTCCTTGGTCATGCTGGTTTTTATAGGAGGTTCATTAAGGACTTCTCAAAAATTTCTCGGCCTCTGACTAATTTGCTACAAAAAGATATACCTTTTGTCTTCGATGATGATTGTGTAGAAGCATTTGAAATACTTAAGAAAGCATTGATCTCTGCACCTATTGTTCAGCCACCTGATTGGAATTTACCCTTTGAAATTATGTGTGATGCTAGTGATTATGCTGTAGGTGCTGTTCTAGGACAAAGAGTTGATAAGAAAATAAATGATATTCAATATGCTAGTAAGACTCTAGGCAATGCTCAGAGAAATTATGCTACTACTGAAAAGGAATTTTTAGCGGTTGTATTTGCTTGTGATAAGTTCAGACCTTATATTGTTGGTTCTAAAGTAACTATTCACACTGACCATGCTGCTATTAAATATCTTATGGAAAAGAAAGATGCTAAACCTAGACTTATTAGATGGGTTCTCTTGCTACAAGAATTTGATTTGCATATTATTGATAGAAAGGGAGCTAAGAACCCTGTTGCAGACAACTTGTCTAGGTTAGAAAATGTTCCTGATGACCCACTACCTACTGATGATAGCTTTCCTGATGAACAATTAAATGTCATAAATGCTTCTCGTACTGCTCCATGGTATGCCGATTATGCTAATTACATTGTTGCTAAATTTATACCACACCTAGTTTCACATACCAGCAAAAGAAAAAGTTTTTCTATGATCTGAGACATTACTTTTGGGATGACCCACATCTTTATAAAGAAGGAGTAGATGGTGTTATTAGACGTTGTGTACCTGAGCATGAACAGGAACAGATCCTACGCAAGTGACACTACGAAGCTTATGGAGGACACCACGCTGGAGATAGAACTGCACATAAGGTATTGCAATCCGGTTTTTATTGGCCTACTCTCTTCAAGGATGCCCGTAAGTTTGTCTTATCTTGTGATGAATGTCAAAGAATTGGTAATATTAGTAGACGTCAAGAAATGCCTATGAATTATTCACTTGTTATTGAACCATTTGATGTTTGGGGCTTTGATTATATGGGACATTTTCCTGCCTCTAATGGATATACACATATTTTAGTTGTTGTTGATTAGGTTACTAAGTGGGTAGAAGCTATTCCAACTAGTAGTACTGATCATAACACATCTATTAAAATGCTTAAAGAAGTTATTTTTCCGAGGTTTGGAGTCCCAAGATATTTAATGACTGACGGCGGTTCACATTTTATTCATGGTGCTTTCCGTAGAATGCTTGCTAAGTATGATGTTAATCATAGAATTGCATCTCCTTATCACCCGCAGTCTAGTGGTCAAGTAGAATTGAGTAATAGAGAGCTCAAATTAATTTTGCAAAAGACTGTTAATAGATTTACAAAGAATTGGTCCAAGAAACTGGATGATGCATTATGGGCTTATAGAACTGCATATAAAAATCCTATGGGTATCTCTCCGTATAAGATGGTTTATGGAAAAGCATGTCACTTACCTCTCGAACTAGAACATAAGGCATATTGAGCTATTAAAGAGCTCAACTATGATTTTAAACTTGCCGGTGAGAAGAGGTTATTTGACATTAGCTCACTTGATGAATGGAGAACCCAGGCCTATGAGAATGCCAAGTTGTTTAAAGAAAAAGTTAAAAGATGGCATGACAAAAGGATACAAAAGCGTGAGTTTAATGTAGGTGATTATGTATTGCTGTACAACTCTCGTTTGAGATTTTTTGTAGGAAAACTTCTCTCTGAATGGGTAGGTCCATACGTTATCAAGGAGGTTTATCATTTCGGTGCCATAAAAATCAACAACTTCGAAGGCACAAATCCGAAGGTGGTGAATGGTCAAAGAATTAAACATTATATCTCAGGTAATCCCATAAATGTTGAAACTAATGTTATTGAAACCGTAACCCCGGAGGAATACATAAGGGACACTTTCCGGAACGTTTCAGACTCCGAAAAGGAGTAGGTATGTGGTACGGTAAGTAAACCGACTCCAAAACAGTTCTAATGGCAATTTTTATATATTTTGGAATATTTAGAAAAATAGAAAAATAAGAAGCAGTCCGGGAAGGACACGAGGCCTCCACGAGGGTGGAGGGCGTGCCCTACCCCCCTGGGCGCGGCCCCCTGCCTCGTGGGCACCTCGTGCGCTCTCCAGACTCCTTTTTCTTGCACGATACGTATTTTGGTCGGTAAAAATTCATTATATAATCTCCCGAAGGTTTTGACTCCTGTATCACGCAATTGTCCTCTGTTCTTGTTTCGAGCTGTTTTCTACCAGGGTTGTCAAGGCCAGGCATCATGTCGTCCCCCTCCTCCAACAATGGTGACAACGATGCTTGGCTAATGAAGATAGAGCTGAAGAGGTAAGAACCCATGGAGATCAACAAGGATGAAAGGATCAAGAAGGCCATGGAGGACCAAGCTCCTGAAGACAACCTTCAACTTGATCACAATCTTCTTACTCCAACTGAGATTGAAGCTTTCAAGATGATTGAGTTAGCTCGTATACAAAACAAGTATCTCACACGTGAAAATATTTTGTTGAAGGAGCATATCGTTGCACTCAAGGGCATTATCCGCAAGTTGGAGGACCTCTTACGCTCGATGTGCGACTATCCATCATCACCTCCACCTTCTTCACCAGCAAAGGAGATATAATCACATGGGTATGGGCACTCCCCTTGGCAACTGCCAAGCTTGGGGGAGGTGCCCCGGTATCGTATCACCATCACACTCCTATCTTTACCGTTTTTCTTAGTTCGATCCTATTAGTAGTATCTTGATTTAGTAGAATAAAGTTTTTAGTGTGATCTAGCCTTGAGTTTTGCTTTATGATCTCTCTATGTAATCGAGTCCGTGAGCTATATAATAAAGAGTAGTGTTGAGTCAAGGGCTTGATTATTTTGCTATGATCTTGAGTGAATAAAAGAAAAGAGAAAAGAATAAAAAGAATAAAAAGAGATCATATTGATCTTATGGAGAGTAATGACTTCACATAGAAAGAGTATGATGATTAAAAATTGTTGAGAGTTGACAAACATAGCTTTGGTCATCGTTGCAATTAATAGGAAGTAATAAAGAAAGAGAGGTTTCACATATAAATATACTATCTTGGGCATCTTTTATGATTGTGAGCACTCATTAAAATATGACATGCTAAAGAGTTGATGTTGGACAAGGAAGACAACGTAATGGGTTATGTTTTCTTATATCTGAAATAAAGTATATTGTCATGGATCATGCAACATGTTGAGCTTGCCTTTCCCCCTCATGCTAGCCAAATTCTTTGCACCAAGTAGAGATACTACTTGTGCTTCCAAAAACCCTTAAACCCAGTTTTGCCATGAGAGTCCACCATATCTACCTATGGATTGTGTAAGATCCTTCAAGTAAGTTGTCATCGGTGCAAGCAATAAAAATTTCTCTCTAAATATGTATGATTGATTGGTGTGGAGGAAATAAGCTTTATACGATCTTGAAATGTGGAAGAAATAAAAGCGACGGACTGCATAATAAAGGTCTATATCACAAGTGGCAATATAAAGTGACGTTCTTTCGCATTAAGATTTTGTGAATCCAACCCTAAAAGCGCATGGCAACCTCTGCTTCCCTCTGCGAAGGGCCTATCTTTTATGTTTATCTTCTACCTTATGCAAGAGTCATGGTGATCTTCACCTTTCCTTTTTACATTTTATCCTTTGGCAAGCACAGTATGTTGGAAAGATCCTGATATATATATATATATATATATATATATATATATATATATATATATATATATATATATATATATAATTGGATGAAAGTTAGCATGAACTATTATTGTTGACATTACCCTTGAGGTAAAAGGTTGGGAGGCGAAATTATAAGCCCCTATCTTTCTCTGTGTCCGATTAAAACTTCGTAACCACAAGTATTGCGTGAGTGTTAGCAATTGTGAAAGATTAAATGATAGTTGAGTATGTGGACTTGCTAAAAAGCTCTGACATAGACTCTTTCTGATGTTATGATAAATTGCAATTGCTTCAGTGACTGAGATTATAGTTTGTTAGTTCTCAATAATGTTTCTGATTCATACTTTGCATTGTGAATAGATTATTACTTAAGCATAAGAAATCATATGACATTATCCATATATGTTGTTGTTATGAGAATAATCATGATGCCCTCATGTCCGTATTCTATTTTAACGACACCTCTACCTCTAAACATGTGGACATATTTATCGTTATCGGCTTCCGCTTGAGGACAAGCGAGGTCTAAGCTTGGGGGAGTTGATACGTCCATTTTGCATCATGCTTTCATATTGATATTTATTGCATTATGGGCTGTTAGTACACATTATGTCGCAATACTTATGCCTATTCTCTCTTATTTTACAAGGTTTACATAGGGAGGGAGAATGCCGGTGAGACGTCACCAACGTATGTATAATTTTTGATTGTTCCATGCTATATTATATTCTATTTTGGACATTATTGGGCTTTATTATACACTTTTATATTTTTTGGGACTAACCTATTAACCGGAGGCCCAGCCCAGAATTGCTGTTTTTTGCCTATTTCAAAGTTTCGCAGAAAAAGAATATCAAACGGAGTCCAAACGGAATGAAACCTTCGGGAACGTGATTTTCAGAACGAACGTGATCCAGAGGACTTGGACCCTACGTCAAGACATCAACCAGGAGGGCACGAGGTAGGGGGGCACGCCCTCCACCCTCGTGGGCCCCCTGTTGCTCCACCTACGTACTCCTTCCTCCTATATATACCTACGTACCCCCAAACTACCAGAGAAGCAGCCCAAAACCTAATTCCACCACCGCAACCTTCTGTACCCATGAGATCCCATCTTGGGGCCTGTTCCGGAGCTCCGCCGGAGGGGGCATCGATCATGGAGGGCTTCTACATCAACACCATAGCCTCTCCGATGATGTGTGAGTAGTTTACCTCAGACCTTCGGGTCCATAGTTATTAGCTAGATGGCTTCTTCTCTCTTTTTGGATCTCAATACAATGTTCTCCCCCTCTCTCGTGGAGATCTATTCGATCTAATCTTCTTTTGCGGTGTGTTTGTTGAGACCGATGAATTGTGGGTTTATGATCAAGTTTATCTATGAACAATATTTGAATCTTCTCTGAATTCTTTTATGTATGATTGGTTATCTTCGCAAGTCTCTTCGAATTATTAGTTTGGTTTGGCCTACTAGATTGATCTTTCTTGCATTGGGAGAAGTGCTTAGCTTTGGGTTCAAACTTGTGGTGTCCTTTCCCAGTGAAAGTAGGGGCAGCAAGGCACGTATCGTATTGTTGCCATCGAGGATAACAAGATGGGGTTTATATCATATTGCATGAGTTTATCCCTCTACATCATGTCATCTTGCTTAAAGCGTTACTCTGTTCTTATGAACTTAATACTCTAGATGCATGCTGGATAGCGGTCGATGTGTGGAGTAATGGTAGTAGATGCAGGCAGGAGTCGGTCTACTTGTCTCGGACGTGATGCCTATATACATGATCATACCTAGATATTCTCATAACTATGCTCAATTCTGTCAATTTCTCCAACGTAATTTGTTCACCCACCGTAATACTTATGCTCTTGAGAGAAGCCACTAGTGAAACCTATGGCCCCCGGGTCTATTTTCCATCATATTAATCTCCCGACAACAAGCTATTTATAGCGCCGTTTTTATTTTACTTTCTTTACTTTGCAATTTTATCATAAAAATACCAAAAATATTATCTTATCATATCTACCAGATCTCACTCTCGTAAGTGACCGTGTAGGGATTGACAACCCCTTATCACGTTGGTTGCGAGGATTTATTTTTTTGTGTAGGTGCGAGAGACTCGTGCCTGGCCTCCTACTGGATTGATACCTTGGTTCTCAAAAACTGAGGGAAATACTTACGCTACTTTGCTGCATCACCCTTTCCTCTTCAAGGGAAAACCAACGCAGTGCTCAAGAGGTAGCAAGAAGGATTTCTGGCACTGTTGCCGGGGAGTCTACGCAAAAGTCAACATACCAAGTACCCATCACAAACCCTTATCTCATGCATTAAATTATTTGCCATTTGCCTCTCGTTTTCCTCTCCTCCACTTCACCCTTGTCATTTTATTCGCCCTCTTTTTTGTTCGCTTCTTTTTCGCTTGCTTCTTGTTTGCTCGTGTGTTGGATTGCTTGCTTGTCACGATGGCTCAAGATAATACCAAATTATGTGACTTTACCAATACCAACAATAATGATTTCCTTAGCACTCCAATTGCTCCTCTTATCGATACTGAATCTTGTGAAATCAATGTTGCTTTGTTGAATCTTGTCATGAACGATCAATTCGCCGGCCTTCCTAGTGAAGATGCCGCTACCCATCTAAATAGCTCCGTTGATTTGTGTGATATGCAAAAGAAGAAAGATGTAGACAACGATATTGTTAAATTGAAGCTATTTCCTTTTTCGCTTAGAGATCATGCTAAAGCTTCATTTTCGTCTTTGCCTAAAAATAGTATTGATTCTTGGAATAAGTGCAAAGATGCTTTTATCTCTAAATATTTTCCTCCCACTAAGATCATCTCTCTTAGAAACGATATTATGAATTTTAAGCAACTTGATCATGAATATGTTGCACAAGCTTGGGAGAGGATGAAATTAATGATACGTAATTGCCCTACGCATGGTTTGAATTTGTGGATGATTATACAAAAAAATTATGCCGGATTGAATTTTGCTTCTAGAAATCTTTTAGATTCGGCCACGGGAGGCACTTTTATGGAAATCACTTTAGGAGAAGCCACTAAACTCCTAGATAATATTATGGTTAATTATTCTCAATGGCACACTGAAAGATCTACTAATAAAAAAGTGCATGCGATAGAAGAAATTAATGTTTTGAGTGGAAAGATGGATGAACTTATGAAATTATTTGCTACTAAGAGTGTTTCTTCTGATCCTTGCCTTTGTCCACTTTGATTGAGAATAATAATGAATCTATGGATGTGAATTTTGTTGGTAGGAATAATTTTGGTAACAACGCGTATAGGGAAAACTTTAATCCTAGGCCTTATCCTAGTAATTCCTCTAACAATTATGGTAATTCCTACTACAATTCTTATGGAAACTTTAATAAGATGCCTTCTGAATTTGAAACTAGTGTTAAGGAATTTATGAATTCGCAAAAGAATTTCAATGCGTTGCTTGAAGGAAAATTGCTTAAAGTTGATGAATTGGCTAGGAACGTTGATAGAATTTCTCTTGATTTTGATTCTTTAAAACTTAGATCTATTCCTCCTAAGCATGATATCAATGAGTCTCTCAAAGCCATGAGAATTTCCATTGATGAGTGCAATGAAAGAACCGCTAGGATGCGTGCTAAGAAAGATTGCTTTGTGAAAGCGTGTTCTTCAAATTTCTATGAAAATAAAGATGAAGATCTAAAAGTTATTGATGTGTCCCCTATTAAATCTCTGTTTTACAATATGAATCTTGATAATGATGGGACTGAATATGATCCACCTTTACCTAGAAGGCGTTCCAAAAATTCGGAGTTTTTAGATCGTGATGCTAAAATTGATAAAAGTGGGATTGAAGAGATCAAAACATTAGATATTAATGAACCCACTATTTTGGATTTCAAGGAATTTAATTATGATAATTGCTCTTTGATAGATTGTATTTCCTTATTGCAATCCGTGCTAAATTCTCCTCATGCTTATAGCCAAAATAAAGCCTTTACCAAACATATCGTTGATGCTTTGATGCAATCTTATGAAGAAAAACTTGAGTTGGAAGTTTCTATCCCTAGAAAACTTTATGATGAATGGGAACCTAATATTAAAATTAAGATTAAAGATCATGAATGCTATGTTTTGTGTGATTTGGGTGCTAGTGTTTCCACGATTCCAAAGACTTTGTGCGATTTGCTAGGTTTCCGTGATTTTTATGATTGCTCTCTAAACTTGCACCTTGCGGATTCCACTATTAAGAAACCTATGGGAAGAATTAATGATGTTCTTATTGTTGCAAATAGGAACTATGTCCCGTAGATTTTATTGTTCTTGATATAGATTGCAATCCTTCAAGTCCTATTATTCTTGGTAGACCTTTCCTTAGAACGATTGGTGCAATTATTGATATGAAGGAAGGGAATATTAGATTCCAATTTCCATTAAAGAAAGGCATGGAACACTTCCCTGGAAAGAAAATAAAATTACCATATGAATCTATCATGAGAGCCACTTATGGATTGCCTACCAAAGATGGCAATACCTAGATCTATCCTTGCTTTTATGCCTAGCTAGGGGCGTTAAACGATAGCGCTTGTTGGGAGGCAGCCCAATTTTATTTTTAGTTTTTTTTTCTTTTTGCTTCTGTTTAGGAATAAATCTTTGATCTAGCCTCTGGTTAGATATGTTTTTATGTTTTAATTAGTGTTTGTGCCAAGTTAAACCTATAGGATCTTCTTGGATGATAGTTATTTGATCTTGCAGAAAATTCCAGAAACTTTCTGTTCACAAAAATAATTGTTAAAAATCACCAGAACGTGATAAAATATTGATTCCAATTGCTGCTGGTCAATAAAAAAAATTTATAGGTCTTCCTATTTTGGCTGAATTTTTGGAGTTCCAGAAGTTTGCGTTAGTTACAGATTACTACAGACTGTTCTGTTTTTGACAGATTCTGTTTTTCGTGTGTTGTTTGCTTATTTTGATGAATCTATGGCTAGTAAAATAGTTTATAAACCATAAAGAAGTTGGAATACAGTAGGTTTAACACCAATATAAATAAATAATGAGTTGATTACAGTACCTTGAAGTGGTCTTTTGTTTTCTTTCGCTAACGGAGCTCACGAGATTTTCTGTTAAGTTTTGTGTTGTGAAGTTTTCAAGTTTTGGGTAAAAGATTTGATGGATTATGGAACAAGGAGTGGCAAGAGCCTAAGCTTGGGGATGCCCATGGCACCCCAAGATAATCAAAGGACACCCAAAAGCCAAAGCTTGGGGATGCCCTGGAAGGCATCCCCTCTTTCGTCTACTTCCATCGGTAACTTTACTTGGAGCTATATTTTTATTCACCACATGATATGTGTTTTGCTTGGAGCGTCTTGTATTATTTGAGTCTTCATTTTTTAGTTTACCACAATCATCCTTGATGTACACACCTTTTGAGAGATTCACACTTGATTCGGAATTTATTAGAATACTCTATGTGCTTCACTTATATCTTTTGAGTTATATAGTTTTTGCTCTAGTGCTTCACTTATATCTTTTAGAGCACGGTGGTGATTTTGTTTTATAGAAACTATTGATCTCTCATGCTTCACTTATATTATTTTGGGAGTCCTACAAAACAGCATGGTAGTTTGCTTTAACAATAATAGGCATTCAAGATTAGTAAAGAAAAAAAGGGAAAATTCTTATGAGTTTGTTGAATACTATGAGAAGTTTGATGCTTGATAATTGTTTTGAGATATGAAGATGGTGATATTAGAGTCATGCTAGTTGAGGAGTTTTGAATTTGAGAAATACTTGTGTTAAAGTTTGTGATTCTCGTAGCATGCACGTATGGTGAACCGTTATGTGATGAAGTCGGAGCATGATTTATTTATTGATTATCTTCCTTATGAGTGGCGGTCGGGGACGAGCGATGGTCTTTTCCTACCAATCTATCCCCCTAGGAGCATGCGTGTAATACTTTGCCTTGATAACTTGTAGATTTTTGCAATAAGTATATGACTTCTTTATCACTAATGTTGAGTCCATGGATTATACGCACTTTTCTTCCTTCCACCATTGCTAGCCTCTCTAATACCATGCACTTTTCGCCGGTATCATACACCCACCATATACCTTCCTCAAGACAGCCACCATACCTACCTATTATGGCATTTCCATAGCCATTCCGAGATATATTGCCATGCAACTTACCACCGTTCCGTTTACTAAGACACGCTCCATCATTGTCATATTGCTTCGCATGATCATATAGTTGACATTGTATTTGTGGCAAAGCCACCGTTCATACTTCTTTCATACATGTCACTCTTGATTCATTGCATATCCCGGTACACCGCCGGAGGCATTCACATAGAGTCATATTTTGTTCTAAGTATTAAGTTGTAATTGTTGAGTTGTAAGTAAATAAAAGTGTGATGATCATCATTTTTAGAGCATTGTCCCAAGTGAGGAAAGGATGATGGAGACTATGATTCCCCCACAAGTCGGGATGAGACTCCGGATGAAAAATAAAAAAAAGGAAAAAAAGAGGCCATAAAAAGAAGAAGAAAGGCCCAAATAAAAAAATGAGAGAAAAAGAGAGAAGGGACAATGTTACTATCCTTTTACCACACTTGTGCTTCAAAGTAGCACCATGATCTTCATGATAGAGAGTCTCCTATGATATCACTTTCATATACTAGTGGGAATTTTTCATTATAGAACTTGGCTTGTATATTCCAATGATGGGCTTCCTCAAAATGCCCTAGGTCTTCGTGAGCAAGCGAGTTGGATGCACACCCACTTAGTTTCTTTTGTTGAGCTTTCATATACTTATAGCTCTAGTGCATCCGTTGCATGGCAATCCCTACTCACTGACATTGATATCTATTAATTGGCATCTCCATAGCCTGTTGATACGCCTAGTTGATGTGAGACTATCTTCTCCTTTTTTGTCTTCTCCACAACCACCATTCTATTCCACATATAGTGCTATGTCCATGTCTCACGCTCATGTATTGCGTGAAGATTGAAAAAGTTTGAGAACACTAAAAGTATGAAACAATTGCTTGGCTTTTCATCGGGGTTGTGCATGATTTAAATACTTTGTGTGGTGAAGATAGAGCATAGCCAGACTATATGATTTTGTAGGGATAACTTTCTTTGGCCATGTTATTTTGAGAAGACATAATTGCTTAGTTAGTATGCTTGAAGTATTATTATTTTTATGTCAATATTAAACTTTTGTCTTGAATCTTTCGGATCTGAATATTCATACCGCAATTAAGAAGAATTACATTGAAATTATGCCAAGTAGCATTCCACATCAAAAATTCTGTTTTTATCATTTACCTACTCGAGGACGAGCAGGAATTAAGCTTGGGGATGCTTGTTACGTCTCCAACGTATCTATAATTTTTTATTGTTCCATGCTATATTATATTCTGTTTTGGACATTATTGGGCTTTATTATACACTTTTATATTATTTTTGGGACTAACCTATTAACCGGCCCAGATTTTTTTTTGCCTATTTCAGAGTTTCACAGAAAAAGAATATCAAACGGAGTCCAAACGGAATGAAACCTTCGGGAACATGATTTTCTGAACGAACGTGATCCAGAGGACTTGGACCCTACGTCAAGACATCAACCAGGAGGGCACGAGGTAGGGGGCACGCCTACCCCCCTGGGCGCACCCTCCACCCTCGTGGGCCCCCTGTTGCTCCACCGACGTACTCCTTCCTCCTATATATACCTACGTACCCCCAAACTACCAGAGACAGATCCAAAAACCTAATTCCACCACCGCAACCTTCTGTACCCGTGAGATCCCATCTTGGGGCCTGTTCCGGAGCTCCGCCGGAGGGGGCATCGATCACAGAGGGCTTCTATATCAACACCATAGCCTCTCTGATGATGTGTGAGTAGTTTACCTCAGACCTTCGGGTCCATAGTTATTAGCTAGATGGCTTCTTCTCTCTTTTTGGATCTCAATACAATGTTCTTCCCCTCTCTCGTGGAGATCTATTCGATGTAATCTTCTTTTGCGATGTGTTTGTTGAGACCGATGAATTGTGGGTTCATGATCAAGTTTATCTATTAACAATATTTGAATCTTCTCTGAATTCTTTTATGTATGATTGGTTATCTTTGCAAGTCTCTTCGAATTATCAGTTTGGTTGGCCTACTAGATTGATCTTTCTTGCAATGGGAGAAGTGCTTAGCTTTGGGTTCAATCTTGCGGTGTCCTTTCAGTGACAGTAGGGGCAGCAAGGCACTTATTGTATTGTTGCCATCGAGGATAACAAGATGGTGTTTATATCATATTGCATGAGTTTATCCCTCTACATCATGTCATCTTGCTTAAAGCGTTACTCTGTTGTTACTCTGTTGTCATCTTGTCTCGGACGTGATGCCTATATACATGATCATACCTGGATATTCTCATAACTATGCTCAATTCTGTCAATTGCTCAACAGTAATTTGTTCACCCACCGTAATACTTATGCTCTTGAGAGAAGCCACTAGTGAAACCTATGGCCCCCGGGTCTATTTTCCATCATATTAATCTCCCGACAACAAGCTATTTCTGGCACCATTTTTATTTTACTTTCTTTACTTTGCATTTTTATCATCAAAATACCAAAAATATTATCTTATCATATCTATTAGATCTCACTCTCGTAAGTGACCGTGTAGGGATTGACAACCCCTTATCGCATTGGTTGCAAGGATTTTTTTTTTGTGTAGGTGCGAGGGACTCGTGCGTGGCCTCCTACTAGATTGATACCTTGGTTCTCAAAAACTGAGGGAAATACTTACGCTACTTTCTTGCATCACCCTTTCCTCTTCAAGGGCAAACCAACGCAGTGCTCAAGAGGTAGCAGCCGGCAATTGGAATTCTGGGCTGGAAAAGGAGCAAATATTAGAGACCTATTCTGCACAACTCCAAAAGTCCTGAAACTCCACGAAAGTTATTTTTGGAAATAATAAAATACCAGAGGGGGCCCACACCCTGGCCACGAGGGTGGGGGCACGCCCTACCCCCTGCCTCGTGGGCCCCCTGTTGGCCCTTCGGTGCCCATCTTCTGCTATATGAAGTCTTTCGTCCGGAGAAAAATCAGAAGCAAGCTTTCGGGACGAGACTCCGCCGCCACGAGGCGGAACCTTGGCGGAACCAATCTAGGGCTCCGGCAGAGCTGTTCTGCCGAGGACACTTCCCTCCGGGAGGGGGAAATCATCGCCATCGTCATCACCAACGCTCCTCTCATCGGGAGAGGGCAATCTCCATCAACATCTACACCAGCACCATCTCCTCTCAAACCCTAGTTCATCTCTTGTATCCAATTCTTGTCTCTAAGTCTGGGATTGGTACCTGTAGGTTGCTAGTAGTGTTGATTACTCCTTGTAGTTGATGCTAGTTGGTTTATTTGGTGGAAGATCATATGTTCAGATCCTATATGCATATTAATACTCCTCTGATTATGAACATGAATATGCTTTGTGAGTAGTTACGTTTGTTCCTGAGGACATGGGAGAAGTCTTGCTCTTAGTAGTCATGTGAATTTGGTATTTGTTCGATATTTTGATGAGATGTATGTTGTCTCTCCTCTAGTGGTTTTATGTGAACGTCGACTACATGACACTTCACTGTTATTTGGGCCTAGAGGAAGGCATTGGGAAGTAATAAGTAGATGATGGGTTGCTAGAGTGACAGAAGCTTAAACCCTAGTTTATGCGTTGCTTCGTAAGGGGCTGATTTGGATCCATATGTTTCATGCTATGGTTAGGTTTACCTTAATACTTCTTTTGTAGTTGCGGATGCTTGCAATAGGGGTTAATCATAAGTGGGATGCTTGTCCAAGTAAGGGCAGCACCCAAGCACCGGTCCACCCACATATAAAATTATCAAAGTACCGAACGCGAATCATATGAACGTGATGAAAACTAGCTTGACGATAATTCCCATGTGTCCTCGGGAACGCTTTTCTCCATATAAGAGTTTGTCCAGGCTTGTCATTTGCTACAAAAAGGATTGGGCCACATTTCTGCACTTTATTTACTTTTGTTACTTGTTTCTCGTTACAAATTATCTTATCACAAAACTATCTGTTACCTATAATTTTAGTGCTTGCAGAGAATACCTTGCTGAAAACCGCTTATCATTTCCTTCTGCTCCTCGTTGGGT
Source organism: Triticum aestivum (assembly GCF_018294505.1). Lineage (NCBI taxonomy): Eukaryota > Viridiplantae > Streptophyta > Magnoliopsida > Poales > Poaceae > Triticum > Triticum aestivum. Next base: position 105,017,136 of record NC_057805.1, on the reverse strand, counting down.
TCGACACTCTTACTTATCGAAAGGCTACGATAGATCCTCTATACTTGTGGGTCATCAACCGTCCTCTCTGAGCCGACACCGGTGCAGACAAAGGTCCTATGCGCCCTTGTTCGATGCCGTCGTGTGGGCGGATCTTGCCCACCTAAGGTATAGCTTCTTTTGGATTTCATGCATCATTGTACTGTCCAACTCCCCAGGCCACTGCATGCGGGTTTTCTTGTATACCACTACTCCCCAGCTCCCCATGTATAGTAGCTAGGGTTCGTCAGCTGGTCCAACATCACCATTTTTTCACTATTAGAGGAAAGGCCACTCCAAAAGTTGTCCTAGTTTATGCCTCGGTGGAGGTATACATGTTTTTTTACAACAGTACATGCCGGTTGTGCAGTCATTGTCCATATGCTCCTATTGCTGCTGCAAATTTAATACTATCACTGGTAAAATGAAGCAATGCCCATGTTAAAGTGATGCCCCTTTTAAGTAACGCCGCTGTCAATCCAGAGGCGTCGATAAATGCTTCTGTCCTGCTTTAGTTTTTTTCCGTGTATGTTGCTTTAGTACCCATCAAGATAATCATGATGCTTCTATTTTTTGGTGTACATTTCATAAATTCTTATTGACAATTGAGATGCCGCTGTTAATCTTGTACCACTGCCAAAAGAAAGTAACGACACTACTTAAACATACATTTTCTATATTTTTGCAAATAGCGATCCATATCTCCATACCCGGGCATGTCTTCCTCGGTTTTAGTGGAACTACACAAAATTGGATGGCCACTGTTGCTCCGCCTCACTGTCCTCTACCATGTGGTTCTTCCTTTCTCGAGCTTGATTACTGAGAAGAAACAAACCACATTGAGGATTTATCAAACTTCAGTTGTGCCTCACCTAAACTTGATGCCAAATGGATGGCGCATCACCACGATGACCTATCAATACTCATGGTTGCGTCTCGTGGTTGCATCAGCTGGTGAAGCTGATCGATGTTCAATGAAGAACAAGCTATCTTCGATCAGGGCTCTTTGCTTGTTACCCACAAAGATAAACATATCATTCATCGGTGCACCTTGGTTGCATTGGAGACGCAGTCGTGTTTCACCTTCGTGCAATTTTTTCTTTTCTTGGGACAAATGCATTTTTGCCCTTAGTCAGAACCACCCCATGGGTTTTACCCTTACATTTCAGCTCTACTCGGTTTTGCCCTTAGGTTTGCCTCGAAGGTCATCTGAGTGCCCTTTGACCGTTTGACCTATACTCTGAAAATTCATAACAAATTCATCTGAACTAATAAAAATGCAAATAAGATATCCAAATGTTCAGAAAATTTTTACTTTTATAAGCATGTCACTAGGATTCAGGAAAAGGTATTGTTAAACCACCCAGTGTTATTAATCTTATAACCATCATTAAACAGAAAAAAGCTATAAACAATAATGTTTTCATGAATAAAAATGATATGCACATCTAGGTGATGTTTTCTAAACATTCTCATATATTATTTGTATTTTCTGATTTCATATGTATTTATTATAAATTTTCAAATGACTTTGATCATTACATTGAAAATCCATAACAAGTTCATATGAACTTAGAAAAATGTAAATGAGATATCAAAATGTTCAGAAACATCGCCTACATTTGCGTGTAATTTTTATTCGTACAATAGTATTATTTATACCATCTTATATTTAATTTTTTAATAAGATTAATATCCTTGGGTATTTTAAACATTACTTTTTTCCAGAATGCAAATGACATGCTCATAAAGGTAATGTTTTTATGAACATTTTGATAACTTATTTGCATTTTTATGAGTTCGTATGAATTAGTTATGAATTTTTAAAGTATTGGTCAAACAGTCAAAGGGCACTCGAATGACCCCTGAGACAAATCTAAGGGTAAAACTGAGCAGAGCCGAAAAGTAAGGGCAAAACTCGTGGTGTGGCACAACTAGGGGCAAAAGTGTAATTGTCCTTTTTTCTTTAGCTATGAACCAAATGTTTTCTCGAAGAAGCATCGATGTTGGTACTAAGAGAAAAAGTTTTGTATTGATTTCTAAGCCTTCTCACAACTTTGTCTTCGGCTCCCCTGTAATTTTATTTGTCCAGCAATTAACTAAATGTTGGCTATGATCTATCAATCATTGAGTTATATAAACATATCATTCATGAGTTGGTTCTAAAATTTTACGACTATTGAATTATGTTTCCACACTTTGATAAAAAAATATTACTCATACAACTACATAAAAAATATGAAGCCAATAATATTTATTTTTTGTTGGCATGTATTCGTTGTTTGCTAGTTAAATATGTGGCCAGACTTTGATTAATAATATGGCGTGGAGTAAAAACCCGGATGGAGGTAGTACGAGATAGGGTGGCACACTGATTCAGGCCGAACACAACAACCCATAATTAGTTGGAGAGGGCAAACTGTACATACAAAATAATTGAAATTAAATTTCTTTATTTGTACACACTCTCACACCTTTCCGATAATTTAGCGCATGTGTGGTTGTTCACTTAACGGAGGGTAGTGTACCACAGGTGAATGACAGAAAGTGAGACTAGGACGCATGGATCGTAAGTTGATCATAGTTTTCATCACTGCTATGTTAAGTAAACAGTTTCGTTTCGTACAAAATTTAAAATGATTGTTATGGAGAGAAAAATAAAACCAGTCCACTATATTATTACTATATACGAGTACTATATAAGTTGGAGCCTCGGCGCTTGTTCGCTAGGGTTTGCACTCTTCACACTCTCGTTGCACTATATATACACACGTAGGAGGATCAGCGTTCATTTGCTAGGGTTTTCTCTGTTCACAATCTCTCACCCTCTTCATCAGATCTAAACAAGACTACGTTGGCCTCTCTCTATCTTCCTCCTCTCACAGCTGGTCAAGGAGCCGTCTGGATCCCATCGGACCGGGAAGGGGAGAAGGTGCATCGTTCACCCTGTCACCTTCGGCGAGGGAGGGAATCCACTATTGGTTGTGTTGTTCACTTTCACCAAGCGCCTGTGTGGGAGGGCCTCCGACCCCTTCTTCCTCGCTGCCATACATAGTGTGGGCAGATCCGGCCTCTTGCCACACGCCTAGCCATATCCCGACGACCCTAAGGTATAACTTTCTTTGAAATCGCCATATCCACACGCCTAGCGGATCTTTTTCAATTCTGTAGTCGAATCTAGGTCTTGGTTCAAATAGGAAAGAAGTGGGGGTTGGGTGGAGCATGAATGTAGGACGTGGTCGTTCAATGAGAAAAGGAAGGAGGGAAAGTAGTACAGACTGTCTATCCAGCCGCAGTGTTGGTCGAAAAGGGGAAAAGGGGGTAACCCAGTACACTTATCTGTAAGGAACCAATCTCTTTGTTGAAAAAGGAAAGAAATTGGGGGGTCGAGGAGTTTGTGCAGGACTAGATTTGTTGTCCTCACATAGGAATAAGGTTGAAAGAGAACAAATATGGGACCAATACATATATGCTGCTTGGCAACGTACTCCGTATCACCCATTTATATGTCTGGAGGCACATGGTGCTGGCGTGTCCCATGTCCCATGCAACTATTTTATTGTTTTTAATCTAATAATGCCGCGGGAAACTTGAAGCAATGCCACTATTAAAAGTAAATTGCATTTTTAATGAATGCTATTTTAAGAGAATGTCTCTGTTAATATGAATCAATGCCACCGTTTTAGAAATGCTAATGTCCTACTTTGTTTTCCATCAAGATAAGGTAGATGCTTCTTTTTGTGGCCATATGTTTCATCCTCCTTTATTGGAGAGTAATTGTTTCCCTTTTTACCTCTGTGAAAACAGGGATATCTATTCGACCTGTTGCTATTGTGACCTTTTGCTTCACTACGCAAAACACTTTTGTTTTAAGAGTGTTTTGTGCAGTTCAACTAAAATGTCACTTCAGCAACTTTGCTTGATTTAGTGGAACTACACAAAACGAGATTGGATTTCTTATTTGTGTTGGCAGATTTGTATTTGATCTTGAGGTCTTTCAAGTCTGCCTCATCAAAGGGCAGTACCGGCCTTCATCCACATGATTGTGCAGTGTGCTTTGAGATGTTGTGCTACTTGTATTAGTACTGGTTTAAATAAATTTTGAATTGAAGCTATTGTATTGCTGCTTTTCCCATTAAGTGAACAAAAATGGGCCAACCCTGACATGATGCTTGTTTCTTTGTTACAACAAACTCTGCATCACCCCTTTATACGTCGATGGAAGCACATGCTGCTGTTGCATTCACTCTCCCCTACAACTGTTTATGCTTTTCATTAATCTAATGTCACTAGTAAAATTAACCAATACCAGTCTTAGAATTAACTAGGGAATCTTAGTTCAAAAACTACAACACTTGTTAGGGATCGGCGGGAGTACATGTTTCACAAATGTATTGTTGAGATATTGTCTCTATTATTATGTATCAGTTACAGTGTTTTAGAAATGATACTATGCGGCTTTGTTGTTCTTTCTACATGTTTAACCAAGGCATTGTTAAGATAATATCTCTGTTAATATGAATAAGTTGCACTGTTTAGAAATGGTACTTTCCTTCTTTGTCGTTCTTTATACATGTTTAACCAAGGTATTGTTAAGATAATGTCTTAGTTAATATGAATGAATGACAGTGTTTGAGAATTGCTACTGTCCTGCTTTGTTTCCCATTAAGATACGGTAGATGTTTTTTCTAGTGAGCATGTAAGTCATCAACCGTTGTTGGTTAGTAATTGTTTCCTTTATACCTATTTGTGCACACAAGGATATCAAAACTTCTGATCATTGCTATTTCGACTTTGATTTTAGTTGAACTGCACAAAAGGAGCCAATGCATTTAAGGCAAACTATTGCATTATTGGGCCGAGTTGATCTTTCCACTTTGCAGAAAGAAGCAGTCATTGTTTGCGCTACATTACAGAAGGAATAATCGAGAAGCTTTAGAGAGTATTAGTAGACACTGGTGGCATGACTAGTCTACAGAGCTCATGTGGCAACTCAACAGCACGTGAAGTGCAAAATTCTACAACAAGGAAAGGTATGACCAAGTTAGTGGCCGACGCAGTTGTAACAAACGATGTCAGTATCAGCCTTCATCCACATGATCGTGCTTTGTTATGTTGTGCTACTTAAATTGTGGTACTATTTTGAATAAATGTTTAACTGAAGCTATTATATTGTTATCTTTTCCTGTTAAGATAATGAAGATGATTATATTTGTGAGCGTATGTTTAATCAACTAGTACCACTATTATATTAATCACACTTTTTCTGTATTTATGCAGACATGGATGCATAGCTTGATTTCAGTGGAACTGCACAAAATGTTTAGATGGTTCGTGTCCTCCATAATACTTCATCATGCACAATACATCGAATGGTTATCAAATCATTCGTTGTCACCTTGAGTCACCGAACTATCTACATGAAAGGAGTTGTCAATGTCTTGAAGGCCTTCCAACATATAAATACGAAGTCCACCATGGTACGCAAGACATTGGTTGATTTCAGTAGAACTGCACAAAAAGATCAGCTGGTTAATCCAGCTCCATGTTCCATTTTAATGTGCAAACTGATGACAAACTCCGCCTTTTCCACAATCAAAGGCATTAGCTATTTCGAATGGGAAAACCTTGTCAGATTTTAATCATTGATATTAGCAAGAAGACATTCATTTGATATGTTGGAATTGGAAAATCTTGTCAAATTTTGCTCATTGGTGTTAGCCAGAAGGCATGCATTTTATATTTTGGAATGGAACGCCCTTTGCCGTGAGCAGCGTCGATCATTTTTTTTCCTATTTGTGTGTTTAGCTCAGAAGTAATTGTTGGCTCTGATGAGATGCATAATCATGAATGTTCACTTATATATATATATATATATATATATATATATATTGTATTTCAAGAGTTTGTTCTAAATGTTGTCTATGAAATGCCAGGCCTGTGAGTTTGATTGCAAAGTTGAGCTTCGAATGTTGTGGCACGTAGCTTGACGATGAGGGTGTAGCCACACTTAAAAGCTACTCAAACTTTATGGTTTGTGTGAAACTGTGACAAACAAGCTATTCACTGTTCCTTTTGAGAATGATGTTACGTATTGTCATGTTGATCTAATGCCAAAGATTTGCATGTTATTAAGAATAAAATTGAAAATGCCCATATAGAACCACAACATCATCGACCGTACTAGTAGGTTTACATGCTGGCGTCGTTTCTGCACTTAAAAAGTCCATCGTCTTATGTTTCATTCATAGCCTATACAACAACAAGTTCGGGTAGGCTAGAGGTGAAACCATATGATCTTCTGACCAACTCATCATCTTACTATTTCATGCATAACCTCTATTAGGAAACATAAATGTACGAAATAACTTAAATTGTCCGGCCTTGCAGTTATAGGAGCATCTACCACCTTTTTTTGAGAAACTAGAACATCTACAGTCGGACTCCCCAAACCCGCCTCAAACAACAGGGCAGACGGCCCGGTCATGAAATTCGACCCAGACGGGCTCCTCAAACGCCCGGGCCGACCGACACTCCTCCTATACAACCCAAATATGGGGCGGGCGTCCGGGTGCGTCCGCCACATCAGACTGATGTCAGGGTCCCACGCAGGATCGCCCAGAAATCCGGCGGTCCGACAGACCTTTCCTCCCGTTAATCGATGGGGGTGGGGGCAGTGTGAACAGTGCCTGATGTCGGTCCCGCTCGCCACCCGAGGCCAATAAATCCTCCCGCTCCGGCACCCTCCCCACACTCTCCAGCTTTGCCATGGCCAAGAAGAAGATAACCACCTATGCTATGCTCTCGCCAGAGTATCAGTACTAGATTGAGCAGGAGATCCAACGAGGTGCGCCGCCCACATCACTGCCGGGGTGCCTCCAGACTCACTGGAGCCAGAGGAGGAGGAGGAGCACGCGGAGGAGGAGGAGGAGGAGGAGAGACGGGAGCAGCAGCTAGCTCCGATGGAGGTGGCGGATCCGAAAGACGATGAGGAGGCCGAGCAGCCAGAGTAGGAGCTGGCGTCGGCTCCGGGCATCAACACGGAGGACACGGAGGCGGAGTTCGCCATCGCCTATGCAGATGAGATGGCAGAGCTGAAGGCCATCTGGGAATCCATCCAGGATGAGTCCTCTGTGAAGGCCAGCCAGCGCTTCATCCGGCAGGAACGGGCGACGACCGACGCCCTCTTCGATGAGGTCGAAGCGGAGATGGATGCGGAGAAGCCGCAGCTGCGGCTGTCGCCCATGTACCCGACGCCGGGCACAGAGATAGTGGACATCTCCGACAATGACTAGGCTACTTGATCTACGTAGTACTTAGGTTTTTCCATTTGCATGCTTTTGTATGGATTTAAGATTTCTAGTATGAGGTATACGGATGCAGATGAGCAAATTTGAGGCTTGACTGGTCAGTGTTCGGCTCTAGATGTAGTAAGCTGCTACACAACACAGGTCTTCCATTGTAACCCCGCGTTCTTCGCCGGCGAGCACGCTGAGCTCAGCGATGAGGAACATACAATGGACGAGGCTTCCGACCAGGAGCCAGCGCCACCGCCTGCGCCGATTGATGTCGTGTTCACCATAGAGCAGGTGCGGCCGCACTTCGACGCTGCAATGGCGGAAGAGCTACCAGCGCCGCCGGTCATGGCGTTCCAGGAAGCACACGAGGACCAGTGCTACAACCTCCATCTCCTCAGTGAGTACCGGCACGCGGAAGGACAAATCACCGACGAATAGGCGAACGACAATGCCATCGCAGACATGCTGGCCGATGATCCTGGCTTCCTGGATGAGCAACGGGCATTGTACCAGACCATTCATAGGGCTCGTGAGGGTATCTCCGTCATCCTTCGCCTTGTTGCACTCATGGTGGCATCGTCGTCTCTTGTTGTCAATATGGTCGACGAATCAGGAGATGATTGTACATGGACTAGATGACAGTAGGGACCCACCAGGACCATCGCGGTACGTAGGCAAGTGCCTCCTTATTAGAACTACAAGAAAAAATTGCTTCCTCCCAGGTTCCTAACATCTGGGTCCACACAATTGTCAATGTATAGTCAATAAACGAGAGAATTGCACAAGGAGGGCATTTTTTACGGGTGAGCAATATTTTTTTAGCGGTGTTTTTCTTGTTGTTGAGAGGAGCAGGGTATCAACTAGGTGGGCTGTGGCCCGCTAGCCTAGGCTATTATTTTATGTCGACAAAGCCCAGATATTGATTTTTCTGTGTGAAAATGGCTAGCCCAGCTGAAAGAACATGCGGTGCCCCCATGTTTGGTTTTGGTAATTGATGGCAATCTCTATGGACTAATGGTTGCCTCGAGTTATATTTGAAGCATTTTTCCATAGGATTTTCTTGGAGTCCATGTGTTCGTTTCAAGGAGTTTATGTGATGACCAAAGTGCTATTCAAAGGAATTATCCAAAGAATGGTCATGTAGAAGTCATGATACAAGAATGATTAAGACTAAGTTAAATTGTGAATCTAGTTTATCAACACGCAAAGTGTAGAAGATGTACCGAAAGGGATCAAGTGATCCCATGGTATGGTAAGTGTTGTCCATTACGCTCTGTGTACTAACCCATGTCTACGTAAGAGTTCTGTGGGTTAGGTATGTTTCCATGGGCTTGCGTCAAGAGGAAGATCTAATACAACACATGGAGGATGACGTCAAGTGGTGATCATCATCAAGATTGCGGCTTGCAAGTTCAAGTGGAGCATCACGAAGAGATCATGCTTGAAGCTTGTCGTCCATTGTGGTGACAATGGACTTGTGAAGATGTGCTGAATAGTGGGTCACCCATAGTGGAGTATGGGGGAGCAATCAAGTAGTATTCATCGAGCCAACGCAATCAAGAAAGGTGGTCCAACTTGAGGAAGTCAAGATCATCATCATCTAGCTCAAGTGGACTTTGTGCAACGCAAAGGTTTGCCCTTGATAGGTTTTCTCTCTTACCGGTCTCATTGTGGTAGTTGGGAGACCGGGTTACAGGATCGATTGTCGTACTATCAAGGGGGGCTCTCAAGTTGTTAGCTTGATCGTATCGTTCATAGAGAGCTCAAACCATTGCATCCTTGATCATCTTTCTTGGTTCTTGTTTGGTGTTTCTCCTTGTGAGATTTGGAGCTTATGGTCATCTTCATGACAAGCTCGAGTTCATCGAAAACGGAGTTCACATGCATCTTCTATGATGTTTTCGATGTTGGAGTTTGCCGGTTCTTCATTCTTTGGGGTTTTTGCTATTTGGATAGTACTTGGCGTCATCTATTCAACAAGCTTGAGTTTGCTCAATTCAGAGCTCATATGCAGAACTTATGGCAGTTCTGGTTTTCCTGCTTCCATCTGTTTGCTTGGGCTATTTTGAAGCTCACTAGCAGTAGTACCGCCCTGGGCAGTGGTAGTACCGCTTGCACGGTAGTTCCGTGGTTCCAGTGCCGCGGGCACTACTGCTTGTTCCTGGGCTTTTGGATACTTTATCTCCTCAGTGGTAGTCGAGCGGTAGTAGTGCGCCGTAGTAACGCTTGCGCGGTACTTCCGGCCTTCTACTACCGCAGGAACCTCCGCTCATATTTTAGCCTCCAGATACAATTTTCCTCTACATGGAAGTAGAGCGGTAGTAGTGGGCGGTAGTACCGCTCCTTGCAGTAGTACCGTGCTGCCCTACTCTACTGTCGCGGTTTCACCTGTACACGCAACACCTAGCGGTAGTACCGCTGGTGGGAGCGGTAGTACCGCTCCGGCGATACTGCCGCCTCCTTTAGTTTCTCAGTTGCATGTTATGGCTAAAACTACTGTGCAAGCGGAAGTACCGCTCGTCTAAGCGGTACTACCTCTGGTGCGCAGACTGGGTGCATAACGGTTGGATTTGGGGGTGGCTATGAAAAGGGGTCTTCTTCACCATTGCATTCTATCTCTTGAGCTTGTGTTCTTCCCCCATTGTTGACCTTCTTCGAGCTTGCTATCTCTCAATACCTCGAATGATTCTTGCTATTTCTTGAGGGGAAATAGAGAGGAGATCTAGATATACGTTTCCACCAATCACTTTATCCTCTATGTGAGGGGAACCATTTGGATCTAGATCTTGGAGTTATTTGTGTTCTCTCTTCGTTCTTCCTCTCATTTTCCTCCATAGCATTAGTTGTCGTGGTGGGATTTGGGAGAGAAGGACTTGGGAACTCCGTGTGCCCTTGCCATTGAATTTGGTGCATTGATAAACCACAAGTATAGGGGGTCGCAACAGTTTTCGAGGGTAGAGTATTCAACCCAAATTTATAGATTTGACACAAGGGGAGTCAAAGAATATTTGAAGGTATTAGCAGTTGAGTTATCAATTCAACCACACTTGGAGATTAATTATCTGTAGTAAAGTGATCAGTAGCAAAGTAGTTTGATAGTTTTGATAGTAGTGACAGCAGCAACGGTAACAGTAATAGTGATAGCAGTAATTTGTAGCAAGTGTAACAGTGATGATAGCAGTAGTAACGCAACAAGATCAATATAAATAAATTCGAGGCATTGGATCGGTGACTTGTTGGATGATATTCATCATGTAACTGTTATAACCTAGGGTGATACGGCACTAGCTCCAGTTCATCGATATAATATTGGCATGTATTCCGTAAATAGTCATACGTGCTTTATTAAAAGAACTTGCATGACATCTTTTGTCCACCCTCCCGTGGCAGCGGGGTCCATATTGGAAACTAAGGGATATTAAGGCCTCCTTTTAATAGAGAACCGGAACAAAGCATTAACACATAGTGAATACATGAACTCCTCAAACTACGGACATCACCGGGAGTGGGACCGGTTGTTGTCACTCCGGGGTTGCCGGATCATAACACATAGTAGGTGACTATACTTGCAAGATCGGATCTAAAACATGGATATAATGATGATAACATAAACGGTTCAGATCTGAGTTCATGGCACCCGGGCCCAAAGTGACAAGCATTAAGCATAGCAAAGTCATAGCAACATCAATCTAAGAACATAGTGGATACTAGGGATCAGGCCCTAACAAACCTAACTCGATTACATGATGAATCTCGTCCAACTCCTCACCGACCAGCGAGCCTACGAAGGAATTACTCACTCCCGGCGGGGAGCATCATGGAATTGGCGATGGAGATTGGTCGGTGATGACGAAGAACACAGATCCCCCTCTCCGGAGCCCCAAACGGACTCCAGATCTTCCCTCCTGAGGAAGAACAGGGCTTGGCGGCGGCTCCATTTCGTTAAACGTGATAATTCTTTCTCCTTGATTTTTTTCTGGAATAATGTGATTTTATAGTATCTGGAGGGTTGTCAGCGGGGCCACCAGGTGGGTACAACCCACCTGGGCGCGCCAGGAGAGGGGGGCGCGCCCTGGTGGGTTGTGCCCACCCAGGTGCCCCTCTCCAGCAGGTCTTGGTTCCAGAAATTCTTATTATTGATATAAAAAATCCTCGCAAAGTTTCGTTCCATTCCGAGAACTTTTATTTCTGCACAAAAACAACACCATGGTAGTTCTGCTGAAAACAGCGTCAATACGGGGTTATTTTCATTCCAATCATGCAAATTATTGTCCAAAACAAGAGGAAAAGCGTGAGAAAAAGTAGATACGTTGGAGACGTATCAACTCCCCCAAGCTTAAACCTTTGCTTGTCCTCAAGCAATTCAGTTGATAAACTGAAAGTGAGAAAGAAAAACTTTTACAAACTCTTTTGCTCTTGTTTGCATAAATAAGCTTAAACAGCACCCAGGTTTTCAGCCAACATTATAACTAACCATGTCAACAATAACATTTAAATATTATAATGATTCATATCAATGACATAATCAGCTAGCGAGCAATAATAAGATGTCTCAAAAAGCAACATGTTGTCAAAATAACCATGATATAACATGACAATAGTGGTATCTCTCTAGCCCTTTCTGAGACTGCAAAAAATAAATATAGGGCACCTCCAAAGTTCAAACAGTGACTAAACATTGTAATTCATGGTAGAAAAGATCCAGTCATGATGCACCCAACATTAGCTATACACAATGCATAAATCATGACAGTTGTGCTCTACTCAGTTTCTGGCGCTTGTTTATAGAAGGTGGTGACACAACATAATAGTAAATAGAAAGTCCCTTCGCAGAGGGAAGTAGTGATTTGTAGAGGTGCTAGAGCTCGATTTTTAAAATAGAGATAAATGATATTTTGGGACATGCACCTTTCTCATTCACTTCACGACCATCAGTTATCAACATCTTCCATTCTAAGCATGCTAGTGGCAGTTCCCAAGCGGAAAGTAAAGGTTTTGACTCCATTGGGAGTTTTTGTTTCATTATTCAAGAGATGAACTCTTTTTCATGCTTGCAGTTTGGGACTGGGCATCCCTATTATCGCCCATTTCCTCGTGCGATGGAGAGTGAATAAACACTCGACCTGAGGATAACCTCCTTAGCACGGAAGATATCGACCACCTCCTGTCGTTCCATGAACGATCCGGGCACACAAAACGGATAATTTTTTAGAAGTTTTTAGAGATGGCACATGCAAATTTACTTAGGACGGCAGGGTAATACCGTATATAGGTAGGTATGGTGGACTCATCTGGAATAACTTTGGGTTCAAGGTTTTTGATGTACAAGCAGAATTCCCACTTAGTACATGCAAAGCTAGCAATTAAGATTGGGAAGCGGCCAGCTAGAGAGCAACAAAAATCATAACCAGGCATTGTGCATAAGTAACATTGGACAGTAGCATGAGTAGGATATGAACACCATGAACATAAATATTATAGAGGCTATGTTGGTTTTGATTCAACTACATGCATGAACATGTACCAAGTCAAGCCACTCGAACATTCAGAGGAGGATACCATATCATCATACTACATCACAATCATTTTAACGCTATGTTGATATCCAAGATAAATCATTATCAACTCCCAGCTACTTATGCATGGCATGAGAAACTATAATCTCTAATTGTCATTGCAAACATGTTTAATCATAATGGGTTGAAGCCTGGATACTAGGTTAAACATATTTACACAGACAAAACAAGTCGAGTTCATACCAGTTTCTCTTTGCCACGGCCAGCTCATCGAATATCGTCATTATTGCCTTTCACTCGCACGACCGAATGATATGAATCATAATAGTGCAAGAGTGCCATGGACTAAGCTGGAATCTACAAACATTTTATTCAACAGGAGAAGACAAGGTAAAATGTGCTCTTTATTAGTTCAATAGTTATTCATATGAGAGCCACTCAACATTTTCATCGTGGTCTTCTCCTCGGTAATACTCGAATAAAAAGAAAAGAAATTCAGAGAAACGCACTGAAATATTTTTGGAGTTTTTGGTTTTCTTGATAAAGCAAATAAAAAGCAAAAACTGAGAAAAACAATTTACACCGGAAAGCTCCCAACAAGCAAAAAGAAGAACAAGGAAATCTTTTGGGGTTTTCTCTTTTTAGTTCTACTACTAAGCATGCGTAGAAAGTAAATTACTACAACTAATTTTTTGGTTTTTCTAAAGTTTTTCAAACACAAAAGAAGAAAGCAAGAAAATAAATCTAAGCATGGATGATACAGTGAAAAAGTGTGAACACCGATAGATAGAATGATATGTGAACATGAATATAATGTCGGTGAGAAACACGTACTCCCCCAAGCTTAGGCTTTTGGCCTAAGTTCGTAATCGATAAGTAGCCTGGAGGGTAGTAGTCGGCGTCGTAGCTCACAGAGGCTCCCGGTGCGGATGCCTCAGCACGCCGTGCCGCCAACACTGCTGCATTGTGAGCTCGGGCCTCGCTCTCGAGAACAAAATACCTTTCCTTGCTGTTATAATCAAAGAGAGCAGGCGCAGGAAAATATGTGTCCACAACATGTGATTGATTAAACATCATATTATAAGTGAAGTTATTAGCCCTTCCCGCGAGAATCTTATTATCTTTTAAGGTGTCAAAATCTAAATACTGCGTGGGTAGGATAGGATCAAAAGGCAAAGGTGAAACACTCAGCCCTCGGGCTAAAAGTGTGGCATATATTCCAACATAGAACCAGCCACTTTTGGCATTATGCTGAAGTCTACGTGCAACAATTGCTGCAAGGTTATAATTCCTTTCACCTGTGAGAGAGGTATGAACGAGGCTCAAGTCTGGCGCACAAAGTATGCTACAGTCTTGCTTGCCTACTATGCACTTCCCGTTAAATAAAGCAAAGTACTGAATTGCGGCAAAGTGAATGCTCTTTATTCTTCCTTGCCTCACCCCCCTATTTTCACCATAACAAAGGCTAGTCAAGAAAGACTCATACTCAGCCTTCGATGGCTCATCAAGCGAACCCCAAAATGGAAGTTTGCAATGGTAAGAAAAATTCTCTAGTGGAATAGTAAATGGGTTATCATAAAGCATAAACGACACCCTAGACTCACGTGGAAAATATTTAAACCCTTTGACAAATGATTCAGTGAGAAGATGTCATTGTTCACACTTATCTAAAAAGTAGGGACCGAGACCAGCATTGTGAACATGTTGCTCGAATTCCTCCTTAATGCCCACTTGCATCATATACTCATCGCAAGGCCATAAGCATGTTTTGGTAGCAGCATCTCACGTGGAACTTTCACTTGGTTCAACATAAGATCGGCGAGCAGAACTATCACTAGAGGATGCCTCCGAGGATCGTCTCCTCGAAGAACTCCTTCCAAATAGGTTCATCATGTCCGCATACAATTTTTCCTATGAACAAAAATCTGAATTTTTAGTTCCCAAATTTTTTCCAACAAAACTAATAGCAACTACTCATAGGGATACATAGAGGCCATAGAAAGCATTAAAACTACTTAGAACACTAAGAATTGAACATGCAGGCACATCTACAGCAGCACCAAGAGTAGCTATTTATTCAAAGTATAAACCACAAAAACAAAAACTAATTGGACAAGTGGTGGAGTCACATACCAAGCAACAAATCCCCGAAACAGTTTCGGAAACGGAGCTTCGAGCAAAGAGATCGAAATCCGCGGGTATGAGCTCAAGAACACGGGAGAGAGAGCAAGAGAGATTTTTTTCTGGAGGTAGGTGACAATGTGGGATGAAGAGATAAGTGAGGGGGCCCATGTGGGGACCACAACCCCCCACGGCGCCAGGGGGTGCTGGCGCGCCCTGGTGGGTTGTGCCCACCAGGTGCACTCCCTTTGGTATTATTTGCACCAAAAATTCTTAAATATTCAGGAAAAAATCATTTAAATTTTTTAGGGCATTCCGAGAACTTTTATTTTTGGGTCATTTTTTATTGCACGGGAAATTCATAAAACAGACAAAGCATGGCATGGCATTTTATTTAACTAATAAAAACAAAAAACAAAAAGTAAGGACAGAAGGTAGTGCTTACTAAATTCATCAACTTCATACCGCTCAAAAATGATTCATTAATAAGGTTGATCAGGTCTTATTAACAACCACTTTCGGTTAGCATGAAGCCGAAGAACTTTCGTAAATCACTAAGTTACCTCAATGGGGATTTGCATCTCCCCAACAATAAGCATTTCATATTTCTTTTTGAAAGTAGGTAGAGGTATTTGCAAACTTCCAATAGTGATTGTCGGAGATTTTTCAGTAACATTAATACCATTCAGTTGGAATTGTTTCTTCGGAAAGTGCACCGTATGCTCATTACCATTAATATGAAAAGTGATCTTGCTTTTACTGCAATCAATAACAGCCCCTGCAATATTCAAGAAGGGTCTACCAAGGATAATCAACATGTTGTCATCCTCGGGCATCTCAAGTATAACAAGGTCAGTCAAAATAGTAACATTAGCAAAAACAACGGGCACATCCTTACAAATACCGATAGGTATGGCAGTTGATTTGTTAGCCATTTGCAAAGATATTTCAGTAGGTGTGAGTTTATTCAAGTCAAGTCTTTTATATAAAGAGAAAGGCATAACACTAACACCAGCTCCTAAATCACACAAAGCAGTTTTCACATAATTCTTTTTGATGGAGCAAGGTATAGTTGGTATACCCGGAGCTCGAAGTTTTTTAGGTACTCCATCTTTAAAAGTATAATTAGCAAGCATAGTGGAGATTTCAGCTTCCGGTATTTTTCTCTTATTTGTGATTATGTCTTTCATATACTTTGCATAAGGAGGCATTTTCAAGATATCAGTCAAGCGAGTACGCAAAAAGACTGGCCTCAGCATTTCAGCAAAGCGTTCAAATTCTTCATCATCATTCTTTTTAGTTGACTTGGGTGGAAAAGGCATAGGTTTTTGAACCTGCGGCTCTCTTTCTTTACCGTGTTTTCTAGCAATGAAGTCTATTTTATCATACCTTTTATTCTTAGGTTGTGGGTTATCAAGATCAACAGGTGGTTCTATCTCAACATCATTATCAGGTTCTTTTTCATTTGGTTGAGAGTCTTCATGAACCTCATCATTATCTTTTTCATTATCACTAGGTGAGTGTTCATTACCTGACTGAGTTTCAGCATCAGGGATAGAAGTTTCATTTTCATTATCAGGAGGTTTCTCTATTTCAGGTTCACTAGAAGTGTGCAAAGTCCTATTGTTTTTATTCTTATTTTTCTTTTGGAAGGACTAGGTGAACTAGTGTTAGCTCTTTGTGAGTCTTGTTCATTTCTTTTTGGGTGTCCCTCAGGATAAAGTGGTTCCTTAGTCATTTTACCTCCTCTAGTTGCAACTCTAGCAGCAAAGTCATGCATATTATGATTCATTTCATCAAGCAATTCTCTTTGTGACTTAGCAACTTGTTCTAGTTGAGTTTGAACCATAGAAGCATGTTCTCCAACACCTCTAACATCATTTGAAATTCTAAATAACAAGTCACTCAAGCGAGCAATCATATCAGAATTGTATTTCAATTGTTTCATAACATTTGCATTGAAGTGATCTTGTTTTCTAATGTAGTTTTCAAACTCATAAAGGCATTGACTAGGATGCATATTGTGAGGATTGTCATTATCATTGAATTTCATTAGAGAATTTACCTCTACCACCTTAGGCAGTGGTGGTGTGTTAAGCCCATGTATTTCTTCAATAGGAGGTAAATTTTTAATGTCGGAACCAAGGTAAGGAAGTAATATTGGACGCCTGAGAGATATGACCGTTGGGAGCTCCTGCGACCCGTGCGCCTCCCCCCTCCGCGCTTCACCGGCGCGGCTGATTCCCGAGGGGCGACGGGCCCTGGCTGCTGGGGAGGGTGGTGATGTGGGTGCCCTGCCCGGGCTGGTGGCTCGGTCGGGTCTGCTCAGTGGCGGGATGGGGCATTTCTGGGCTCTGTCTTCTGCCGATGCAGAAGAGGATTCCGTGGAGGTCGTCGAGGAGGCAGGCGCTGGTGAACCCAGGGTTCTGAGTCGGGCGGAGCTGCTCTTGCATGGGGAGTCACCGGTGCGGCACGGCTCTGTTGTTTCCTTGGCGGCTGGATCTGGGGTGTCGGCGGCTGCTCCGGCGCGTGACTCCCTCGGGCAGCAGAAGGTCAGGGAAGAAGACCCTTCTGCTGCGCGGGCGGGATGGACCCGGGTTCGCCGGCACAAGGCCTGCTTGTCGTCCTGGCTTCGGCGGGCAGCAGCTTCGTCGGCCCCTAGCTGCTCGCTGCGGGCCGCGGTCGGTGGAGCTTCTCCTGCGGGGGTGTAGTGCGGCGGTGGGCAAAGGCTTTCGCCGCCGCCGCGGGGTGCGGATCCGTCCTCCCCGGCGGCGGTGGTGCGGGCCGCGCGTCCTGGATCGTCTAATTGCTCGTCGGCGACGCGGTCGCCTGCGGTGCCGGCGTTGGACTCGGCGGCGTTCCCCCCGTTGGCTGGGCCTGTTGGTGGGCCTCATGTAGGGCCTCTCGTCTTGGGCCGGGATGGGCCATCCTTCGGCTTCAATCTTGCGGATTTGGTGGCTCGGGCCCCTTCCCCTTCCCCAGGTGGCCCTCCTCCGCCAGACCAGGTGTTGAGGCCCATCTATTCCCATCTTAAGTGTTGGTGGTGGGTGCCTCGGGGTGATCTGTCTCACTCACTAGGTTTTCCCGCAGCACCGCGCGACATCCGGCAGTGGGGCAGAGGCGCGACCCGTATTGCGGCGGCGGCGGATCCGCGCTTGGTGGAGGCGGCGATTCGGATGGAGCGGGACAAGCGGCTGCGCGCGCACGGCTCCAACAAGCGACGGCGTGACCGCCCTAAGCTGGAGGCGGATGGGGCGGTGCAGGAGCGAGACCTCCGTTCTCAGCTCTCGGCGGGCCGCGAGCTCCGGTCGGAGCGTGGAGGTGCTCGGGGGCGTGGCTATCCTTTGCCGCGTCGGTCGTCCTCGCGTGGACGTGACTCCTACTCTCCCCTTCCTCCTCCTCCCCCTGGACGACCTCGGTCGGCAGGCAATGCTGATGGGGAGTAGGCGTGCAAGTCCGTGCGGGGTGGGCGAAGGTCTGGATCTGGGGAGGGGAGCGCCAGGCCGGTGGCCGGGATGGCAACCGGTCTCTGCAGCAGGGAGTCTCGGCGGCTGGTGAGAAAGGAGGTGCGGGGCCTAACATCTCGGAAGTTATCTGCTTCAAGTGTGGTCGTCCTGGCCACTACCAGGTCCGCTGTAAGTTTCCGCCAAAGTGCTTTGCGTGCAAAGAGGAGGGCCACACATCCAAGCAGTGCCCGTCGCGCCAAACTAAGCCTGAATTGGTGATGTATGGATTGGCATCAAGGATATGGGCTTCTACATGCTCGAGGGAGGGTCGGAGGAGGAGGAGGTGATCCCCCCTAATGCTGCCTCCTTGGTTATCACTGAACGGGAGGCTACGGTGGAGTCGCTGAAGGCTGATCTTAACGACATGTGGGAGTCCGAGTGGGATTGGAAGATCAATCAGGCCCGCAAGAACTGTTTCTCGGTCGTTTACCCGTCGGCGGCGGCATTAAGGATGAGCAAGAAGAGTGGAACTTTCTCTCTGTCGATCAGCGAGCACAAGGCCGAGGTGGGAGAACCCCTCGTGGGACCGCAAGCTACTTCTTGGCTGCAGGAAACTTGGATTCGGGTCTTCGGCATCCCGGACAAGTTGAGGCAAGAGCCTCTCATCAAAGAGATTCTCCGCGCGGTTGGCAAAGCGGTCATGGTGGATGAGAAATTCCTGAACATGGTGGGTGAGCCGGTGCGTGCTAAGATCCTATGCAGGAAGCGGGAGAAGATCAAAGGCACTTTCGAGATCTTCCGTGGAACTGGTGGCTTTGTTATGCGCATTGAGCGCGAGGTGGATGCTTTGCTGGCTCCGCAGTCCAAGGCTCCCCTGCCACCCCCGCCGCCACCCCATGATGAAGACGCTGATCCTAAAGACTCTTATCGCAGTTTGACATCAGGGGAGTGGGACGCGGCTGGGGGCTCTCGGCCAGCTGGGAATGGCCCTCGGGCCAAGCCGGCTCGGCTCCGGGTGGTCATCGGCATTTGGTGGCTAGTCTGCAGCAGGCTCTGGGCGCCTCTGCCTCTCCGGTGCCGGGACCCCGGCGGCGTTGCCGCGCTCGCCGCGCTTCTGCTCTCCGCCCGTGGAGATGGTGGTGGATCCATATGGAAGCAATATGTCTCCGTTCCAGCTGATGCCCGCTATGCCCGGTTTGGAGGTGCCTGATGAGGAGGGGGAGCGCCAGAAGGGCTCGGGCATCACGTTGACCAACCCTGTTCTTGCATCGTCTGAGTCCTCCGCTCCGCATTCCCGGACGCCGCGCTCCTCCCCTCCCCCTTCTTCGCGCCTATCCAAGACTAGGGGAGGAGTGGCGGTTGGTGCCCGCGGGGCTCCCATCTCCCCGGTGGCTCTCTTGGACCGCTTCGCTAGATAGGACTTCACCGACAACTGCCTGCCAAGTGACGACTGCTTGGCGGCCTTCGATGAGCTCCGCGCGGCTGATGCTGATGTGGTGGTGGCGGATGATGTGGTGCTGGCCTCGCCTTCCCCGGTGCGGGCCACCAGGTCTAGCATGCGCACCGCGGCGACCAAGGCCTCCGACATGATGACCAAGGCGATATCCCTCAAGGCCCGCAAGGATCTGGAAGGTAATAAACCAATAACCCGCTCTATGTCTTCATTCAAGGTTCTTGCTTTTGCTTCGAATCGCCACCTCCTCAAGGTGGCCACAGACAGCCATGTGATTCTGGATTCAGAGATTTCTACCCCTCTCGAGGTGCTTGATAGCATTCGGGCCCAGGAGCTGGTTCAGGCTACGGTGGCCGAGGCGAAGGCTTGTCAGGACATTGCCCGGACCATGGCGGCTGAGATGCGGGCTGCTTCCGCTGCTGATGCTGCAAGGGAGAATGTAGTGTCGGCGGCTCAGGATGCGGCTTCCGTGGATGCTAGCCCTACGCGTGGGTGTGGCCGTGGCCGGGGGCGTGGCCGTGGCCGTGGCCGGGGGAGAGGTCGGTCGG
Organism: Triticum aestivum; assembly: GCF_018294505.1. Taxonomy (NCBI): domain Eukaryota; kingdom Viridiplantae; phylum Streptophyta; class Magnoliopsida; order Poales; family Poaceae; genus Triticum; species Triticum aestivum. The sequence continues at coordinate 104,996,736 of NC_057805.1, read as the reverse complement.
CTGCTTCTGCCAGGGAGGAGAACTTTTATGGGGCAGGGGCCCGGTCCCCCACGGGTATGCAATGAAAGGCCTAATCTGGAATATGAGGGGTTTTGGTCAACGAGATAGACGGCGGCAACTTATCGAATACATCCCTGACCAAAATCTCGACTTCGTGGGTCTCCAGGAAACCATTCGGTCCTCCTTTGAACCATATGAGCTTGTCGCCATAGGTGGCGCGTTCAACTTCCGATGGGAATGGCTTCCGGCTTCGGGCCGATCAGGTGGGATCCTTTTGGGGGTGAAGACGGAAAGTTTTGAGGTGGTGGGTTTTACGCACGGTTCCTTTTTCCTCGCAGCGGACGTTATTCAGCGGAATAACGATTTCATATGGGAGCTAGTTGTGGTGTATGGCCCAGCGGACCATGATCGATCAATTGATTTTCTCCGAGAGATTTATGCTAAGATCACGGCTTCCCCATGGCCTATTGTCATAGGTGGGGATTTCAATCTCTTGCGGGGTGCGATAGACAACAGTAATGGTATTATTTCAGACCATAGGCCAGTAGATACCTTCAATGAGTCGGTGGCTGACCTTAACCTCATTGAGCTGCCTAGGGTGGGGGCTCGAATTATTTGGTGTAATAATCAGGATGACCCGATTAGATGCGTGCTAGATCGGGTCTTTGTTTCCACTGACTGGGAGGCCAAATTTGCGGGATGCTCGCTAGTGGCAGAACCAAGGCTGGGCTCCGATCATTGCCCGCTTATCCTCAACTCTAGAGAAGCCCCCCACCGCGCCACCAAGCACTTCTTTTTTGAGAAGCAATGGCTCCTTCAGCCGGGCTTTGTGCAGCGGGTTTCTTCGATTTGGATAGAGGCTAGGGATCGCCCCCTCACCGGTATGGCCCTTTATGCGATGCTATGGACATTTGGCAACATTGTGTGCGCTTGAGTCCTCGCCACCTCCGTGGTTGGGGCGCGAACGTGGGTAGCCAACTGAAAGCTAGAAAAGAGGCTCTAATGAGCGAAGTGTTGGCCTTGGACACCAAGGCAGATTTGGGCGGCCTATCGCAGGATGAATGGGCGAGAAGGTATGCGGTTGAGGATGAGATGATCTTTATCTTGACCTGCGAGGTGATTTATTGGAAACAGAGGGATCAGAAAAATTGGGTGCTCAAGGGGGACGCGAGTACCCAATTCTTTCATGCTGTGGCAAATGGGAGATGCAGGAGATGTGTGATCCGTGGTCTCCGCAATGGAGATAATGTTATCACTGAAGAAGGCGCCCTTCAAACCCATATTTATGCATTTTACCGGAAGTTATTGGGTTCTTCTGGGGTGGGATCAGCATCTCTTCAAGACTCCATCTCGGATAATGAGCGAGTGGTCTGTGAAGCTGATAAGTCCATCCTCACTAGGCCTTTCACGCTTGATGAGATCACAGAAAACCTGAAGCAGATGAGGGTGAACACAGCGCCCAGGCCTGATGGTTTCCCGGTCATCTTCTATAAGCGGTTTTGGAATATAGTGGGACCACAGTTCGTTCACCTTGTGAATGAATTCACTAGGGGCCGAATAGACATTAAACGCCTAAATTATGGGGTGTTGGCTTTGATTCCGAAGGTGCCAGGTGCAGACCAAATTAGGCAGTTTCGCCCCCTCATGCTCATAAATGTCAGCTTCAGGCTGATTGCTAAGGGATTTGCCTCCCGCATTGCTCCGGTGGCAGACAAGATTATTGATAATCTACAAACTGCCTTTATTAAAGGGCAGAGCATCCTGGACGGGATAGCGGTGCTCCATGAGATCAAGAATTCCAAGGAAGAGGTGTTCATTCTTAAGCTCAACTTTGAGAAAGCCTATGACCGGGTCCGATGGGACTTCATTGAGGAGGTGTTACACAAGAAAAACTTTTACCTTCAATGGGTGAGCTGGATGCGGCAAATCGTGAGATGTGGACAAACTGCTATTAATATTAATGGATCAATTGGCCCATATTTCCGCAATGGAAGGGGGCTACGGTAGGGCGACCCGATCTCTCCCCTTCTGTTCAATATTGTGTTGGACGCGCTGGCTTCGATTCTGGACAGCGCCAAAGCTGCCAGCCACATCTCGGGTGTTACGGAAAGGGTGGTACCAGGAGGGTTGTGCCACCTTCAATATGCTGACGATACCCTCATCCTCATCAAGAACTCTGAAGAGGCGATTGCTAACCTCAAGTTTCTTCTCATGTGCTTTGAGGCCATGTCAGGACTTAAGATAAACTTCGATAAGAGTGAGGCCTTTGTCACGGGAGGTGACTTGGAGTCTTAGCTCACAGCAGCCCACATGATGAATTGTGAGTTGGGATCTATTCCCTTCAAGTATTTGGGCATGCCTATGTCAGATCAGGCTCTGTCCATGGCTGATTTTGAGCCAATGGTGGACAAGGCGGCTAAAAGAGTGGAACCATGGCAAGGCAAGCTACTAGCCTCAGGTGGCCCGTTAGTGCTTATCAATGATTGCTTGACAAACATTCCTATGTTTGTCAAGGGTTTTTATCTATTGCACAACGGGACCCATGAGAAACTTGACAAGATCCGATCCAGATTCTTTTGGGCTAAGGAAAATGGTAAACAACGGTACCATATGGTTAAGTGGGATGCGGTTGCCTCTCCTAAAGAGGAGGGTGGTTTAGGTATCATTAACTCCAGAGTTATGAACTGGTGTCTTATGACGAAGTGGGCGTGGAAAATTTTGACGGGGCAAGGGGGTCTCTGGCTCTCCATATTCAAGGCTAAATATCTTGAGGACGATGGGGTGACCTTTCGGCCGCGGGTCAGACGGTCGCAGTTTGCGAATGATGTCCGCAAGGTTCAACCTTTGCTGCGGCTAGGGACGAGATTTGTTGTGCATAACAGCGAATTGACGCTATTTTGGAAAGATGTTTGGTGGGGTGAGCGATCGCTTGACGTGACATATCCCAATCTCTTTGCAATCGCGGGACAGCAGGAGGTGCGAGTTGTAGATACATGGGTTAATGGGCGCCTCCGGCCCTCTTTCAGGAGACCCCTTGGGCCTAGCGAAGCCCCGGAATGGGAGGATCTATGGGAGGCCCTGGCCTCTGTGTGTTTATCGGTGAGCGCGACGAGGTCCTATGGCGGTTAGAGCCATCGGGAGGCTTCTCTACCAGCTCATTGTATAAGGAAATCTTCAAAGCCCCCCAGTCTATGATCTGCGTTCGCTTTGGAAAGCAAGAATGCTAGCAAAAATTAAAATCTTCTAAGCAGCTGGCTAGGAACCGAATTCCCAGCGGTGACCAGATCCATAGAAAACACGGCCCGGGTGATGGCATGTGTGTCTGGTGCAGAGAAGAGGAATCTAGCGGCGACATAATCTTCTGATGCATTCTGGCTCGGATGGTGTGGAGCTCACTTCGAGAGGCGACTGGATGTACTTGGAACCCGAGTGGTTTTACTGAGTTGTATGGGCTCATCATGGCTAGCAATGCCCAGGACCGTAAGCTAGCTTGGCTTGGTGTTGGGGCGCTTGCTTGGTCTCTTTGGACTACGCGAAACAAAGCTACCATTGAGGGATTTTTCTTTAGATATCTGGCTGATGTTGTGTATAAATTGGTCATTCTATTGCAGCTCTGGAAGGGGCTGACGAGACAGCGGGACCGCCTCAGCGTGGATCGTCTCATCGACTGATTGAAGGACAAGTGTGCTGAGCTCCGGCATGTCGGATAGAGGGATGCAACGGCAGGCGTGCCACCCTCCTCCGACCCTAGACCGCTCCTGGAGCGTTTTCCCCCTTGCCCGCGACCGGCGCTGCGTCGCTGTTTTGGGCCTCCGTGCCTTGTAGCCCTGCTTTTTGTTTTGCTTGACTATGTTCTCTGTTGACTATTTGTACTCTAAGGGCCTCATTCTTAAGGTCGGGCAAGCGCCTCCTTTCTAAAAAAATTTAACGTCCTCAGCTTTAATACCTTTTTCCTTCATAGATTTCTTTGCCTCTTGCATATCCTCAGGACTGAGATATAATATACCCCTCTTCTTCAGAGTGGGTTTAGCCGGTGGTTCAGAAAGAGTCCAATCATCATAATTTTTCAATATGTTATTCAATAATTCTTCAGCTTGAGCAATAGTTCGTTCCCTGAAAACACAACCAGCACAACTATCGAGGAAGTCCCTAGAAGCATCGGTTAGTCCATTATAGAAGATATCAAGTATTTCATTTTCTTAAGAGGATGATCAGGCAAAGCATTAAGTAACTGGCAAAGCCTCCCCCAAGCTTGTGGGAGACTCTTTTCTTTAGTTTGCACAAAATTAAATATTTCCTATAAGGCAGCTTGTTTCTTATGAGCAGGGAAATATGTTTCAGAGAAGTAATAAATCATATCCTGGGGACTACGCACACAACCAAGCGCAAGAGTATTGTACCAAGCTTTAGCATCACCCTTTAATGAGAAAGGAAATAATTTGAGAATAAAGTAATAACGAGTTTTCTCATCATGAGTAAAAAGGGTATCAACTTAGTAAGATGTGCCACAACAGTTTCAGTTTCATAACCATGGAAAGGATCAGATTCAACCAAAGTAATTAACTCTGGGTCGACAGAGAATTCATAATCCTTATCAGCAATACAGATAGGTGAAGTAGCAAACTTAGGATCACATTTCATTCTAGCATTCAGAGATTTTTTCTTTATACTTGCATAGTAATTTCTCTAGATCATCTCTATCATTGCAAGCAAGAATATCTATAGTTGCCTCCTCACTCATAACATAACCTTCCAGTACCTTAGGCAATTCATATCTAGGAAGGCTCAGTCTAGGAGGTGTTTCAGGAGTTTCAGTTTCAAGTTCATCATCAGATTCAACAACATCATGTTGTATAACTCTAGCAATTTGTTCAACAAGAAAATCACCAAGTGGCACATCATCATTATCAAGCAAGGTACTAGCATCATCATAAGCATCATCCATAGCAGAAGTAGCATCATCAATAGCTTGCGACATATTAGAATTGATAGCATGTGGTGGTGTTGCAAGTTTACTCATAACAGAAGGTGAATCTAAAGCAGAACTGGATGGAAGTTCCTTACCTCCCCTCGTCTTTGAGGGAAATATCTTAGTCTTTGGATCTTTCAGATTCTTCATAGTGATAATATGATAATAATCCCAAGTGACTCAACAAATATTGCTATGCTCCCCGGCAACGGCGCCAGAAAAAAGGTCTTGATAACCCACAAGTATAGGGGATCGCAACAGTTTTCAAGGGTAGAGTATTCAACCCAAATTTATAGATTCGACACAGGGGAGCCAAAGAATATTTGAAGGTATTAGCAGCTGAGTTGTCAATTCAACCACACCTGGAGATTAATTATCTGCAGCAAAGTGATCAGTAGCAAAGTAGTTTGATAGTTTTGACAGTAGTGACAACAGCAACGGTAACAGTAACAGTGATAGCACTAATTTGTAGCAAGTGTAACAGTGATGATAGCTATAGTAACACAGCAAGCTCAGTATAAATAAATTCATAGGCATAGGATCGGTGACTTGTTGGATGATATTATCATGTAACAGTTATAACCTAGGGCGATACGGCACTAGCTCCAGTTCATCAATATAATGTACGCATGTATTCCTTAAATAGTCATACGTGCTTTATTAAAAGAACTTGCATGACCTCTTTTGTCCTACCCTCCCGTGGCAGCGGGGTCCATATTGGAAATTCAGGGATATTAAGGCCTCCTTTTAATAGAGAACTGGAACAAAGCATTAACACATAGTGAATACATGAACTCCTCAAAGTACGGTCATCACCGGGAGTGGGCCCGGTTGTTGTCACTTTGGGGTTGCCGGATCATAACACGTAGTAGGTGACTATAACTTGCAAGATCGGATCTAAAACATGGATATAATGATGATAACATAAACGGTTCAGATCTGAGTTCATGGCACCCGAGCCCAAAGTGATAAGCATTAAGCATAGCAAAGTCATAGCAACATCAATCGGAAACATAGTGGATACTAGGGATCAGGCCCTAACAAACCTAACTCGATTACATGATGAATCTCATCCAACTCCTCACCGACCAGCGAGCCTATGAAGGAATTACTCACTCCCCGTGGGGAGCATCATGGAATTGGCGATGGAGATTGGTTGGTGATGACGAAGAACGAAGATCCCCCTCTCCGGATGTAACACCCCCAGTGTCATGCTATAGTAATCCCCCGTTAATGGTGCAGTGTCATCATGTTACTATTGCTAATCTTCACTTGATCCAAATCACCTTTCAAATTCAAATCCAATCTAAAGTCAAAATTCATTTTTGTCAAACCTAAAATCTAAAATGTTCATCATATGGGAAATAATCTTTTGTTACTATTGGTGGTGAACCAACATTTTTTATAAGTTGTTTCACTGCCCTAAACTAAATAAAACAGTGTCCAAGTCGATAATTTAATTGCCTTTCTAACTGGCAAAAATACTAAACTACGTTATTTTGGTGCCAAGTTAATTATAGCAGTGGCCTAAGTTAAAATGGTATTTTAGGTGCAAGATTAGTTTTTATAAAACTATTTTGCCCTCTGAAAATAAAAGAAAACAGAAAAGTTAAAAAAATGTAAAAGAAGAGGTGAGAGAGAGAGAGCGCCCCCCTTGCCTTCCCTGGGCCTCGGCCCATCCCACGCGGCCCAACCGGCCCACCTCTCCCCGCATAACCCCACCCCACTCCCCGAACCCTAGCCCATGTTCCCCACTCTGCCCTCTCAGTCCACCCCGGATCCGATCTGGATCGGGATCCCGTTGACGCCGCCGATCGAGAACCGCCGCCGCCTCGTCATGCCAGACTGTCTCAACCCTGTCCTCGTCGCCTCGTCCCCACCATCGCCGTTCGCCGGAGCCGCTGTCCACATCCTCCTCCCCGACCGCGCCTCACGCCTCCGATGACTGCACCCCGCGCCCACGACGTCGGCGCCCATCCCCGACGCAGCCCTGTCCCCGTCGCCGGAGCCCCTCCTCGCCGGACTGCACCCCCCTGCGACGCGCCGTCTCCGTCCTCCTCCCCAAGCCCCGCTGCCTTGAACCCTACAGCCCCCGTGAGCGCCTTCTCCTCCTCTGTCGCACGCCCTCCGCCGCGGCTCTCCGCTCCCACGCCGTAGCTCGCGACCAATGCCGCTGCCGTGGGGGTGCTCATCAAGTCCCTGCCCCGCGCACGCCGTTCACGCGCGCAGCCCCTCGTGCACCCCCGCCCTCGTCGCTGCTCGCGCGCGCTTGCCCGCGCCCCCCCCCCCCCAGCGCTGCCTTCTGCCTAACACCGTCGCTCGCCCTGGCCGCTCACGCGCGCGGTGGCCGCTCCCGGCTCGCGCCCGCGCTGTCCTGCCCGCGACCGAGTCGCCCTCGCCGTGCACCGCATTCCCCGTGCCCGACCACTCTGGCCACTCGTCGCGCTCACCGCGGCCCTGTCCCGCCCGCGCCCATACCCCGCATCGCACGCCTAGCGCGGCCGCGCCGTCTCCTTCCTTGTGCGCCTTGTCCGCGCTTCGTCCCGCCTCTGCCGGCGCCGTAGCCGCCCCGCGCCGTGACACGTCTCCCGCATCGCCGCAGCTCTACTGCCCGCCTCGCCGTGGCCTCGCCACTGCCCGCATCAGGCGGCCGGCCTCGCCGCGCCCATGGCGGGCGCCCCCCTGGCGACCTGGGAAGCGGGCTGGCGCTCGTCGCCCGTTACCGCTAGCCCAGCGCCCGCAAAGCCCCTCTGGCCCACTGACATGGGGGCCCCAGCACCCCAGAACGTTTTTATAAAAATAAGTAAATAAATTAATTAATTAATTAGTTAGTTAATTAACTTAATTAATCTAGATTAATTAAACATAATCAATCCTGCTTAATTAAACAATAATTAACATGTTTTGTCGATGACAGGTGGGTCCCACTGGACCCACAGGTCAGGTTGGACTCCAGTCAACTACAATGTTGACTGCTGACGTCATGCTGATGTCATCCCATACTATTCAGGATAATGTTGATTTAAATTAATTAAATAAATTCTAGAAAATGATTTAAAACTTTAAAAATTAATAGAAAATAAACCGTAGCTCAGATGAAAATGTTTTCTACATGAAAGTTGCTCAGAAAAATCCAACGCTTCTGAATATGTGGTCTGTTAATCTGTCACATGCCCCTAAAATGCTGAACATGGAACTTTCCCCCTCCGGTCATCTGTCTAACACAGGTCCAGAACCAGGAAAACATTCTCGGTTGACTTCCCCCTTCGCCGGTATCGTGTAGCACCGCGTTAGAACACGTCTAGCTCTGCCTATTGTCATGTTATGCACTTGCATGCTATGTATTTACTGTTACTCCCCCCTTTCTCTTCAGTAGACCCCGTGACGATGCTGATGCTCCTGTGATCGACTACGTCACCGACGACCCCTCCTTCTCGTCTGAGCAACCAGGCAAGCCCCCCTTTGATCATCCCGATATCTCCCATTCCATTCTCTCATGCTTGCATTAGATTTTGCTACTGTTATTGATTGCTCCTATTCTGATGCATAGCCTGCTTTTGTAACATGCTCATTGTACTTTACCTGCTTATCCTAAACTGCTTAGTATAGGTTGGTTAGTAATCCATCAGTGACCCCCACCTTGTCCTTGTTGCCCCTGCTTCATCATCGAAGACCCGATCAACGGGATCGAAGACCAGGCCCCGACACCGCACATCACTTTCCCCTTAGTTGCACGACACTACTGGGTTACTATCGAGTGCCGGGGGTGAGACCTCATCAGCACTTCTGATGTTACCCTGGAGTGTAGCTATTCGGTCGTGGTCATCGACGGTGATTCCGCCTTAACCACTTCCGATATGACTCTGTCGTGCAACCCCTCAAGTGTGAACTTTGAGGGTGGTTCCTCTTATGTTCACCTTGATGATTACATCAAGTGGAATCCGTCAAGGGTGATTCTTCAGGTTTTCCCCTTGGTGTTAGACACACAGTTACTATGGTTACTATGACTTTACACAGAACCATGTTACTAAAGATGGGTCAACTCTCAGGGGTACCCGCGCGAGCTTAATTGCGAGTGATGTGGAGATGGGTTGACCTGGAGGGTGTCCGCGAGATAATTACGAGGCGTGGCCGGGCATTCCTAGCCCTTGCCGCAAGTCCTCGAGACGGGGCAATGGGGTCACATCTTTCATGAGTCTCTGCTTGTTACCGCGTGCTCCTAATCCACTATGATTTGGATATTTGATCCGAAGGGCCTCTGGCCTGATAGCACTAACCATCACGTGGGCATAGTATGGGCGTTCTGCATCGTATACATCAGTCAAAGCTTAATAGACGTCAGCGACTGAGCGGCGCGCGCCGGGTTGGACTGCGTAAGCACCTGCCTTGTTGAAGGAGGTAGCTAGGTCTGCTCACCGGCCGCGTAGGCAACGTGTAGGAGTTCCCAGGGAGATGGCCCATGACCCCTGGGGGCATTGGTTTAGTCCGGCATGCTGACCTCTCTATTAAGCCTAGGTCGGGTTGCGGCGTATTCTTTGGCCGAGGTCGGGCATGACCCAGGAAAGTGTGTCCGGCCGGAGTTAATCGAGCGTGGTGGGTAAGTTGGTGCACCCCTACAGGGAAGAAAACATCTATCGATAGCCTGTCATACGGTAACGGACACTTAGAGTTGTATCCCGATCGATACAACTAGAACCGGATACTTGTGATGAGAATTGGATTGTGATGAGAAATGGATAGTATGGCTCTGGGATTGCTTTCTCGCAGGGAGTCGAGAAAGGATCTCTGGCCGAGGTTGATAACACTTCCACTACTTTACTTTATGCTACTCTACTCCTTCCTGTTGCTGCAAGATGGTGGTTTCCAGAAGATGCTAGTCTTCGATAGGACTAGGCCTTCTCTCTATTCTGGCATTTCTGCAGCCCAGTCCACATATACAGCCTTCCTTTGATAATGTTGCATATGTAATGTAGATCCTTGCTTGCGAGTACTTTGGATGAGTACTCACGGTTGCCTTGCTCCCCCTTTTCCCCCTTTCTTCTTCTTTCCAGTTGATGCAACCAGATGTCGGAGCCCAGGAGCTAGATGCCACCGTCGATGCCTACTACTACGTGGAGATCGCCGACGACCAGGAGTAGTTAGGAGGCTCCCAGGCAGGAGGCCTTGCCTTTTCGATCGTAGATGCCTTTGTGCTAGCCTTCTTAAGGAAAAATTTTCTAACTTATGTCTGTACTCAGATATTGTTGCTTCCGCTGACTCTTGTGTTTTCGAGCTTATGTATTCGAGCCCTCGAGGCCCCTGGCTTGTAATATAAAGCTTGTATTATTTGAATTTGTGTCTAGAGTTGTGTTGTGATATCTTCTCGTGAGTCCTTGATCTTGATCGTACACATTTGCGTGTATGATTAGTGTACGATTGAATCGAGGGCGTCACAAGTTGGTATCAGAGCCGACTGCCTATAGGTAGCCCCCTTCCAACTCCTTGGCCGAAGTCGAGTCTAGTCTTTACAAAAACTTTTACTAACTTGGCTGTGTGTCTGACGAACCCATGTCGCCATTGGGTGGTATTAGGATCTTTTATTCCTCATCTATACTCTGGGACTTTGATCTCTCGTCTATTCGGGTTAAACTTTTTACTAACTCTGACTCTAGGATCTCGTAACCACTTCCTTCCGGAGAGCCCCTTCACTACAGATGATCGCTTGCTTCGTTAGAAGATTCTGCAGATACTCCTCGATGTTTCCCAAGACCCTGTGCCCACTGCTTTGCAGTTCCTGACCACCGATAATCCCTGTGAATAATATGCTTGCCGCTTGTACCTTCATCCCCAGTTGATCTTGTTATTACAAGATGCCCCTAGTACTCTCCGTTGTTTCGAGAATCCTTTGTGCCTTCTGCTTTGCAGCTTCTTTTGCACTGCGGATAATTCACTTAACCTGGGTTCGTTCATCCCCAGTTGTTCATATGCTTTCCTAAATACTTGGAAATACTATCTGATCTTCCAAAAATCCTCAGCAGCCTATTGTTGTTGAAATTCATGTTTGCTTGCATTATGGTTAATTCCATATTTCTAGTAACCTTCATTGACATCCTCTATCACTATCGTTTTGAGTCCCTTGATCCAATATGTCGCGAATGCTCGTAATCCTCAATCAGATCCTAGCATTCATCCTTCTGGCTCAGACGTCACTCCAAACATGAGCTTGTTCTTGTCAAATCAAACCTTGATTGATCGTCGATCTGTATCAATTCAACTCAATTATCTTTTGATCGGAGCCTCTTCAGATCTTCTAATTTGAAAACCGCAATTCCTTTGTATTCAAGCTTTGAAGTTATCCAGTTATATCTATAACCCGATGCCTTCGCATTCTTTATTCTTCTGGGTGAGTATCGATACTCACATAAGATCTTTTATGGACTTCCATATCCTTGGTTGGATTATTATCCGACAATGTCCTTCATATTCATTAAACTTGTGAGTTTTGCCTTGACATATAATGCCTTTGGTAAATTCTATCATCTACTTTTATCAACCATGCTCTGCTTTCGAGCTGGTATATTTTAATCCTGAAGTTAGTGGTATATGTTCCTAAGATACCTCTATGGGTTGAACTTATGCCTTCCATAATCCGTATGAACCCGAGAGTTCTCACGAGTCTTTCTCTTCTGGTACTTCGCCAGATAAATCTTCTGCCCTACAATTTCTTCAAAAACGAGGAGTGAATGAAAGGTTATGCATTGAAGAAGTGGGAGTTGACCTTGAACTCTGTGTTCATGCCCATGGACCCGATGTGGAACTTATCATGGAAGCTTCTTGTAATAATAACTATTTCCTTGATATAATATCATCTGGTATCGGTGAATTGATCCTTCGCAACCGTGGTTCCGACCATGATTGTTCTTCTTTGGTCCCATTTCTTGGACAAGTTAAATCACTGTCTTCTACAGGTCAATACGCCTGCCCAACCTCTATTGTGATCTACCTTCGAGTATTACCCCTGGTATTTCGAGGATATCATGCCATTGCACTACATCATAGGAACTTTTGATGGAGTACTGCCTTACCCCTATCTTTGTCACTTCATGGGTTCTGGGTTGTTTGTCAACCGAGAACACCTATAAGTGAATCGATTCTGCACTCTGATTCAATAACTCTTAAGTAATTTTTGTTGCTTACAAGTTTAATAATCCTTCAAGTCATTCCTAGCCTGATCAGCTATATTTTTATCGTGCCAACTTTTAACTGTGCTACCTGGTCCTTTTGCCCGGGGCAACTTCCGACGACGAGCGAAGCTTACGTCGATCTTCTTATTCTTATCATTTCACCTCGAAGAACGAGCTTGATTTTGAACTTGTGTCGTATCCGTGGTTCCAATAGCCTTTTGCTTCATCCTTCGTGTTGCTTGATATCGTCGCTCCTTCATGGCATCTTCATAGAGCCTCTCGACAAAATTTGTCGTGATCACCATCAATATACTGCCTTGTTGTAAGATATCAATCGAATTCTTGAGGAGAAATACCATCCTTGCCTGTCGATGATTTGTGTTGTCATTGACACCATCCTTGACTTCCTGCCAATACAGACTTGGTCATGTTTTGGTTATATCTTACATTCCTTGACATTCTTGGAATTGTTCCTTTGTACTTCTTGTGACCTTCAGATTCAATCTTTCTTGAGACACCCTCTTAATGTTACCTCGAAGCATGACTGTGGTACGCCAAACAACAACAAGAACATTGGAAGTGCATTGCCAAATGTTTCTTGCTCTATTATCCAAACACCGTTGTATGGATAACATCATGAATTCCCTTGCCCCTTTATCCAAATGGTGATGTACTTGTTGATCTAACATGTATATCATGCTCTACTTTTCCTTGGGAAAAGATACACTCCTAAATCTTGCGTATAAACATATTTTCCTTTCCATTGGTTTGCTTAACCTTTCTTGTGATCTATATATGTTATAAGCAGAAATAATTCCCTGCTTATGGAAACACCTCGGTTTACAACTCTGTTAGTGTGACCCTGTTACTATTGCTGACGACATCCCGGTAACCCCCGATGGACGAGAACTTTGCCTATTGGTCCGCCTCGTTCAACGAGCAGGAAAATGGTTCTCTTCGTCCCTCGCCCTTGGTACCAACGTTGTTGCCAACATAACTGACAGGCTATCCTCTGACATGCCTTGCTACCATGACCGTGCAAGATGTCGCCGCTCTTCCTACTATGAACACACAAGGTGGGCCCATAACCCACAGTTCCACAAGATCGAAACCTGACTCTCCTGTACACCCTTGTTTCTAAGGCTATTTCTCACGCTTGGCTTCATAAGAAAATCCCGAGCCTCCTTCCGAGAGGCGATCTATTCTGGTATCAGACGCAATACTTATTACCATTGCTCTGAACCGCTTTCACCCCTTGTTTCAGGCAACAAACGATTGTCTACCAGGTTGAAGCTCCTTATTGCACCTCACCTTGCTCTCAATGACTTTCTTGAATTTCAACTCGAGAGATGCCTCTATGCCACGTTCACTGACATAGTCCCCGCGTACCTATCTTGTGTTGAGCTCCGTCCTTCCCGAGTCTTTTCCCTTACTCCACCTCTTAAATCTCGGGACGAGATTTCTTGTAGTGGAGGAGATTTGTAACACCCCCAGTGTCATGCTACAGTAATCCCCCGTTAATGGTGTCATGTCATCATGTTACTATTGCTAATCTTCACTTGATCCAAATCACCTTTCAAATTCAAATCCAATCTAAAGTCAAAATTCATTTTTGTCAAACATGAAATCTAAAATGTTCATCATATGGGAAATAATCTTTTGTTACTATTGGTGGTGAACCAACATTTTTATAAGTTGTTTCACTGCCCTAAACTAAATAAAACAGTGTCCAAGTCGATAATTTAATTGCCTTTCTAACTGGTAAAAATACTAAACTACGTTATTTTGGTGCCAAGTTAATTATAGCAGTGGCCTAAGTTAAAATGGTATTTTAGGTGCAACATTAGTTTTTATAAAACTATTTTGCCCTCTGAAAATAAAAGAAAACAGAAAAGTTAAAAAAAATGTAAAAGAAGAGGTGAGAGAGAGAGCGCCCCCCCTTGCCTTCCCTGGGCCTCGGCCCAGCCCACGCGGCCCAACCGGCCCACCTCTCCCCGCATAACCCCACCCCACTCCCCGAACCCTAGCCCATGTTCCCCACTCCTCCCTCTCTGTCCACCCTCGATCCGATCTGGATCGGGATCCCGTTGACGCCGCCGCTCGAGAACCGCCGCCGCCTCGTCATGCCAAACTGCCTCAACCCCAATCTTGTCACCTCGTCCCCACCATCGCCGTTCACTGGAGCCGATGTCCTCATCCTCCTCCCCGACCGCGCCTCGCGCCTCCGACGACCGCGCACCGCGCCCACGACATCGGCGCCCATCCCCGACGCAGCCCCGTCCCCGTCGCCGGAGCCCCTCCTCGCCGGACTCCATCCCCCTGCGACGCCCCATCTCCGTCCTCCTCCCCGAGCCCCGCCCCCTCGAACCCTACAGCCCCCGTGAGCGCCTTCTCCTCCTCTGTCGCACGCCCTCCGCCGCGGTTCTCCGCTCCCATGCCGTAGCTCGCGACCGCTGCCGCTGCTGTGGGGGTGCTCCTCAAGCCCCTACCCCGCGCACGCCGTTCCCGCGCGCAGCCCCTTGTGCACCCCGCCCTCGTCGTTGCTCGCGCGCGCTTGCCCGCGCCCCCCAGCGCGGCCTTCTGCCTAACACCATCGCTCGCCCAGGCCGCTCACGCGTGCGGTGGCCGCCCTCGGCTCGCGCCCGCGTTGTCCTCCCTGCGACCGAGTCGCCCTCGCCGTGCGCCGCCTCCCGTGCCCGACCACTCCGGCCGCTCGTCGCGCTCACCGCGGCCCTCTCCCGCCCGCGCCCGTGCACCACGTCGCATGCCTAGCGCGGCCGCGCCGTCCGCTTCCTTCTGCGCCTTGTCCGTGCTTCGTCCCGCCTCTGCAGCCGCCGTAGCCGCCCCGCGCCACGAGGCTTCTCCCGCACCGCCGCAGCTCTGCTGCCCGCCTCGTCGTGGCCTCGCCACTCGCATCAGGCGGCCGGCCCCGCCGCGCCCATGGCGGGCGCCCCCCTGGCGACCTGGGAAGCGGGTTGGCGCTCGTCGCCCGTTACCGCTAGCCCAGCCCCCGCAAAACCCCTCTGGGCCACTGACATGGGGGCCCCGGCGCCCAGAACGTTTTTATAAAAATAATTAATTAATTAATTAAAATAATTAATCTAGTTTAATTAAACATAATCAATCCTGCTTAATTAAACAATAATTAACATGTTTTGTCGATGACAGGTGGGTCCCACTGCACCCACAGGTCAGGTTGGACTCCAGTCAACTACACTGTTGACTGCTGACGTCATGCCTACATCATGCTGATGTCATCCCATACTACTCTGGATAATGTTGATTTAAATTAATTAAATAAATTCTAGAAAATGATTTAAAACTTTGAAAATTTATAGAAAATAAACCGTAGCTCAGATGAAAATGTTTTGTACATGAAAGTTGCTCAGAAAAATCCAACGCTTCCGAATATGTGGTCCGTTCATCTGTCACATGCCCCTAGCATGCTGAATATGGAACTTTTCCCATCCGGTCATCTGTCTAACACAGGTCCAGGAACCGGGAAAACATTCCCGGTTGACTTCCCCCTTCGCCGGTATCGTGTAGCACTGCGTTAGAACACGTCTAGCTCTGCCTATTGTCCTGTTATGCACTTGCTTGCTATGTATTTACTGTTACTCCCCCCTTTCTCTTCGGTAGACCCCGTGACGATGCTGATGCCCCTGTGATCAACTACGTCACCGACGACCCCTCCTTCTCGTTTGAGCAACCAGGCAAGCCCCCCCTTTGATCATCCCGATATCGCCCATTCCATTCTCTCATGCTTGCATTAGATTTTGCTACTGTTATTGATTGCTCCTATTCTGATGCATAGCCTGCTTTTGCAACATGCTCATTGTACTTTACCTGCTTATCCTAAACTGCTTAGTATAGGTTGGTTAGTGATCCAGCAGTGACCCCCACCTTGTCCTTGTTACCCCTACTTCATCATCGAAGACCCAATCAACGGGATCGAAGACAAGGCCCCGACACCACACATCACTTTCCCCTTAGTTGCTCGACACTACTGGGTTACTATCGAGTGCCGGGGGTGAGACCTCATCAGTACTTCTGATGTTACCCTGTAGTGTAGCTATTCGGTCGTGGTCATCGAGGGTGATTCCGCCTTAACCACTTCCGATACGACTCTGTCGTGCAACCCCTCAAGTGTGAACTTCGAGGGTGGTTCCTCTTACGTTCACCTTGATGATTACATCGAGTGGAATCCGTCAAGGGTGATTCTTCAAGTTTTCCCCTTGGTGTTAGACACATAGTTACTATGGTTACTATGACTTTACACTGAACCATGTTACTAAAGACGGGTCGGCTCTGAGGGGTACCCGCGCGAGCTTAATTGCGAGTGATGTGGAGACGGGTTGACCTGGAGCGTGCCCGCGAGATAATTACGAGGCGTGGCCGGGCATCCTAGCCCTTGCCGCAAGTCCTCGAGACGGGGCAACGGGGTCACATCTTTCGTGAGTCTCTGCTTGTTACCGCGTGCTCCTAATCCACTACGATTTGGATATTTGATCCAAGGGGCCTCTGGCCTGATAGCACTAACCATCACGGGGGCATAGTATGGGCGTTCTGCGTCGTATACATCAGCCAAAGCTTAATAGACGTCAGCGACTGAGCGGCGCGCGCCGGGTTGGACTGCGTAAGCACCTGCCTTGTTGAAGGACGTAGCTAGGTTTGCTCACCGGCCGCGTACGCAACGTGTAGGAGTTCCCGGGGAGATGGCCCATGACCCCTGGGGGCATAGGTTTAGTCCGGCATGCTGACCTCTCTATTAAGCCTAGGTAGGGTTGCGGCGTATTGTTTGGCCGAGGCCGGGCATGACCCAGGAAAGTGTGTCCGGCCGGAGTTAATCGATCGTGCATGGGTGCGATAGCCTGTCCTACGGTAATGGACACTTGGAATTGTATCCCGATCGATACAACTAGAACTGGATACTTGTGATGAGAATTGGATTGTGATGAGAAATGGATAGTATGGCTCTAGGATTGCTTTCTCGCAGGGAGTCGAGAAAGGATCTCTGGCCGAGGTTGATAACACTTCCACTACTTTACTTTATGCTACTCTACTCCTTCCTGTTGCTGCAAGATGGTGGTTTCCAGAAGATGCTAGTCTTCGATAGGACTAGGCCTTCTCTCTATTCTGGCATTTCTGCAGCCCAGTCCACATATACAGCCTTCCTTTGATAATGTTGCATATGTAGTGTAGATCCTTGCTTGCGAGTACTTTGGATGAGTACTCACGGTTGCCTTACTCCCCCTTTTCCCCCTTTCTTCTTCTTTCCGGTTGATGCAACTAGATGTCGGAGCCCAGGAGCCAGATGCCACCGTCGATGCCTACTACTACGTGGAGACCGCCGACGACCAGGAGTAGTTAGGAGGCTCCCAGGCAGGAGGCGTTGCCTTTTCGATCGTAGATGCCTTTGTGCTAGCCTTCTTAAGGCAAATTTGTCTAACTTATGTCTGTACTCAGATATTGTTGCTTCCGCTGACTCTTGTGTTTTCGAGCTTATGTATTCGAGCCCTCGAGGCCCCTGGCTTGTAATATAAAGCTTGTATTATTTTAATTTGTGTCTAGAGTTGTGTTGTGATATCTTCCCGTGAGTCCTTGATCTTGATCGTACACATTTGCGTGTATGATTAGTGTATGATTGAATCGAGGGCGTCACACCGGAGCCCCAAACAGACTCCAGATCTGTCCTCCCGAGGAAGAACAGGGCTTGGCAGCGGCTCCGTCTCGTGAAACGTGATAATTCTTTCTCCCTGATTTTTTTTCTGGAATAATGTGATTTTATAGTATCAGGGGGTCGTCAGCGGGGCCACCAGGTGGGTACAACCCACCTGGGCGCCAGGAGAGGGGGGCGCGCCCTGGTGGGTTGTGCCTACCCAGGTGCCCCTCTCCAGCAGGTCTTGGCTCCAGAAATTCTTATTGATATAAAAAATCCTCGCAAAGTTTCGTTCCATTCTGAGAACTTTTATTTCTGCACAAAAACAACACCATGGTAGTTCTGCTGAAAATAGCATCAGTCCGGGGTTAGTTTCATTCAAATCATGCAAATTAGAGTCCAAAACAAGAGGAAAAGCGTGAGAAAAAGTAGATACGTTGGAGACGTATCATGCATCCGTTCGAATTATCCACGGTGATACGTGGGAGTCAAAGTTTAGAAGCTTATTACTCTTGGGTGTTTGGGCACCTTAGAGCTTGTTCCTCTTGGGTGCTTTGGCGCCCTAGACGGTTGGTGCGTTCGAAGCTCAATCATTGTGGTGTAAAGCTTTGGGCAAGCGTCGGGATCTCCAATTAGGTTGTGCAGATCGCCCCGAGCAATTTGTACGGGTTCCGGGGACCACCCCCAAGGGATGCCAAACTGTATGGGTTCGGTGACCGCCCCTAAGGGTTACCATTTGTAAGGGTTGGGTGACCGCCCTCATGGGTCCCTTAGTGGAATCACGGCATCTTGCATTGTGCAAGGACGTGAGGAGATTATGGTAGCCCTAGTGGCTTCTTGGGGAGCATTGTGCCTCCACACCGCTCCAAATGGAGATTAGCATCCACAAGGGTGTGAACTTCGGGATACATCATCGTCTCTACGTGCCTCGGATATCTCTCACCCGAGCCCTTAACATATGCACTTCACTTTGTGATAGACCTAGTATGACATGATATATATCTTGCTATCACTTAGTTGTTTATCTTGCTTACCATAAGTTGTTGGTGCACATGGGTGAGCCTAGACGTTTTTGGTTTCCTGCTTGACAAATTAAACGCTAGTTTTATTCCGCATTTGTTCATGCCTAAACTGTAATTATTTTAAAGTGCCTATTCACCTCCCCTCTAGGCGACATCCACAATCTTTCACCAGCTTTACTCTTTTTGAGGAATACCCAACGCAGGCTAACTTGTTATTCTCCGCCCTGCTGGGCTGCAAATCTTTCCTAGGAGGGATTCATCCATCTTGCCAAGAAAATGGGCTTTAAGAAATAAATGGGCTATAAATATTAAAAAAATGCACCGAACCGGTAATTAGTTTTTTTTATTTTGAAAATTTTAATTTCATTACTTGTTGCGCGAGGAAAATTTCATCGGATTTTTACCTAATATAAATGTTTTAAAATTAGATTGAATCTGACTCGAAATTTTGCGATAAAAAATAGTTCAGATCCCATCAAAATGTGGGAAATTCGGTTGAAATTATTAAACGTGGTCCTGACTAGAAAATGGGCTATAATGTTAACAAACACTAAATGGACTGCAGCAAATTCTAGTAGAATGAAAAAATGGGTTGTAAATTATTAAAACTACCAAACGGGCTTTATCTGTCCGCCACAAATATGATGCTCACTTGTGGGCCTACTAAGTTGACACGTACGCAAGGCCTTGTCAACTTATAGTCAACACATGATTCTAGCAGCAGCGGCCATTGGATGTCCATCCAACGGCTGTCGTGCTTCTTCAATCTCGGATATTCTTGCTTCAGTCGCCCAAAACACCGCCGCCATTACTGCCTGCTCCCGTCTCCCATGACCGGCTAGGTTGCCACGCAGGCCTCACCGGCGCACCATACTCCCATCACTGTCCAGGCAATTCCTCTACTCACCCACACCTCGTGTTATTCTCCCGCGACGGCAGCCTCACACCGCAGCCGAAACAGTGAACCCTAGTACTCCCCTTCGTGTGGGCATCCACTATTGTGTCTTCGTGGTCTCTGGGTCGTTCCCATCCTAGGCCTTGCCATCGTCCATCGCGTTGGTTCTCCCGGCGCGGCATGGTCCACTTTGTCAATAAACGACAGTCATCGGCAGAGGGATGTACGTGGAGAGGCAGACAGTACGGACCTACATGGTCCATGGCCGCACACAAAGCAAGTGCATCCTTATTGTGCGAAAACAAATGATTCCCCCCTGACAAATTTGACCCACCAGCAACATCTTTGCACGCAAGGAAGTGCCTCCTTATTACGTGGAAAAAAGTTTCATCTCCCTGATAGTTGGGACCCACCAGCTACATCTTTGCACGCAAGGAAGTGCCTCCTTATTACGTGCAAAAAATGATTCCTTCCCCTGCTAGCTAGGACCCGCGAGTTAGAATACAGCATATATAACACCAATATAAATTTAGAATGTGTTCACAATAGTACCTAAAGTGGCGATTTATTTTATTATACTAAAGTGGTGATTTATTTTATTATACTAACGGATCTCATGAGCTTTCTGTTGAGTTTTGTGTTGTGAAGTTTTCAAGTTTTGGGTAAAGATTTGATGGACTATGGAATAAGGAGCGGCAAGAGCCTAAGCTTGGGGATGCCCAAGGTGCCCCAAGGTAATATTCAAGGACAACCAAGCATCTAAGCTTGGGGATGCCTCGGATGGCATCCCCTCTTTTGTCTTCGTTCCAAAGGTAAATTTACTAGAGGCTATATTTCTATTCACCACATGATTTGTGTTTTGCTTGGAGCGTCTTGTATGATATGAGTCTTTTTCCACAATCATCCTTGCTGTACACACCTTTTGAGAGGGACACGCATAAATCGTGAATTTATTAGAATACTCTATGTGTTTCACTTATATCTTTTGAGCTAGGTAGTTTGCACTAGTGCTTCACTTATATCTTTTTAGAGCACGGCGGTGGATTATTTTATAGAAATTGTTGAACTCTCATGCTTCACTTATATTATTTTGAGAGTCTTTAAACAGCAGGGTAATTTGCTCAGGTTATGAATTTGGTCCTAATATGATGGGCATCCAAGAGGGATATAATAAAAACTTTCATATAAAGAGCATTGAATACCATGAGAAGTGTGATTCCTTGCACTTGTTTTGAGATATAAAGATGGTGATATTATGTAGCGACCAACACCTCAAACAGTCTGTGCTGTTGTGCACCAGTGTCATCCCTAGATCAGTAATGCTCACATGCACAGTACAAATGGAGGATTTATAGCAGAGTAGCAATCACACACTTATTACAACGAATATCTCAAAAGAGAATAAGTATGATAAATATGGCTTAAGGCCATCTAATACGATAACAGCGGAAGGCTTGGAAGATAAGTGAGTCCATCAACTCCAACGGCATCACTGAGTATAAGACCACGACCTAAGGCACCTTACTCGTCGTCTGAAAAGTCTGCAACATGAAACGTTGCAGCCCGAAAACGGGTCAGCACATGGAATATGCTGGCAATGTAACACATAGAGAGTAATGAACAGAATAATGCTATACTACATGCATATATGGCTGGTAGAAAGCTCTATGGTTACAGTTTTGCGAAAAGCCAATTTTTCCCTACTGCAAAGGAATAAATTTTATTTAACTATCATGGTGGTTGTTAAACATTGAGAAGGTACCTCCAACTCAATCCCAATTAAGAACGTGATTAACCCAATCAAATTAAATTAAGTAACATGATGATGAGATTCACATGATAATCCAAGTACTAGATACTCAAGTTGTCCATAACCGTTGACACGGCTAATCATGATTAGTTTGTACACTCTGCAGAGGTTTGTTCACTTTTCCCCACAAGACTCGATCGCCTCCGCTTGATTCTCGCACTACATGATGTTTGAGAAACGGATGACCGAGACACAGTCTTTCAGAAGCGTTAACTCTCTACTCAGGGTAGACAGTACCACCTACATCCCCTACATCTGCTAGTCTACCTCTTCAAGAGCTCAGACAACTTAATCAACTATGCTAGAGCCCATAATAGCTTGTGGCTGCACACGAAAGTTTCTAGCATGAATAATCTCATGATCCCTTTGAGCCTGGGTGGCGGTCCATAGGATGATCACACGGGTACTCCGGGATATCCAAAAAATACAGGCAGCACTGGGTTCTCCAGGTGCCTCAATCCACCCAGATGTGAGTTTTAGTTGCCACCTTAAGTAAACCATTAATTAACAATCTCACATCTGTCATGGATATCTCTCAAACCCAATCCACGTCTACAAGCATAGCATGGCAATATGAGCAACGTAGAAGTAACTCCCAACGGTTTGATAATAAACAGGTAATAGGTACTACCTCAACTACTTCCCAATACCCACAATTTAATTAGATCCTAACCAATGCAATGTTTCAGGGTTGATCTAATGCAATAAAACTGGGTAGTGAAAAGGTATGACCAAAGTGTTACTTGCCTTGCTGATGATCCGTGAAACCTAGAGATTCGAAGTAGCAAGCGGCGCACTCCGGGTACTATATCGCAAACAAATAAGCAAACAATAAGTACTCATCTAATGCACAAGTAAAACTCAAATAAAGATCTAACCAGAAACTTCAACTTAAGAACTCCGGTTTGCAAAAAGATTCAACTCAAATGAAGCAACGAAGGTCAAACGGCGAAAGAAACAAGCTTCGTTTACTAATCTGGATCTAGGTCAAATTTTACAGTAGCAAAAACTTGTTTGAGTAGGTTAAATGGAAAGAGAATTTCGAGATGAAACTCTAGGCGCTTGAATCGCTTGATTCCGATAAACGAGCGAAAAGTTAAACCAGAACGAAAATCTTATCAGAAATCGCGATTTGGAATAATCGCGGAAAATCCGACGAAAAAGAAATCTGACGAACAGCTAAACGAACGAACGTTCGTTAACAGCGTCAAACCGATGAACGCGTTCATTAAAACGAACGGATCGGTGAATGTTCACTAAGTAATAAAACCGAAAAAAATAAACCGATATATATAAAAAACTAGGGTTTAGAAAAAAAACTGGGGCGTTTTTTTAGAAACCGGGCACGGCGGTGGCGTTCGGCTACCTCGGCGGGCAGCTCCGGCGGGGCTTCCGGCGAGTCGGGCGAAGGGCGGCGGGGCTCGGGCAGCGACGGGGCGACGACGGGAGGCGGCGGGCGGCGGCGCACGGGCTCCGGGGCGGCGGCGTCTTCGGCAGCGGCGCGGGCGCTCCTGGCGGCGGCGGCGGGTGCGGGTCGGGGCGGCGGGGTGAGGAGAGGTGGCGGGGCAGGGGGTACTTATAGGAGGGGGAGGGGTGTCGTGGGGGAGGGGGCAAGGCGGCATCGGGCGGCGTGCTCGAGCCGGACTCGGCGGCGGCGCGGGAGCCGTGCTCGGGAGGGAGACGGGCGCGGGGCAGGCTGGGCTTCGGCCTAGTCGGCGCGCTTGGCGTTTTGCTTTTTCAAAAAAAAAATCGCCGAATCTAAAAAAATCGCAGAAAAAAAATCCAAAAATGATAAAACAAAAATTTCCCGTCTAATTAAAATAATTAGAACAAGATGAACATTTTCCTTGGCCCAAAAATACAGTTTTGAAAAACGTGCAATTTTTTTAATGCAAATAAAATCCAATATTTGATTTTAATATTTTTCCTCCAATATTTCAATTATTTTGGAGAAGTCATATTTTCTCCTCTCATTTATTTTAATACGAAATATTTTTCGAAGAGAAAAATAATTAAAACCAAAATCCTCGTTTTATTATTTGATAAAAATCAAATATGAAAAACCGGGAAAGTCCCCAACTCTCTCCAAGGGTCCTTGAGTTGCTTCGGATTTATCGAGGATTTTGCCAAAATGCAATAAACTATGCTATGCAATGATGATCTAATGTATAACATTCCAAATTGAAAATTTGGGATGTTACAAACCTACCCCCTTAAGATGAATCTCGCCCTCGAGATTCGGGTTGGCTAGAAAATAGGTGAGAGTGGTTCTTCCGTAGATCTTCCTCTCGCTCCCAGGTGGCTTCATCTTCAGTATGGTGACTCCACTGGACTTTGCAAAACTTGATAACCTTACTGCGGGTGACTCGGCTGGCATACTCAAGAATCTTAACTGGTTTCTCCACATAGGTCAAATCACTTTCCAGCTGAATCGCTTCCAGTGGCACTGTATCTCTCAGTGGTATCTCGACCATCTCTGC
Source organism: Triticum aestivum (assembly GCF_018294505.1). Lineage (NCBI taxonomy): Eukaryota > Viridiplantae > Streptophyta > Magnoliopsida > Poales > Poaceae > Triticum > Triticum aestivum. The sequence goes on along the minus strand of NC_057805.1, from coordinate 104,972,738 downwards.
GTGGCACTTCTTCAACTGGGAAACGTGAAACATCATGAACTCCTGACAATCCTTCAGGCAATTCCAGCTTCTAGGCAACTTCTCCCATACGTTCCAAAACTCTGTATGGTCCTACAAAACGAGGCGCTAACTTTCCTTTAACTCCAAAGCGCTTCACTCCTCGAAGTGGTGATACTCGAAGATAAACTCTGTCTCCGACTTCGTGAACTGTCTCCTTACGTTCAGAATCCGCATAACTCTTCTGCCTGGACTGGGCTACCTTGAGCCTATCGCGAATCAACCTCACTTTCTGTTCAGACTCTTTAATCAAATCTGGTCCAAACAACTGACGGTCCCCAACTTCGTCCCATAACAATGGTGTTCTACACCTCCTTCCGTACAAAGCTTCGAAAGGGGCCATCTTCAAACTGGTTTATAACTGTTGTTGTAAGAAAACTCTGCATATGGCAAATTTTCGTCCCAACTAGATCCATAATCTAGCGCACAAGCTCTCAACATGTCTTCCAAAATCTGATTGACTCTCTCGGTCTGTCCATCTGTGTGTGGGTGAAAGGCTGTACTGAATTCTAGCCTGGTTCCCAAGGTTTCATGTAACTGATTGCAAAACTTCGAGGTAAACTGGGTTCCTCTATCTGATACAATGGTCCTCGGAACTCCATGCAAACATACCATTCTGGTCATGTATATCTTTGCCAACTTAGCACTGGTGTAAGTGGTCTTCACTGGGATGAAATGAGCTAATTTCGTCACACGGTCGACTACAACCCATATTGAGTCATAGCCTGAACGAGTCCTAGGCAATCCCGTGATAAAATCCATGCCTAGTTTATCCCACTTCCATTCGGGTATCGGCAATGGTTGTAGTAATCCCGCTGGCTTCTGATGTTCTACCTTCACTCTCTGACATACATCACAAACTGCTACATACTCCGCAATATCCTTCTTCATACCGGTCCACCAGAAAGTATCCTTCAAATCCAAATACATCTTGGTATTTCCTGGGTGAATCGAGTACGGTGAATCATGGGCCTCTTGCAAGATCAATTTCCTGATCTCCGGATCATTGGGCACGTAAACGCGGTCCTCAAACCATAAGGTATCGTGCTCATCCTCACGAAATCCCTTGGCTTTTCCTTTGCTCATCTTTTCCTTTATCTCGTTAATTTCCTTGTCTGTCTTCTGAGCTTCTCTGATCTTTTCCATCAGGGTAGACTGAATCTCCAATGTTGCTAAATAGCCTCTTGGAACTATCTCCAAACATAGCTCGCGAAGATCCTCGGCTAACTCCTGGGGTAACTCTCCTGTCATGAGTGTGTTGACATGGCTCTTGCGGCTCAACGCATCTGCTACTACGTTAGCCTTCCCTGGGTGATAATGCAATCTCATATCATAGTCCTTAATAAGCTCCAACCATCTCCTCTACCTGAGATTCAACTCCTTCTGCGTGAAAATGTACTTCAAACTCTTGTGATCCGTGTACACCTCACAATGGTTTCCGATGAGAAAATGTCTCCATGTCTTCAAAGCATGCACTACGGCTGCTAATTCCAAATCATGCGTGGCATAATTCTTCTCATGGGGTTTAAGTTGTCGTGAAGCATATGACACAACTCTTCCTTCCTGCATAAGCACTGCTCCAAGTCCTCGACGAGAAGCGTCGCAATAAACTTCATAATCCTTGCGTTGATCTGGCAGAATCAACACTGGTGATGTAACCAATCGTTTTTTCAACTCTTGGAAACTAGCTTCACATTCCTCAGTCCAATTGAATTTGGTGTCCTTCTTCAATAGCTCAGTCATGGGTTTTGCAATCTTTGAGAAATTCTCAATGAATCTCCGGTAGTATCCTGCGAGTCCAAGGAAACTCCGGATCTCTCCAACTGACGTGGGTGATTCCCAACTTGTTACTATGTCAACTTTGGCGGGGTCTACCGCTATTCCATCTCCGGATATAACATGTCCGAGGAATCCAACTTCCTTCAGCCAAAACTCACATTTGTTGAACTTGGCGTACAACTGATGTTCTCTGAGCTTCTCAAGTACCAAACGCAAATGCTCCTTATGCTCTTCTTCATTCTTGGAGTAGACTAAAATATCGTCAATGAACACCACGACGAACTTATCCAAAAACTCCATAAACACTTTGTTCATCAGGTTCATGAAATAGGCAGGTGCGTTAGTCAGACCAAATGACATAACGGTATACTCCTACAGCCCATACCTGGTGGTAAAAGCCGTCTTAGGTATATCCTGCTCTCGAATCTAACTGATGGTATCCTGATCGTAGATCGATCTTGGAAAATAACTTAGCTCCTTGCAATCGGTCAAACAGATCATTGATCATCGGCAGCGGGTACTTGTTTTTGATGGTCACCTCATTCAATCCACGGTAACCAACGACCATCCTTAACGATCCATCCTTCTTCTCCAGTAGAAGTACAGGCGATCCCCAAGGTGACGAACTTGGGCGAATATAGCCTTTATCCAGTAACTCCTTAATCTGCTTCTTAATTTCCTCCAAATCTTTTGCGGGCATCCTGTACGGTCTCTTAGATATCGGTCCTGTGCCTGGCAAAAGTTCAATCGGAAACTCAATGTCTCTATCCGGTGGCATGCCTGGCAACTCTTCTGGAAATACATCCGGGTAATCCTTCACCACTGGTACTTCCTGCTGTACAACTCCTGATAAGGAATTCACTTGAGTCTTCTTCGGCACATGCCGGGATACATACTTAATCCTTCTTCCTTCTGGGGTGGTAAGCAAAATCGACTTACTGGCACAATCGATGTTCCCTCCATACTTTGATAACCAATCCATGCCTAATATCACATTCAATCCTTGCGATTCCAATATTATTAGGTCTGAGGGAAACACGTAGTTACCAATCCTTAATGGTAACCGATCACACCATAAACTAGCCATATACTCTGCTCCTGGCGAGGTTACTAACATGGGTGACCTAAGGGCTTGGGTTGGCAGTTTATACTTATCCACAAATCCCCTTGATATGTATGAATGCAATGCACCAGTATCAAAAAGAACGAGTGCAGTAAATGACTTAACCAAAAACTTACCTATTACTGCATCAGGTTGTGCTTCAACCTCTTCCACACTAACGTGGTTCACATGTCCTTTGTTGAAAGGGTTTGGCTTCTTCCCAGAGCTTCCATTGCCATTTCCATTCTGGGCTTCAGGACAGTCAGTTGCATAATGTCCAGTCTTCTGGCACTTGAAACAAGTAATGTGACTTAGATCCCTCTTGGCTAGGGTAGATGGGTTATTACGGTTTTGCCCGTTGCTTCCTCCATTCCCATTACCATTCTTGGGGCCATTATGGTTGTGCAAACTTATGCTGAAACTGTCCTCCCGATTTCGGGGTAAAACGTGGCTTCTGCTGGGCTCCAGAATTATACTTCCCTTGTCCATACTTCCTCGTACGGTTTTCAATCTGCTGCTGCTTCCCTTCGATCATGAGTGCTCTATCTACCAACTCCTGGTAGTTGTTGAAGGTTGCTACCATTAGCTGCATGCTCAGCTCATCATTCAGTCCTTCCAAAAACTTCTCCTGCTTGGCTGCGTCTGTGGCAACGTCATCTGATGCATAACGTGCTAACTTACTGAAATCCTCCACATACTGGCCTACGGTGCGTCCTCCTTGGCGTAGGTTGCGAAACTCACGCTTCTTCATAGCCATAGCTCCTGCTGAAACATGGGCTGTACGGAAAGCTTGCTGAAACTGGTCCCATGTGACAGTGTCCATAGGGTGTGTGGCTGTGTAATTCTCCCACCATGATGCTGCGGGTCCATCAAGCTGATGTGCGGCAAAATGCACTCTTTCCGCATCTGTGCATCCTGCAGTGGTCAACTCCCTTCCAACTTTGCGGAGCCAATCATCTGCAACAATCGGCTCGGTGCTGCTGGAAAACACCGGCAGATTTAGCCTCAAGAAACGGGCTAGGTGATGAACAGGTGGTGGTGGTGGGTTGTTGTTGTTGTTGCCTTGGTTCTGTACTAACACTTGCATCAGGGCATTCTGTTGCTGAATCAACTATGTGATCTCCGGTGGGAAAACAAATCCGGTGTCGCGTCTCGGAGGCATCTGATAGGTTTAGAAAAGATGAGAATTTAGAATAGAATGAGGTCTAGAGAGAAAACACTACCCATATGCTCATGAGACAAACACAATCAATATCACTCAATCAATTCAAACAAGGCATACAATCGATCTAACTAGCGTTACAAAAGTACTTGGACTATACTATATATATGGGGGAATACTACTACTGATATGGTGGTCTACTAGAAATTTTGATCAGTCGAAGACTCCATGATATCTGCTCCAGCTTCATCAACAAAGTCATCTTCACTGGGGTCCGAGTCGGTGTCGTCGATGATGATGTAGTTATCCGGGCAAGCGCATTCATCATCTTCTGCTTTTGATACTGGATTTCCCATGAATACTCCAATCTTCTTCTCCAGGTCGTCATTCTTCCCTACTAGTGCGACGATTTCCTCCAAATAATCCTCGCGTGTAGCCTTGAGTTCTTCCTCCAACTCCTTGATCTTCGTCAATGCCTTCTTCAGATCTATCTTGTCTGAGCACATCTGGTTCTCCTGGCGACGAATGTGTTGGTTTTGCTCCTGGATGAAAGCTGCAATTGATCCATCCTTCTTGGTGCTAATCATCTCCCATTGCTCGTCTCGGCGTCCACAAATCTGATAAATAGTATCCTTAAGCTCCCTGTGGTAGACTTCTCCAATGCGTCCCATAGAGATGTGGGCTGCCATGCTCTTCCCTAAACTCCAGGTTGGTGCTTCAAAAGACAACTTTATAGGCTCAGTGACTGGCGTAAACGTCCTTCCTGGAACTTGAACTTGAATCTTCCAGCTCTCCTCTTCAGGTAATGTGGCGTTGTAGGTTCCGGTGATGCTTGGTATTCCAATGTTCAAGTACTTAGTGACTTCCTTCAAGTGTCGTCCAAAAGGCGTATCTTCATCTGGTTGCATGAACTTGTTCCTTGCATCCGCCATTCCTAAAAGAGTAGAAAGTGGAGAGGAGTCAGAAATGAGAAGAGAGAAGTGTTCTAGGGTTTAAGCTTAGTGGTCGTGTCCTACAGTCAGCGTGTGCTCTGATACCACCTTTGTAGCGACCAGACCTCAAACAGTCTGTGCTGCTGTGCACCAGTGTCATCCCTGGATCAGTAATGCTGACACGCACAGTACAAATGGAGGATTTATAACAGAGTAGCAATCACACACTTATTACAACGAATATCTCAAAAGAGAATAAGTATGATAAATATGGCTTAAGGCCATCTAATACGATAACAGCGGAAGGCTTGGAAGATAAGTGAGTCCATCAACTCCAACGGCATCACTGAGTATAAGACCACGACCTAAGGCACCTTACTCGTCGTCTGAAAAGTCTGCAACATGAAACGTTGCAGCCCGAAAACGGGTCAGCACATGGAATATGCTGGCAATGTAACACATAGAGAGTAATGAACAGAATAATAATATACTACATGCATATATGGCTGGTAGAAAGCTCTATTGTTACAGTTTTGCGAAAAGCCAATTTTTCCCTACTTCAAAGGAATAAATTTTATTTAACTATCATGGTGGTTGTTAAACATTGAGAAGGTACCTCCAACTCAATCCCAATTAAGTAACATCATTAACCCAACAAATTAATTAAAGTAACATGATGAGATTCACATGATAATCCAAGTACTAGATACTCAAGTTGTCCATAACCGGGGACACGGCTAACCATGATTAGTTTATACACTCTGCAGAGGTTTGTGCACTTTTTCCCACAAGACTCGATCGCCTCCGCTTGGTTCTCGCACTACATGATGTTTGAGAAACGGATGACCGAGACACAGTCTTTCAGAAGCGTTAACTCTCTACTCCGGGTAGACAGTACCACCTACATCCCCTACATCTGCTAGTCTACCTCTTCAAGAGCTCACACAACTTAATCAACTATGCTAGAGCCCATAATAGCTTGTGGCTGCACACGGAAGTTTCTAGCATGAATAATCTCATGATCCCTTTGAGCCTGGGTGGCGGTCCATAGGATGATCACACGGGTACTCCGGGATATCCAAAAATACAGGCAGCACTGGGTTCTCCAGGTGCCTCAATCCACCCAGATGTGAGTTTTAGTTGCCACCTTAAGTTTAACCATATATTAACCATCTCACATCTGTCATGGATATCTCTCAAACCCAATCCACGTCTACTAGCATAGCATGGCAATATAAGCAACGTAGAAGTAACTCCCAAGGGTTTGATAATAAAACAGGTAATAGGTACTACCTCAACTACTTCCCAATACCCACAATTTAATTAGATCCTAACCATGCAATGTTTCAGGGTTGATCTAATGCAATAAAACTGGGTAGTGAAAAGGTATGATCAAAGTGTTACTTGCCTTGCTGATGATCCGTGAAACCTAGAGATTCGAAGTAGCAAGCGGCGCACTCCGGGTACTCTATCGCAAACAAACAAGCAAACAATAAGTACTCATCTAATGCACAAGTAAAACTCAAATAAAGATCTAACCAGAAACTTCAACTTAAGAACTCCGGTTTGCAAAAAGATTCAACTCAAACGAAGCAACGAAGGTCAAACGGCGAAAGAAACAAGCTTCGTTTACTAATCTGGATCTAGGTCAAATTTTACAGTAGCAGAAACTTGTTTGAGTAGGTTAACGGAAAGAGAATTTCGAGATGAAACTCTAGGCGCTTGAATTGCCTGATTCCGATAAACGAGCGAAAAGTTAAACCAGAACGAAAATCTGATCAGAAATCGCGATCTGGAATAATCGCGGAAAATCTGACGAACAGTTAAACGAACGAACGTTCGTTAACAGCGTCAAACCGACGAACGCGTTCATTAAAACGAACGGATCGGTGAACGTTCACTAAGTAATAAAACCGAAAAAAATAAACCGATCTATATAAAAAACTAGGGTTTAGAAAAAACCGGGGCGTTTTTTTAGAAACCGGGCACGGCGGCGGCGTTCGGCTACCTCGGCGGGCAGCTCCGGCGGGGCTTCCGGCGGGTCGGGCGAAGGGCGGG